>NC_082693.1:87958334-88279305 GCF_949987515.2 Delphinus delphis | reverse complement strand
ATAGTAGGTCCTTGTTGGTCATCTGTCTTATATATAGTAGTTCGTGTATGTTCATCCCAAGCTCCTGATTTATCTCTCCCGCTCCCATTTCCCCTCTGGTAACCGTAAGTTTGTTTTCTATATCTGTCTGTTTCTGTTTTGTAAATAATTTCATTTGTATCATTTTTAAAAAATTAGATTCCACATATAAGTGATATCATATGATATTTGTCTTTCTCTGTCTGACTTAATTCACTTAGTATCATAATCTCCAGGTCCATTCATGTTGCTGTAAATGGCATTATTTCATTCTTTTTAGTGACTGAGTAATACTCCATTGTATATATGTACCACATCTTTTTTATCCATTCATCTGTTGATGGACATTTAGGTTGCTTCCATGTCCTGGCTATTGTAAATAGTGCTGCAATGCACATTGGGGTGCTTGTATCTTTTGACTGAGGTGGGGACAATCTAGTAACAGAACTGAATTCCTACTGAAGCCCACTTGGAATGTTGTGGCCTATTCCTCATTCTGAGCTATTAATACTTGCGTGTATCATTCAATCAGGGATTAGCAAAAGAGTTTGTGCTGCCGGTCATCTTCTTGTTGTCCACATCTTCTTTTCACACCCTCATGTGGTAGACAATGCGTCCTTGAAAGGACCTTGTCTCTTTCTCCTCTGTATCCCCAGCTGTTTCCCAGATGCCTGGCACAGTGGAGGTGCCAGATCAGTGGGTGCCAATGGAGCCTGTCTCAGTCGAGCAAAGGCTGCTGAGGGCCACCTCAGAATTTCTTTCTCCATCTTTAACATCCCACACCTGTCAGCTGGGACCTGAGAATGAGCCTGGAGACCTGGCACTTGGGGAGTTGCTCAGATAAACTGAAAGAATGCCAAAGCCAGAGGAAAACTTGAAAATCATCTGGGCTTACCTGTTTATTTTGCAACTGAGAAAAAGGAGACCCACAGTGGTGGAGGGTGTTACCTGACCTGACATACCTGGTAAGCAGTTAAGCTGGGACTAAACCTCATGTCACCTGGCTTCCGGCCCAAGCACCTCTTCCTTTGTCACCAGGCTTCCCCTGCTCAGGGGGGTGTGTGCCTCTCCTTTACACTGGCACAGAAAATTTCCAGGCTATGAAGCACCATGCCATCTCCAGGAAGAGGAGCCTATTGCCAACCTATGTTAGGGGAACTCATTTTTCAGGCTTACAGCTCTTGGCATAAACAACTCAGACTCGAGGGGGATGTTTCTTACAAGGAGCAGCCATGCAGCGATTGCTCCACTCTAAGAAGCTGACTCACCCCTGCCTCAGCCTCTGGGTTTATTTTAGCCCCATGTTTCTGGAGGAGGAAATGAGAACATGATCAAAAATCCTGTGGGAAGAGCCTGGGGCCCTGGAATTCTCACTGGGGGCCTCAGGCAGCACCTCACAGCTCCAGCTGCTTTAGAAACTCACAGCCAAGGGCTCCTACTGAATTAGGGCTGCCAGCCTGGCCTGGTTATGGTGTGCCCTGCTTTAAGAAAACCCACCATCTGGAAATGAGAATTAGGTAAAAGGATTAAATTTTGAGGTTGATTATTGACCTAGCAAAGAGTTTCTTCCCTTTCTTCAATAAATGTGGAATAGTTGAACAAGTAAGCCTGTTGGATTCCCAGCTTCCATTATTGAGCTATAAAACCTTGGGTTTGGGATTAACCCTACTGAGATTGAGAAGTTAGAGGGTGGGCAGGAGGTGTGAAAGTGCAGGGAAATGGCTGAAGAAAAGGAAGGGGGAAGCCAGGCAGGGTCCCCAGCAGCCTCCTTACTCTTCCTGCAAGACACCCTCACGTTTTGCATATTCCTGCCCACACACTTTTCCTTAGATCAATCCTCTTACCTGAAGGCTTTCTCTTTTCTCTCCAGCTACCCAACTCTACCATCCATCACCAGCACGTAGCCCATTTCCCACTGTCCCAGGCCACAGGTCCCTCGAGTGGCCTCTGTCAGCACTTTCCATCAGTGCTCCATTCAGCCTTTAGCCTTTGCACTGTGTGACCAGTAATCATTTTATCTAGAACCGCAACAAAAATGATCCATCTATGAGCTTTCATATCTTATCTGTCCTCCCTTTCCCTCTGTGCTAGTTTTCTATTTTAGTTGCAGGTAACCATTTACTGCAAACTTAGAGGTTTAAGACAGCACCCACTTACTAGCTCACAATTCTCTACGTCAGATGTCCAGCCACAGCATGGCTGGGGTCTCTTCTCAAGGTCTCACAAGGCTGACATCAGGTGTCAGCCAGGCTTTGCTCCTTTTGGGGATGTTCCGGGGAAAGAATCCACTTCCTAGCTCATTGAAGTTGTTGGTCAAAATCAGTTCCTATGGTTGTGGGACTGAGGTCCCCATTTCCTTATCAAAGGCTTCTCTTAGCTCCTAGAGGTCACCCACATTCCTTGCCACATGGCCCCCATAGATGGTTCACAACATCTTGCTTCTTCCAGGTCAGCAGGACCACACCTCTCTCGCTTCTTCCTAGTGACCAACAAGAGAAAACCCTCTGCTTTGGTCTGTTTTGGTTTGTTTGCTTTGCCATGTGGTTTATTTTTTTAAAAATAATGCACATTATAAATATAAACAAATGCACATTATATATTTATATAGATTACAATTTGAAAATTGTAAATTATATATACATTAATTTTAATAGCTATTCAATGATTTGTTTCTAAAAAAGTTAAAGCAATTCCTAATACCATCAGCAACGTTTGAGAGGATGTTTCTCCCCACATGCAAACTAACAATTGAAGATGAGGGTTTTAATTGAGTTATTTGTAGTGAGGTGGATGGACCTAGAGTCTGTCATACAGAGTGAAGTAAGTCAGAAAGAGAAAAGCAAATACCATATGCTAACACATATATATGGAATCCAAAACAAAACAAAAAAAGGTTCTGAAGAACCTAGGGGCAGGACAGGAATAAAGACGCAAACGTAGAGAATGGACTTGACACGGGGAGGGGGAAGGGTAAGCTGGGATGAAGTGAGAGAGTGGCATGGACATATATACACTACCAAATGTAAAATAGATAGCTAGTGGGAAGCAGCTGCATAGCACAGGGAGATCAGCTCGGTGCTTTGTAGACCACCTAGAAGGGTGGGATAGGGAGGGTGGGAGGGAGACGCGAGAGGGAGGGAATATGGGGATATATGTATATATATAGCTGATTCACTTTGTTATACAGCAGAAACTAACACAACATTGTAAAGCAATTATACTCTAATAAAGATATTATAAAAAAAAGAAGGCCTATCCTATTTTTCCCCTATTTCATTGGTTAAAATGTGTTATTATTGATAATTGTTAAATTTTATTCATCTTCAAAACTTGTTAATATACTGGTGACAAACTTCTGGCCATCAAAAAAAAAAAAGATGAGGGTTTAAAATTTTTTTCCAGTCTGTTTGGAGAAAAGTGACTGTATTATTATTTTAATATGCATTTCCATATTTCTGTGAAATTTATTATTTTCACGTTTCTTGGTTATTTGCACTTATTTAAATTGCCTATTCATATCTTTTACTCATTTTCCTTTTGGGTTATTTATCTTTTTTGTCTACTTTTTAGAGTTCATTTTTTATTATAGATATTAATCACTGAAGTATCATTATGTGACCAGTCTTTTTTCAACTTATCTTTGGTTTTATTGCCATGAGATTTTAATTTTAAAGGCTCAAATATATTTACATGTTTTTAATGACTTCTGGGTTTCCAATCTTGGTTAAGATCTTTCCTGCCTGAGATTGTACTCACAGTCTCTTAGATTGTACTATAAAACAATGATTATTACCAAACTTATGTGTGTAATATGTCTAAAAGGTTTCCTTTAATGATTTAATAGCAGGATCCAATTTTGTTCTTGCATTTGGATAGCTAGTAGTGCCAGCATCATGTGTTAAATTACTCAGCCTTTTTCATTTGGTAAAATCACAATTTTAGTCAAATATTAAATTACCATATATACTAGGACCTACTTTTGGATGCTACATTCTATTGCCTGACTAATAAATAAATCAGCCCATAGCTACGCCCATGTCATATTTGTGAAAACCCTCAGCTTTTAAAGTGCTCACTTGATTAGGTCAAGCTCCCTGGAATGATCTCCCTTTGTTAAAATCAGTATGCATGTAACAAAACCTGATCACAGGAGTAAAATCCAGCATGCTTACAGTCCCAGGCGTTATTCAGGGCATGTACCCCAGGAGGCGGGGATCCTATGGGACATCTTAGAATTCTGTCTACCAAACCCTCAAAGCTTCTCTCTATGAAGGAAGATTTCTTGCTTTCAGGGTCAGTTTCTGAACTCTCTTTTGTAATCTGAGAACTGGACAGATTCCACCCCAAAGTGGTGAGAGCTAGAATTACACTTCCTCTCCCAGCAGGTGGCAAGATGTGGAGCAGGCCAGGAGCATGAGCTTTCTGGAAGGCAGTGGGGCCTGTGAACATCAAGGCTGGAGGAAGAGGAAGCCATAGGAAACAGTTTATGCATTAAGGGATGGGCAGGTGAGAGAGGCAAGGTTTGGGCCTACTGCACGAGTGGGAAATTGGGAGAAGAGGCAGGAAAGAATCACAAGGTTTACTTCAGGTAAAAATTTGATAGGAAGATGAGAATGAGAAAGAGAATTGAAGGAATAGGGAAAAAAGATTTTAAGAAGCACTGCTTTGAGCTATAAATTGCATTCTCTGGAACACTCTTTAAGAGAAGCCAGTACGGGACTTCCCTGGTGGTGCAGTGGTTAAGAATCCGCCTGCCAATGCAGGGGACACGGGTTTAATCCCTGGTCTGGGAAGATCCCACATGCCACAGAGCAACTAAGTCCACGTGCCACAACTACTGAAGCCCGTGTGCCTAGAGCCTGTGCTCTGCAACAAGAGAAGCCAATGCAATGAGAAGCCCGTGAACCGCAACGAACCCACTCGCCACAACTAGAGAAAGCCGGCGCGCAGCAACAAAGACCCAGCGCAGCCATAAATAAATAAATAAAAAGAGAAGCCAGTAAAAACATAAATTTGCTGTTACTAATGTTAGTTACTGGCCTGTCTTTCCTTGGATATGACTGTGCAGACCTGGTGACATATATTCCAGTTGCATATAAAGGTACCTTACATAACTAGTTAAGCTGTAAGCAGGGTTGCCCTATAATGTCAGCAGAAATACTGAGCATCAAGGTAAAGGAGAAGCATAGATTCTCATAGAAATGTTCCATCTAACATCATGAGACATCTTTTTTATTTAGCAAACAAACTACATAACATCTCATTCCCAAAGACCTATACCAATGCCAGACATCTACAATTCTACCTGGGAGCCCTTCAAGGTCAGGGGCTGTCTTGATCGTATCTATATTTCCTGGTCCCTAGCACAGAGTAGATATATGAGAAAATATGCTTTGCAATCAAACCTATTTGATTAATAAATATAGTAGCTAACATTGATAAAGCACTTACAAAATTTCAAGCAACATTACAAAATATTGTTTTTTTTCCCTGTTTTGATGATAGAAACTAAGGTACAGAGAGGTTAAGTGACTTTCTCAAGTTTACACAGCTAGTAACTTCTAATGTCAGGAATTTAACATAGGCATTCTGAGTTTTTAGCCCATGGACTTGTCCATAAGCTGTGAACCTCTTGTAAGGGACAATGGGATTAATATGCTATATGTCTTCTTCCTTGAAGAAAGAAATAAGACCCAGGATGGGTGTGGAAGGAGTTATGTAGAAGCTCCCTGGGCACCATCTATTTCCTACAAGCACTGGAGAACATGCCCTAAGTTCTACGTCCTTGTTACTAAAGAGTGGCTGGTAAATAAGCAGCACTGATGCCACCAGGGAGCTTATTAGGAACGTAGAATAGTAGGCACCACCTCCAGACCTAATGAATCCAAATCTGCTTGTGACAAGATCCCCAAGTGATTCATATGCACATTTGAGTTTGGGTAGCTTGAGTCATATTATCTAAGCCAGCACAGTCCAATAAAGCTCTCTGCAATGATAGAAATGTTTTACATCTGCACTGTTCAATAGAGTAACCACTAGCCACATGTAGCTATTAAGCACATGTAGCTAGTATGATCGAAGAAGTGAATTTTTAATTTTACGTAATTTTGATCAATTTAGATTTAAATAGCTACATGGACAGCACAGATTCTAGACTGGTTGTTCCCCTGTGTTTATTTCCCTATGATCCAATCACCCTTTGCAAAGTTTCATTAAGAGAATCTTGTCTTAAAACAGTCTCGTGAGGGAACACAGTGGAGGACTTTGTGTTTCCTCTCAGCTTGGGTCGGAGCATTAAACAAGGCAAGGAATCATAGCACAGAAGGCATTCTGTGGTCTGGCTGATCCTTTTGCCTGCCTGACATGCCTAAGTACTTCTTCAACAGTCCCTGCATTCTCCCATGGTCACATATATAGTATTATCTTCTGGTTACTCAACTGTATTCCCCACCTAATGCAAGTTCTCCAAAGACAAAAACCAAGCCTAATTATTAGGCAACATCTATAGCCATCAGGATGCCCTCCGCTATAAGTAACAGAAAAAACGATTCATTGGAAACATCCCTTGCCAACATTTTTATTTTAAATTACCACCTTCCTGCTCCACACTCCTTATTTTTCTCCATACCATTTATTCCCATTCGTCACACGTAGGAAAGGAAAAAAAAAACCTTTTCCTCTACTCTCCTAGGTTCTCTAGGAGGCCATGCTGAGGCCTTGCAGATTAAACTGACAAAAGACAGATTAACAGGAGAAAAATAAACAGATTTTGTTAACATGTGCAGCACGTATGCATGTGGGAGAAACCCTGTGATGAGTAACTCAAAGGGGTGGTTAGAACTTGGGCTTACATAGCATCTTAACAAATAAACAGTACATGTGCAGAGAAGTGATAAGACAAAGAAAAAGGTTTAGGCTTCCAAGGGCAGTACGGTGTGGGAAGGGAAATAGAATATTTGGGGGAACTAATGGAGGAGGCTTTTTTTTGTGCAGATGCATCTCATTGCTGACTTTCTGTCTTCTTCATGACTATGAACTTCCCTGGGAGAGGGGATTTATGGCAGTCATTTCTCAGAAGTCTCTGCTCTTAGTCGGATATGGGAAGCTCCTGGAAAGAGTCTTTCTGCAGCTGTTGATTGTCATTTGCCTCCAGCACAAAATAATCTGTATGTCAAAGTGACATTTTGGGGGAGGGATTTTTTTACCCTCTACACATGCTATATATTTTCCTTGCTTATTTGTGTATGGTCTCACTTCAACAAAAGCTTTATGAAGGCAAATGTTGAGTGCTAGGGATAGAAAAATGAAAAATACATTCCAAGGGTTTCATATATCTAGTTATCTAAAATAGCTACCATATAATTATTTGTCACTATGCCAGGACTACTTGAAGCAGTTGACAGACATCATGTCATTTAATTTTTACAGTAACCCTGAAAGAGCATAGTATTATGCTCACTATTTTAGATGAAGAAACTGACAGAATAAGTGCATTCACCTTCCTCTTACTTGACCTAAACTCTTAATTCTTGAGTTAGCTAGAGCCATATTAGAAATAATTGGGATAACAAAAGATGTCCTTGTAGGAGGCATTGGAGCTCCTAATGCTAAGATCTAGAGAAAATGAACTAATTCTCTTGGATAGAGGTGCCTTAAGAGGCTATTTAGATACAGCACTCCTCACTGACTTACGCTTTTCTTGGAAAAAAAATCACATTAAGCTTGCTTATCTCTTCTGCTGCTCCCTTCCTCCAGATTAATGGTTTAATCTATGTGATAGGTGTTGGATGTGCACCTTGGGGCTATTTACAGCAACTTGTGAAGTACTTAACGTTCTAAAGAAATTAACTGTCCAGTGCAGAGCACTCCAGAGAACAGAGGAGCAAAAGATAAGATAGGATGTCTGATAATTCTGGTGTTCTTCTGGACAGAGGATAAATGAAGTAGTTTTCTCCTGGTTCTCCTCCAAACTCACTGAGTTTTCTCATTTTCTTTTTCTGTTATTTCTTTCTTTGCCGACTCCTTAAATGTAGATGTTCCCAAGGTTTATCTTTGGCCGTCCCTTCCACCAGTGCTTTGTTCCCTCCGTGGACCATCTTATTCATCCAGTGTCTCAGGAGGCAAGGTAAGGGGGCCCTGGTGAGGGGCCTAAAGAACATAAGATACCCAGGACTAGTATTTAAGCACATACTTCTTATTTCTTTCTGGTTTTGTTGGAAATACTGGAATTCCAGCACCATTAACTTCAGGAGAATTTTTTAGGGGGTGGCCCAGCCTTACCCAGAGTAGAACTAGAGCCAGTTAGCACCAGAAAAAGAACTGTGACTTGAAGATGGCCAATCATCACACTGAATGGACCCAGATACTTTCAAAACCCTGAAGATATTCTAGAAGGCTCCAAACCAAATGAGTCCAGAAGTGTCAGGAGAGCTCCTTTGGGGATGCCCTGGCCACGTCCTGAAACTATGTCTTCTGAGTCAGGATAGACTGATAAAATATCATGAAGGTCAGCTGAAATATGATTTTAAAATCCCTTTCTAAGTTGGCATCAATTTATAAACATGACACTTATTCTGATATATATATAATTAACGTACATATTCAGCACAGTTTCAGGCTGTCTTTGCAGACTATCTATGCATAGTGTCCCTGGTCTTAGACTGTCCTTAGAGTGTTCCTAGAAGCTGTGGCCAGTTTTTTATTTACTCAATAATGCACACAGTCTGAAGAATTAAGACTAAGACCCCTTATTAAGTGAGTATGGCACTAATGATGAGGTTCAGAGTACCTGAGGTTACTGGACTCCATGGGCATGTCTGAACTTCGGAGACTAGGCAGGAAGTGGGATCCAGCACTTTTCAGAGTCCTAAGGAATTTTTTTAAAGACTACCAAGAGCCACAGAGCAAGTGCCAATATCCAAGTGCTTTTCAACCTGCATTTGCACCGTATTTACTACTCTCTCATCGGTCAGTGCGAAACACATGGTCAAGGTTATAGTCAAGGAGTAAGAGAATTGCCTCCACCTTTTGATGGGGGGGGGGAGCCGCAAGGTTGCCTTGCAAAGAGGTGAGAATACAGAGGCAGAAGAAGTGCGTGTTCAAATACATTTTGAATACTAAATAGCTAATAAATAGTGTAGTAAATGACTTCCACGTCTACTATCTCACCAACCTTGAGAAATCGGGTACTATCCCCATTTCACAAGTGAGGAAATAAAACTCAGAGCAGGACAGGAGTGGAAAAGTGGGGACTTGTTCCCAAAGAACCTACAGATTTATCCTGTGTCTAGATGCAGAGAGTAATGCTCCCACAGCTGCTGAGTGGGAGCAGGCCCCAGTGATCTTTGGGGAATGGGGGGGTCCCAGCTGGACTACCACACCCCTGAACTCACTGCCAGGAAGGTCCTGCATTAGTCATGAGCACTCTGGCATCAGGCACATTGGGAGGTCTATTTAAAGCTAAAGAACGCAGGGTGAGCTGAGGACTACAAAAGAACACAGCTGGGATGGGCAGGCCCTTCGTGGGGAGTAAATGATGGCTGAAGCCACATCTTGTTCTCCTCTGTAATCTCAACATCTCACACAGGGCCGGATGTAGATGGAAACACACAGTGAATGAGTGTGAACTGGGATAACGCATTCTTCCTTTCACTCACCATTTCTGCCTTCATTACTGAATGAGCATTTTTATGCGCCGCTTAGATGCTAGGCAGTGACAGTACACAAACATATAAAACCTAGTGTTGTAGGTTGAATTGTGTCCCCCCCCAAATATGGTATTTTGAAGTCCTATCCCTCCCCCAACCTGAAAATGTGACCTAATGTGGAAATAGGGTCTTTGTAGATGTAATCAAGCTTAAATGAGGTCATATTGCAGTAAGGTGGGCCCTAATCTTGTGAGTGGTGCCTTACGAGAAAGAAGAGAGAGATTTGGACACAGAGACACAGAGGAGGCCATGTGACAACAGAGAAAGAGATTGGAGTGATGAACTTGCAAGACAAGGATTAGCAAGGATTGCCCGAAATCACCAGGAGCTAGGAAGAGCCAGGAAGGATTCTTCTCTAGAGCCCTCAGGGGGAGCATGGCCCTGCAGACACCTTAATTTCAGACTTCTAGCTTCCGGGACTGTTAAAGAATAAATTCTGTTGTTTTAAGCCAGTTTGTGGTACTTTGTTATGGCAGCCCTGGTAACTGGCTGAGTCTTTCTCCTCTGTTGGAGAAGACAGATGCATTAACAGATCATTGTAATACAACACGCCAATTACAATACAACAGAGGTATGTGCAAAGTGTTGTAAGAGCACAGGGGAGGGAGGAATAAACTCTGAAGCAAACAGGGAAGTCCTCATAAATGAAGTGATTGATGTCTGAGTGGATCTTGAAGAATGAATGAGAGTTCATTAAGCAAAAGAAGTGGAGAAAGGCATTTCAGGTGGAGTTGACAGCACATGCAAAGGACTTGAGGCTTGGACCTGAATGGTGTTCGGGGGGAATGGCAAATAATTTTGAAAGATTACAGCTAAGGGTGGGCTGGATGTGAGGTTGGGAAGTTCCACTGAGACTGGAGTGTGAAGTCCATAGGAGCCTGATTACCAGGGGGAGCTTTGAGAGGAATGTCATCATCAGATCACAGCTTGACAGAACTGGAGCTGAGCCTGGAAGCAGGGCCCTGGCTGGGAGACTGCTGAGTGCGATAGTCCACACAGCACATGAGGAGCCTCTCCACCAGGACGGTGGAGAGGGAGACTTGATTTGACCAAAGAGCCAGGACCCGGATATGCCACAGCCTTCTCCCTAACTCTCCATCTCTCACATCAGAATAGCTACAACCATTCAGGGACAGCGTCTTGTCTGATCTTTCAGCTTCAGATGAGCTGTGAGAGTCACTTTTATTTCAGAGCTATACTGATGATGCTCTGAAATAGTTCTAGTTATATCTTTATGCCATATGACAAAGAAAGAGCCCACTCTCCCGGGCTTAGAATAAACACTCTATTTGTTACAAAGTTAGGCAGCCAGAACGTAGGTAGATCACTCCATCCACTGTTCCCCATAGTACTTGCCCATGACCCACTAGAATGATTCCCCAAACCACCTCTACAGCCCCCGAGAAGCTGAATCTTGGTCCAGTGAAACTTCTCCATTTATTCATTTGTTGAAGAAAAGAGAAAAGATAAAACCCTGTTTACAACTCTCTTATTAAAGATTTAGAAGGACAGCATAAAGAATATTTCTGCTAGGGACTCAGGAGACTGGATTTTCTGAGATTTGGCTCTGCGAATAAAATGCTATAGTGGACAGGGGGAGGAAAACTCAAAGGAACAGAAGAGATTTTAAAAAATCAACTTTGAACCTTTAAGAGGTGCCAGACAACTGTCAAGTCATCAAACCCCTAGACTCCTACAGCATATCTCCAAGGTTGGTGTTACCACCTTCACTGCAGGGACCCAGAAACAAAGGTCCAGAGACATTCAACCACTCCCCAGAGCCACACAACACTGAAGGGGCAGACCTGGGATTTGAATCCATGCCTCTCAAAGTCTTTCCCTTCACCCCACTAGAGCTTGGAACCTGGCCCAGGCCAAGGATGGGATGGCTCTGGCCTGGTCTTCTCCATCCAGGCACATCTGGGCTCCCTTCTGGGCATCAGATAAGCAGATCTGGAGCAGAGTCCGAGGACAGAGAGCTGTTGTGTGAGGAACAGTGTTGTATGAGGAATGAGAGCAGGAACCGGGGAAGAGAACACTCTGGGGATGTGGCAGCTGTCTTCAAGTATTTGAAGGGCTGTCATGAGGAAGAAAGATTAGACTTATACTGAAAGGCCTCCAGGGGGGTAGAAATAAAGGTGATGGATGGCAATGACAGGCAGTCAGATGTCAGCTCAATACACGAGAGACTCTTCCACCAGGCAGAACTAGAAAGATGGGAAGACGAGCGCTCCCTGTCACCAGGGTATCCAAGAACAGGCAAGTTGACTCTCTGATGGCAATGCTGAGGAAGGAATTCAAGGATTGATGAGCAAGAAGACTCAATTCTCCTAAAGGCCTCTGATGGCTCAGAGAATCCAATTTTGTGGTCTATTTATACTCTCAGTGACCAAATATGACTTGAAATAACTATGCAATTAGTAACTCTAGCCCCATAGTTATATTCTGTGCCCCTAAATAACTTCACTGGAAGTAAAACCCATAGTCTTTACATTGTCCCACAAGGCTCTACATGCAATGGCTCCACCTCTGTCATTCTACTCCAGACGCAGCGGTTTCCTTGCTGTGCTTTGAACAGACCAGATGCACTCCCACCATCGGAACTTTCCAGTGGCTGTTCCCTCTCTAAACACACTCTTCACCCAAATAACCCTGTGGTTATTTCCCTGGCTCTTTCACGTAGTTTCCCAAATGCTCTATTCTCAATAAAAGCCTTCCTGAGAATTCTGTTTCAAATTATTTCCCAACTCTACATCCCACACCTCTAATCCCCCTGTTAAGTGTACTCAGTTTTCTTCATAGTGTTTGTAATTTTCTAACATACTGAATAATTTGCATATTTATTATGTTAGTATTTATTGCCCATCTCTGCCCCACCCTGCCACGAAGATGCAAGCTCCACCAGGGCGGAGTTTTTTTTTTTTTTTGACCATTTTGTTAACAGTTGACTGCCAAGCACAGCACACAGTGTCTGACACAAGTTAAGTCCTCAATAAATATTTTTGGAAATAATGAATAAATGAATGAGGTCTCCTTTCATTCACATTCTTCTGCTTGCAGGGAGGTTCTCTGGTAAACCTAAGTGAAGAGGCAGAAACTGCCCAGCATGATAGCACATAGACATTCAGCTGTGAAATAGAGTCAACGTCAGCAGGAAGAGTTGTTTTAACAGATATTCCATTCCGCAGAAAATGGAAGACATTGTCTCCTCCAGTGATGAGCTGGATCTTAAGGACTTGTGATTTCTCAGGTTAGAACCAGAGTACCTTATGGAGGACAGAGGGATTAGTGAGGAAGTAGATGGAGAGGAATCAGAAAAATGAGGAAACTCCTAGACGCTCATCCAAAGTGCATTCAGAATGGATAACAGTTATTACCCATTTACTGAGAACTTAATATATGGCAGGCACTCTTTTAAACACTTTATAATGGCTATCTCTCTCTTTAGTCAACCCTATGAGATAGGCCCTATAATTATTCCCATTTTGTAGATGAGAAAAATGAGACATGGCAAATGAGTTAATGTACCCAAAGTCATACAGCTGCCAAATCCTAAATCCCAAATCTTAAATCCTCTAGCAGTCGGGGATTCAAAGCCTGGTCGTCTGGTTCAGGAGCCTGCACTTTTAGCTATTAAGATCCACTACCTGAAAAAATAAACAATTAAGCTCTAATCTCTGAATTTTGTGTGTTACTGTGATTGGCTGAGAGTAAGACATCTCTCCGCTATCGACTGTACCTATACACACTCTGCCAGCAAGATGGACTTTCCCACCTACTTAACAAAGTCGTCCTGCTTTCTACAACATGGGTACTTTCTGATGGAGTGGCATTCAGCCTGAGACAGATTTCCCACTGGCACAGACAAGACAAAAACACGAACATTTGGACGGTGTTTTAAAACTTATAAATAGAAATATTTTAGTTTGATCCTGACAGCAAATATGTGAAGTGTTATAAGCAGTCTCTTTTAAAGAGGAGAAATCTAACACACACAGCTAATGAACTATGGAGTGGGGACTCCAAGCCCAGTCATCTGGCCCAAAGTCGGATGCTTTTCCCCGTTACACCATGCTGCCTTCACCACACATGGTTGTCTACACCACTCCAAAGTCTAGTATCCCCATTAGTCTATTGAAAATTGGATATTGTTTCTGTACCACTGATCTTAGATTAGAGAGGAGCTGAGTATGATGCAACTATGCTGAGGACTTAATTTCCAAGGCTCAAATGTAAAGCTGGTGAAAGATGTTTATGTGGGTCTATTTATTCAAAGGATACTTGATGATTGTATACAATGTGTTAGGCCTTGGCTGTCCAATGCAGTAGCCACTGGCCACAGGTGGTTTTTGAGCAGTTGATTTAGGACTAGGATCACTGAGGAACTAAGTTTTTAATATTATTTAATTTTTATTACTTTTTTTTAATGTTAAATGGAAACATAAATTATTTTTCTATTAATAGAGCTTTACTGTTTTGGTAGAAGTACATTTCACTTTAGCTTTTGCATTGCATAAGATAGTACTATTGTATAGTAATGCACTTACATGCATGCATTGTTTCCACTAATACACATAAACACATCACTGATCTAGCTGGATTTGATGGATTGATTCAGTTTGAATGATATTTTTCTATACATGCAACATTGTAGGGTGTTTCTTGGAATACTTTATTCTGACAGCTCCAGTTACTGTGACAACTATGTAAATCTTAATTGATAATTAAATTGAAATGCTTGCTAATATTTTAATTATAATACAATGAAATTATTTTTTAGTATAAAAATAAGTATGGACAACTTTTAAAATTTAAAACAAAAGAAGACTACTGATGCAGGATTGAGTGGAGATGGCAAAGCTAATACTATGATCAGAATAGAAAAGAAAAGAAGAGATTGGAAGAAAAATATTTTAAACTTTACAGTGAAGGGCAATTGCAACTTACCGCAGAATAAAACAAAGATTTCTGTTTTGTTAAAAAAAAAACGATAACAGAAAAACATTAGAGACATTTACAGCAAATATGATGAATTTGATAAGAAGTTCCTT
Organism: Delphinus delphis; assembly: GCF_949987515.2. NCBI lineage: Eukaryota > Metazoa > Chordata > Mammalia > Artiodactyla > Delphinidae > Delphinus > Delphinus delphis. Next base: position 88,264,529 of record NC_082693.1, on the reverse strand, counting down.
CTCTACAGTCAAAAAATAATTGACTAAATTAGTCACCTGATTAAACAGAATTAAACAACAATCAATAAAAAATTTTAAAGATTTTTAACAGAATCTGTGCTTTTAATTTTGGCCAACTATGAAATGACTTAGATTCTTACACACACATACATAGAACCACTTTTTGATAGATAATAAAATGAATTATTATTTCACTTATGAACATTTTAAAGAAAATTATGAAGGAACTACTAAAAGTGATATTCTTACAAAAAGTGGAAGATTTTCAATTTCCTAGCCAATATCACACTATGTATAAATAAGCCAAACTTGAAGCTTCATAGAAAGAAAAAGCTTATTTGTGACCCAGCAAGATTGGTATGAGAATTTGCTGAAATTAAAAATTCCACTACACAGATTAATAATAATTTACACATTTTTCTAATGGGAATCAATATGAAGATTATAATTGAAATTGAAAGAATTATGTACCTTGGCTGCAAAAGAGACAGGAAAAAAATTGAAGACCTTTTTTTGGGAGTAAATTTAGAGTTGCTTTTCAATTTATACAATACCCTTTTGCGCCCAATGCTAATACTGAGTTTACACAAGAGTTACTGTATCTATTATGAATAGACATAGTTTTGAAATGGATATGCTTTAGCTTCAAAGCCAAATTAATTGTTCTAAAAATAATGGGTCAGTTTTGCCTATGTGAATTCGAATGTTAAAGGAAAATGGTATTTTTGGTATTTAATTCCAATTTTAGAAAACTTTTAAGTATGTTTGGAGCACAGTGTGAGCATATGACTATACTTTTTTGAGAAGAAATTTTGTAAACTCTAAGTGTAGATCAAGTACTTCTGATGAAACGTTGGTTTCTGAGTTGAGACGTGCTGCAAGCATAAAATACCTACCAAATTTTGAAGACTTGGTGTGATAAAAAGAATGTAAAATTTAAAATTACGTGTGTGGCTTGCCTTATACTTCTATTGGACAATGCTGAGTTAGGCAAAGAGGATAGAGAGGTGAATAAGACCTAGTTCCTTCCCTCAAGAAGAAAACTAAGCTCAGACATCCCACTGTAAAATAGTGTGGAAGTCAAGTGATGGAATCTAAAAGATGTGGAAGAAGTATCAAGAAGAGCATCTAACTCAGACTGAGGAAAGCAAGGAAGACTTCTTGGAGGAGATGATAACAGGATATGGCCTTAAAAGAGAAGAAGGAATTAATAAATGAGAAAAAATAAAAATAGCTTTCCAATGGAGTGGTTATTATCAGCAAACGCCTGAAGGGGTGAAATTGAATGCTCATGTAGGGAATAGAAGCAGATCTGGTTTTCCAGGGTGTAAACTGTGAGGAGCGTATGGTCAGAGATCAGTTGGAGAGGTAGTTGGATCATAATAGGTCTAGTAGACCATGCTAGCATGGGACTTATTCTGTAGATGATGGCAAATGGATTAAGTTGGACACTCAGGCAGTAAACTCTGTAAACTCCAGTTCCAAGAAGTTTTTCTTTCCTAATCTGTTTCACTGGAGAGTGGGATCACTGATAATTTTCACTGGTTGGATAAACAGAGTTAGTTGCATGGACCTTTCTTGAGAGATGAACTCTTATATTGTATGGCAGCTGGTTTCAGGTCACTAGATTCAGGTCTTCCCCATATAATATAGTTCAAACACAGCTGATTAATTTCAGAGCCTGAAGTTTTAAATTTCAGCATTTATTGATTCCACTAATTACTGTCTGATATAATATTATATATTGTTTTGTAGTTCAGATTTCCCCACTGGAATATAAGTTACATGAAGCAGAGACTCTGCCTTGTTCATGACTGTATCCCTAGCACCTACAATAGAGCCTTACATATAGTATGTGCTCAGTAAATATTTTTGAATAAATAACACATTAGATAAGATGGTGTCACCTACTGGTAACATGTAGTATTGCAATCTAGCTCTATTGCAGTCTGTAGATACCTAGGTAAGACACCTAAGGAAGCCAAATTCCACCAACATGGCATCATTGTCTCTGAATCATGCTGACTTAACTGGCTCAAAAAAATTAAAGTGGCAAGTCAAGGGAGGAAAATGCATACCTAGAAAATGAGGCAGCCTAATATAATGGAAGAATAAAGACTTCATACTGAGACCAACATGGATTTCAATTCTCTACTCAGATTTTTACTTGCCGTGTGACACTGTGCAAAGTAACTCACATCTCTGAGCCTCAATTTCTTCATCCTTAAAATGGGGCAGTAAAACCAGCCGTGTTTTGATATTGGCAATAATATATTTAGAGTGTGTGCTATAAAGGATAGCTAGTATTAGCTTCTATGTAAGGTTATAAGAGGTAAGAAAATGGGGTTTGCTTGTCTGTTTGCAACTTTTCCTCCTGACTTTGGTCTAGGAGGAGACTTGCAATCATCCTCTGCATGTGGTTTTTCAAAGAAGGTAGTTTTTTTGCTCATTAAATTATAGGCTATTTCCTGGCCTTGTGTGGTGAGTGAATAAGGTTAACACGTGGATTGCCCAGGCTGCTGAGATCAGAAGCCTCTCTCCAGAGGTTTTCCAGGCACTAGGAAATCAATATCCATTGTCAAGCAGCTTCAAAGCTGATTACCTTGAAATGAATGGTAATGCCTCTTTTTTAGGTCTCCATCCTCCCCTTGTTCAAAGGATTGGCTGCAATACATTAGGTCCCTAATTAAGAAGGATGGTGCTCAGCAAATGACTCCTTTGAGCAGAATGCTAAACCACTGGAAAAGTCCTGAAGCAGGTCTTCTGGAATCCACAACGAGGGAGCATATGTGAATAGAGTTGTGCTGCCTTAATTGGTAGTGGTGTAGGGATTATATTTCACCACTCTGCTGGGAGTAATAAAGGCTGACGTTATAATCAGTGTGGCAGTAAAGAAATGGAAGCTTAGAATCTGAGCTGCTCTGCTATTCAGCTAGAGCCAATGAAAAGGAAATGGATACTGCCTCAGCTGTTTGAAAATATAGACCTTTCACCTAATAATAAAAATACCCTGGGCAAGAAACCAGACCCTACATCTAATAATAATAACATTTCTGGAGTGAAGCCAACCTTAATTCAAGTTCTTTATCATTTACTACCCACTTAGCCTAAAGCGTACTGCTTAGCCTTTCTAATATTTGGTTTCAACATTTATCAAATGGGATTATGAAAAATGTTAATAATTTATCATAACTGGCAAAGCTTCTGGCACAGAGAAAGCTCGCAAACAATGTCACTTTCTCTCTTCTCTTTTCCTACTATTCGAAATGTCTTTGTATTTTTCAGAAGTTACCAACCTGAGGTTTGTATGGACATGAGGGTCTTAACTGATAAGTATGTCTATGGTTTTCAGCAGATTCCCTAAGGGGTTTTTAAACCCCCAAACAAGGCTATCACTTGTAAAATCTTGTAAAAAGATGACAGGTCTGTATCTTTCTTTTATGGTCTGGTTCCTGTCTCCCTCTATACCTTCACTAACCACCGTTTTCCTCCTCACTCATTGTACTACAGCTAATCTAACCCTCTCTGTTCCCAAACACACCATGCTTATTCCTGCCTCAGAGGTGTTTTCTTGTCATCCTCTCTGCTCTCTAGCTCTTCACATGATAAACTCAGATCAAATGTCACTTCTTCATATGGCCTTTCCCTGATCTCCCAATCTAAACAGTCTTCCCTAGTCACTTTCTATCATATGTGTAATTAGTCTACTCCGGCTGTTACAGATTGCTGCATAGAGTGGGTGGCTTAAACAACAGACATTTATTTCCAACAGTTCTGGAGGTTGGGAAGTCCAAAATCATGGTACCGGCCAATTCAGTTTCTGGTGAGAACCCTTGGTTTGCTGATGACTATCTTCTTACTGTGTCCTCACATCGTGGAAGAATAGTGATCTCTTGCTCTTCCTCTTCTTATAAAGCCACTAATCCCATAGTGAAGCCCCCCACCTTCATGACCTCATCTAACCCTACTTATCTCTTAAAGGTCCCATCTCCAAATACCATCACACTGAAGGATAGGCCTTCAATATATGAATTTTAGGGGGACACAATCCAGACCATAGCAATACCACTATATTTTACTGACCTCAGAGCATTTATCCATACCTTGCTTACTGATTTATTCCCTTATTTATTTTATTATTTATCCGATGCTTCATGGGGCATGGAAGAATGTACCCTCCAGGAACACAGAGACTTAGTTTCATTCACTGCTAACTCACAATAATTAGAACAATGATTGGCACATAGCATGTATGCCAATTACTGCAAGAGTGGATAAACGGATGGATGGATGGATGGATGGATGGATGGATGGATGGATGAGTGGACGGATGGATGGGTTGAGGATGTCTAAGTGTATATCTGTGAGGGATGGAAGAAAAAGATTTCCCCCATTTTTAAATATGGGGAAACTGAAACTTGGACAAGTTCAGCGCCTTGGAAAAGGTTTATGCACAGTGATTAAGAGCAGTCTCCTGCAGCTGACCACTTGAGTTCAAATCCCAGCTTCTCCGCTTTCCGAACTATGTACCTTTGGGCAACTTAACCTCTCTGTTCTTCAGTTTTCTCCTCTACAAAATGCTGATAATAATAGTATATTATGGAAGCCTTAGAGCTATTCACCAATATTCTGGTTCTCCTTTTGCAGACAGATAATAAGACATCTCTCCCATGCTCACTCAAAGTTAGGCATCGCCATAAAATGGGAGTTCTATGACTGTGTCATTTCCATGTGGAAGCTTTTAAGAGCCAACGTGTGATGTCTTTTCCTTTTCCCTGACATGAAATCTGAAACATCCCAGATGGAGGCTTCTCTATTAGCCTGGATCCTGGGGTAAAGACAGTATGTTACAGAATCCGCATGGACTCACAATGAACATAGAGTATGAGTGAGAAACAAACCACTGACATTTGGTAGTGATTTGTTATCACATCATAACCTAACTTAGCCTGACTAATACATATGCCAAATCCTTATGCTCTTGTGATGATTAAATCAGTCATTCAAAGTGTCATGTAAAGAACAGTGTCTGTCACATAGCAGGCACTATGTAAGTGGCTGCAATTATTATTACTCAGTTAATGTCAAAGTTGGGACTGGAACCTAGGTCTCCTGTCTATGATTACAATGTAATTTTCACTGCATTTTTTTTAATCCAAAATCTGCAAAAGAACACTTGAGAGGAAGAGGGGAGAAGATAAACAGAAGCCTCACCCTCACATGCCTAAGAATCCCCAGCACTGGGAGGGTTGATTGCTCCTGAAACAAGTTCCTGAACACATGCAAGAGCAGAGTCACTCTGGCCAATGATTTCATTGGGGAGAAGGGCAATGATCTGTGTTCACTCAGCAGAGAATCCTTGCCCCTCTTTTCCTTTCTTTCTTTCCTTGGGGCCCAGAATAAAATTGTGCCTTGAGGGGAACTTTCCAAGCAGCACTAAATGGCTGGTCTCTTCTCAACAGAGTGGTTCAAGGTTTAAAAGGAGGAAAAGGCCATTCCTTGCCAATTCATTTTGTGAAGAAACTGGGTTTGTTAACTGTGTTGATGTCTCAGGAAAGCTTGGCGAGGCTTGAAAGAAAATTACAGTGTATGATCCACTCAAGTCTGTATTATCTCTAATATAACAATGAGAAATTAATAAGCATCAAAATAATAAAGATTGTGGGTAATAAGAGGATAACTAGCTACTGTGGAGTGCTGTTAATAAATATGCCAGGCCCTGCTCTGAGTGATTTGTGTACTTTAACCCTCACATTTAATCCTCACTGCACTATTAGGGAGCTAATAATATTACCATCCTCATTGTATAGATGAGAAACTGAAGCACAAAGAAGCCAGGGAACTTGCCGCTGGCCACCAGGTAGGGCCAGGATTCAAATCCAAGCAGTCTGGCTCCAGGGTCCGTGCTTCCAATCACTGCGCTGTACTGTCCCCCATCTATTTTGTGCTAATCAGTTCCACATTTCCAAGCCTTGGCACATGCTGTTTCCTCTGAATTTTTAAAACTTAGATCCAGGGCCATCTCATTGTGGAGACTGCCCTGACCTCTCCTCCCACACTCCCCTTTGTCTTTCTCTTTCTCTTCTGTGACCCTCTCTTCCTTTATTACAGGGAATTTCAAGGGATTTCCCTGCTGGTCCAGTGGTTAGGACTCTGTGCTTTCACTGCCGAGGGCGCGGGTTCAATCCGTGGCCGGGGAACTAAGATTTCGCAAGACAAAGCCACGCTGTGCGGCCAAAAAAAAGAAAAAAGAAAAAACCCAACAATGAATTTCACACTAAGCCATGAGTACCTTGGAGGAAGAGACTACATCTTAATAATCTAATAATCTTAGCATCCTTTGTGTCTCACACAGTCCCTGGCACAAATAAAGGCTAATTCAATGTTACTGAATTTATATCTAAGGATTTGAAAACTATGAGTACATAGAAAGCAGCAGAACATAGACAAAGCAAGCATTGGCTCTGAAGTCAGACTGCCTGGCTTCAAATCCCAGCCACCAACTTTCATAACTGACAGGTATGACCATGGCATGTTTATTTACTCTATGTGCCTCAGTTTGCTCATCTATACAATGGGGATGAAAACAGTACATACCTCATTGAGTCATTTCATGGATTAACTGACATGATGTAGCAAAGAACTTAGCCAGGGTCCTGACACATAGTAAATACTTAATAAATGTTAGCTCCTCCTTCCTGAGCATCCTGGTACATTTCACACTGAAGATGCATTATAGCTATGCCTATCACTGACTGATGAGTAAAGAGCTCATAAGACCTAGGCCAAATGATGACAACATGGCAGACTGAGAGGTAGAAACCAACTTACCTGTAAAGCTGCTGTACTTTAGTAATTTAGTCCATGCACAACAGCAATCAGCACCTGCTTAACATTTTTTCCATTCAGATGGATGGAGGTTGAGCGGTCAAAAATGGGGAAAAAGAAAATAACCCTGAGAAAACTGATTACACCATTACCAGTTATTTTCTGGGAACATAATAATGCAGCTTTCCTTATTTCTTTTATATGCCAGTCTCCTACTGCAAATTGAAAATAGTACATGCACTTCAGATATCTCTGAAAAGCAGCTTAGTTTTGGAAAAAAATGGAAACAAAACAGTAGTGTATAAGCACATCCATTCTGATTGGACATGAATCACAGTTTATTCTACTCAGACTGCAAGTGGGATTTCAAGTGAAGAATATTCAGTATTCAAGTTTAGGCTATTGACCCAATAAACAAAATGGACTGTCAAAATTATTTTAATAACTAGATCAGAGGTCAAGGCAGTAAACCAAAAGGCATAACACGTTCTAATCTCTGCATTAAGATTAATGATAAAATATACATAGCATGTGTTTAGGCTTTACATCCTAAGTGTCCTAATTGGAAAAGGAAAGGAAAAAAATCCCTTCTCTTCCTATGCCCTCAAGGAAAAAGATTAAAATTTTGGAAATTTATCTTGTTCTTTGTCAGGCTGTTACAGCTCAATATTGGAAGAAGATTTTTAACATAAAACTCTCTTTGAGCCACTACCTTCTCATCTATGGAAAATATTCCTTCCATATCCAGCCTGTCTTCTATATCACCAATAGTGGAAAGTCAAAAGTATTGAGAAGCAGCAAAATGTTGTGCTTAAGGGTCCAGATTTTGACTATAGATAACCTAGTTTCAAATCTTAGTTCTAAAACTGCTATGTGGCCCTGGGAAGGTTACTTAAGCTCTCTGTCTATGAGGTTCCTCACTTTACAATAGAAATAATAATAGTACCTAGATCATGGTATTTCCTAAGGAAATAAGAAATTAATATGTCTCATACAGAATAAGCTCTCAATACATTTTAATCATTATTATGTGTCTTGGATATATTATTCATAAATATCTGTAACAAAATGGAAAGAAGTAATAATAACAATAATACATAGCCCTTTCAATATTACAGATTCAGTTTTTAGCATTTTTTTTGTATATTAACTCCTTTGATCCTATAATAACCCTTTGAGGTAGTCCTATTTGGTAGAGGTGAAATGACTTTTCCAGGGTCACACAGCTAGTGAGTAGTGAGTAGCATAGCACAATGTGAACCCTGATAGTCTGATTCCAGAGCTCTCATTCTTAAACATTAAATCTATATTCAGGGCTTCCCTGGTGGTGCAGTGGTTGGGAGTCCGCCTGCCGATGCAGGGGACGTGGGTTCGTGCCCCGGTCCGGGAAGATCCCACATGCTGCGGAGCGGCTGAGCCCATGAGCCATGGCCACTGAGCCTATGCGTCCAGAGCCTGTGCTCTGCAACGGGAGAGGCCACAACAGTGAGAGGCCCGCATACCGCAAAAAAAAAAAAATCTATACTCACTTCTTTTGAGCACTATGACTGAACTTATTTGCCATTCACTTAAAAAAATATTCTTTGAGAATCTACTCAGGGTCTAGTAACATTCTGGCATTAGAAATATATTACTAAAGAAGAGAGACACAAGGTCTTTCCCTTACAAAAACTTAATATATTTAATAAATATTTATATAGTTATACTGTTCCTTTTAAGCTTGTCCATGTCCATTTCATTCATAGGCATATTGATGAATAGTATTTGCCAGGTCTATAGGTCTTTATGAAGTCTAAACATTTGGTTTTCTTTCTTTTACCTTTTCCTCTCCAGACCAAAGTATCCACATTTGGAACCGTAATAGCTTATACAATTCAGCACCAGTGACAGCAGAGAAGAGCTATTGGCACCAGGAATATACCTGAAGTTTTTCTCTCAAAATGCATGAAGATCTGGTACTTTAGAATACACACACACACACACACACACACACACACACACACACACACACACACACAAAATCAGGTATTCAGAAAGATCTTAGGAAGAATCCTAAAAATTACTAAACACAAGTACCTCGAACAGAGAGGGAAATTTGCATCCACAGAGCCACACAGCTGAAGTCAAGAACTAAATTCCTAAAACTAGTCTATTTATAATTCACCCCATCTCAAGTGTGCTGTCACCATCAAGCAGAAGAACTGTGTGCACAGTCAGTGACATGGGTGTGGGGTATGGTGACAATTCCCTAAACAGGAATCAAGGAAGGAGTCAGGTACTCTAGTTTAAGCTCCAGAGGTATTCTTACTTAGTCAGTTAGGAATATTTATTTCCTAATATTATTATTTATTATTTCCTATTTCCTGTATATTTCCTAATGTATTTGAAAGCATAGGTGAAAAGAAGTTTCAAGGTTCATGAGAGGAGAAACAGATCTAAGTTACTACTGACCCTGCCTTAGACACTGCATTTCTTTGACCTCACTGAGTACATTAGAATTCTTTCCAGCCTATCAATGTTTATTAGATTTGACGCTGCCTAATTCTGACATCCCAAAGGAAGGTGACTCACTCACAGGAAGCATGTTAGTTTCTAAAGACACGTCTAATCTGGATGACATCACCTCGTCTGGAAGATACATTTTTGGTGGATAGTTCCCAGAGCTCATGAAAGGAAAACTTTCCATTTACTGTGCTTCTCTAATCCCATCCAGTGAAAGCAGCTATGAGAGCTAAAACAGAATGTGATTCTGTGAAGGAATATGGAATTATAGATTTAATCACTCAAGACTATAATTATTATAGTAGTGCAAAGTTCTTCAAGGAAGTCTCTATAGATATAAATAAGGATCACTATAAATCGTTCTCCTCCAAGATCTTTTCAGCAATTATTCAAGTTCTACTAATCATGGAAATGTTACTTTCCATATAATCATGGAAAGTTACTAAAGTCCTCTGAGCCTCAGTCCCCTCTCCTGAAAAATGAGGACTGTTTTACTTATGGCTCCTCATTGGGGCATTATGAGGAATAATGAGATAATTTGCAACCACTGGTGCAGAATAGTGGCAAGCAGAAGAGGAAATGAGGCCCAGTTGACTAACTCACCTAAGGGAACTAAAATACATTTTTTGAGAAAAACAATGAAGGAAATCTCGCTAAAGATTGGCACAAGGATTTTCCTTTTCACTGCCAATGAAATTCTTCAACTACCCAAATGTTAAAAAGCTATGCAATTTGAAGTAAGAACTGACCTCAAATTCCATCCCTATCACATATTAGCTATCATACCAACCACCTTCCCAAACGTTTATTTCTCCAGCCTAAAAAATATAATTCTTTTACTGGAATATGGTTATCACTATATTTTGGTAAAGAATCCAACTAGCTACTTGGATTAAAAGGTAGAGAAGCAGTGTTGCATAGTGGTTAATAGTGCAGGCTCTGGCAGTGGTTTGGGTTTAAATTCTGATACCACCACTCACAAATTAAGTGACTTTGGACAATTTCTTAATGTCTCTGAGCCTGAATTTAGTCACCATTAAAATGGGAATAATATCAACAACCGTTTTATGAGGATGTTAATGATGATTAAACATGTTAAGAGGTGTCAAGCACTGAGGGCAGTATCTAGCACATCATAAGAACTCAATAAATGTCAGATATATGGAAAACATGCCAGACCAAATATAAAGTAGTCCAGGCCTTTGTGGTAGGTACCTCCCTTTACATACTTCCTGGACAGAGGACTGAAGACCGAGAAACCTTTCTTCTCTGTAGAGCTGCTTATTGTGAAACCATGTCTTATTTTTCATTTATTTATTTTTCTTAAGGCTATTCCTTGCTCAGATGATAACTCAAATTGTGATCATGATCATGGTGGGGGGGAATCACATCAAAGATAATTTATGTTACAATGATGCATGAAGGAGTGGAATTCTATGGAAGGAAAGAAGAGATGAAAGTGGGTCCCGGTGAAGAATCAAGAGACCAGGCTATAAAGAAGAGTGAGGAAGAAGACACAATACAAGCTACGCTCTCTCCTCCTAACATTTACAAATGCTAGACCTCTGCTGATTCAGCCAGTTCACCCTCTTTCCTGTTGACATCAGTTCAGAGCAGAGAAACACAATATGAATCACCAGAATGAGCAGATAATGGACCTGGAAGAGCTTAAGATGAGAAAGGGCATGAGACCCAGAAAGGAAGCTCCTAGTTAGAAGAGACAGGAAGTCTGAATGCCCTCCTGGTGCTGTGGGAGGGTTACAGGAATACTATTACATTGGCTGTTTACAGGACTATCATCTGCAGGACAGATGATAACCCCAAATATACATTTGAAGGAGACAAGATTTACTAGTGTGTCTATGTTCCCAGCCTGCATATTCTCTACCCCACCTCCATTAAAACTTTTTTTTTAACTTGTCCAGCAATTAGTAGAGTTCTGGCCTGCTAGTCCAGTTATGAGGGTTTTGTGATGAAATTCAGAATGCAAAGAAAATGAATGGAGAGACAGGCCTAGAGATCCAAAAGAAAGAGAAAGAGGAAGTAAAAATAAAACCGTCAAAGGCTGGGTGTTAGAGTCTGAGGGATTTCATGAAGGTGAGCTCAGGAGCATAAATGGGAAAGAGTGGAGAGAAAGACTAAAAGGGATTTAAAACAGTTGTTCTAGTTTATAAAATAGACTCCTTTTATGGGTCTTCAAGAGAGCCAGGCACAGTTTAAAACTCCTTTTGATTGCTCGTTTGGACTTTTTAAAATATGACTTTATTTAGAGACTGATTTGGGGTCTAGTAATCGGGTTATGTATGTGCACTCTGAACTTTGAACTTCAGCCCCACTCACTAAAGACATGGATTGGGACATGCAAGCCCCTTGACTCTATTAAAGGCAAGTTCCTTTGCTCTCCTAAGGAATTGTTGGTGAAGGCAAATGAGAAAATGTTAGCAAAGTTTATTTAAACTTTGGGAATGTTTCAAGGAAACAGAAGAAAACCCTCAGTCTTTTCCTGAGCAGAAATAGGTGGCATTTCTCTCCTGCCCCTATTTCCTATGGGGAAGAAGAGCCAGTCAACAGATGACCTGTTTAAATTGGATAAGCGCTGACATGATGTTCCCATCATCAGGGAAATTACCAACTCTAATGATAGGAAACTTATATCCCTTGAGAGAGCTGCAAGAGAAATTGGTTTTCTCCCTTGCCCAGAAATGTCTGTGCTGAGGATTTACCGGGGGCGGAGTGTAGCTGCAATGGGGGCCAGCCCTGGGGTTTCATAGAGCAGTGTTTGACAGCCAGGACTGAACAGCCTTGGCTGTCATGAGCTGGTCCAAGAACTGATGAGAAAGAATCTTGGGGCTACTTGCTGTGGCCTGGGGTAGATGATGCTGTGACTTAGAGCTGGGACAGAAAGAGTCAGAGCTGGCTTAATGAGAGGATGAGACCGGGCCAGGCTGAGAAGTGGTCCACCACCCACTATACCTACCAATCTGAACTGTATATAAGAATCTCTAGGGACTTCTCTGGTGGCACAGTGGTTAAGAATCCACCTGCCAATGCATGGGATGCAGGTTCGAGCCCTGGTCCGGGAAGGTCCCACATGCTGCGGAGGAACTAAGCCCGTGCGCCACAACCACTGAGATTGTGCCCTAGAGCCTGCAAGCCACAACTACTGAGCCCAGGTGCCACAATTACTGAAGCCCACGCACCTAGAGCCCATGCTCCACAACAAGAGAAGCCACTGCAATGAGAAGCCTGCGCACTGCAATGAAGAGTAGCCCCCGCTAGCCACAACTAGAGAAAGCCCGCGCACAGCAACGAAGACCCAATGCAGCCAAAAAAAAATAATATTAATAATAATAATAAATAAATAAATTTTTAAATAAATAAAAAATCTCCAGGGAATAGTTTTGGAAATAAACGTTCCTGTACCTTACCCGTGGAGACCCTGATTCAGAAGATATCATGTGAGGCTTAGGCATAACTTTTCCATAAGCTTCTCAGATGATTCTGGTGAAGCTTACCCCCAAGCCGGAATTTGAGAACTACCAGTTAAGGCAGTTTCTGACCAATCGATTAAGAAACTGATTCCACTCACCACAAGCTAGTCAATCAGGGACTTTTTTCTTTCATTTCCACAGTAAACTCTCTCCAGGACAAAATGAATAAAAGTGTCCATAGCCTATCTTAAAAGACCATGCAGTCTTCTTTTTAAAAAATCTCACATCAAACACCAAACAGAGCTTTAGCATGTATACAGCTTACATTAAAACATAAATGCGCTTTGCATTCTACGTGTCTTCAAGAAGATCTTGAGAGATGTTCTTATAGATCCAGGAATGCAGTGTTATGGCCATGAGGGTGCCGTGAGTGTTGGGGAGAGGGCAGAGAGGTTGAAATTAGAAACAAACATCTCACTCAATGTCAAGTAGAGATGTTCCCCTTAGGGTTTGGGCTATGAAGGACCTGTATTGCTCCAAGGTCAATTCAGAGGATCCTAGCAGGGTCAGAAATTTGGGGTCACTCACTGCTCACGGACAGTGAGTCCAGGGACTTAAAGGTCCCAAGAGACAAGGATCAAGAATAGTCAGTGTAAGAAGGTTGGGGTCTTGATCTCAGTGGGACAATCAAAGAGATGTCCTCTCTGATTGGCATATAGCGCTTCCCAAATGCTGGCCCCTGGACATCAGAAGTAGTCAAGGAACTAGTTAAAAATACAGATTCCCAGGCCCCACACCACTTCTGATCCTTGCCACCTTCAGTCTTATTTATGCTAATCATTTTGGTCAGTCCATAAACATGTATAAAGTGCCTACTATGTGCCTACCAGGCTGTTCACTGTATGAGAATAGGGATTGCATCTGTCTTCTTCTGCCTCAGTATCTAACACAATGACTGAAAACAACATCCATGCATTCAAAAAATGTGGTGAGTGCTTACTTCCCACCAGGCTGAGCTAGGCACTGGGACAGAGTGGTTAATAAAGAGGCTCCCTATACCAAGTCTAGTGGGACAGACATCCCAGAGGTCTGTTTCACAGCGACATGACTCGTGCTTGAACAACACGTATAAACATTTCTTATCTTCTGAATCCAATGCACACAGGAGCCAGGAAGACTTTCCTGAAACACTGAATCCAGCCACGGTATTTCCTCAAGACAGTCAATAGTTTTCTATGGCTCCTCTTCCCAAAGAGGCGTCTGTAGACTCCATGTAGATAGATGTCTGGGAAAGAAGTTTCCATGGTCAAATAACTTTGGAAGACTCTGGGATAAATTAAATAAAATAATTCAAGTTTCTTTGATGTAGGAATTCTCAAACAAGCTTCGTAAATCTCCAAAAGGGGGAGGGAGTGGTATTCAGCACTTGCTCAGTCTTCTTTCCCTGTGGCCGCTTCTGGTACACCTTGAAGAATTTGTTCTCAGAGAACAGATTTTGGGAAATTCCAGCTGACCGCATCATGCCCAAACTCCATAGTATGCTTCCCCTGGGGCCCCCAAGATCTCCTTCCCAGCCTCTACTCCCCACTCTCATCCTTGCACTTTAACAAAACTGCACCCCTTCCCACTTCCGAGCCTTCGCTCCTGCCGTTTGCCCTCCCCTCACATTCCCCAAGCCCTACAACTTCTCCCAGGACACACAGAATTTGCCTGAAGAGCATACGCGTCCTTGAAGAACCAGCTCAGACACTGGTTCCACCAGAAGGCTCTGCTGTCCAGGGCCTCTTTGCTCTGCCTCACAGCACTCTCTCCATCACCCGCACAGCACTCGTGTGCCTTGTTATCACAGTTATCAAAGCTCTGCACCAAGAGCTTCTGGAGGGAAGGAGCCTTTACAAGGCTTCGTTTCTCTCTGATCTCTGACACCGGAGTTTCTCAACCTTCGCACGACTGACATTTGGGGCTGGATCACTCTTTGTTGTGGGAGGCTGTCCCTGGTACTGTAGGATGTTTAGCAGCGCCCTTCTGCTCTACCCACTAGATGACTATAGCACCACCATCACTTTCCCCTGCTCCCCCAAGGTGTGAGAACCAATGCCTCCGGACGTTGTTTGATATTCCCTGGAGAACAAAATCATCCCTCACTGAGAACCAGTGTCTTGCATCTGGCACAGTGCCAGGCATTCATCAAACAAATATTGACTGAACATGTACTAGTTCAGGCTCTGTGCCAGGCACAGGTAATATAACTATGAGCAATCACATGCTCCTGCCTTCAAGGTATTTATCTAGTTACAGGAGCCGAGAAGTAAACGGACATGATTAAGAATGTAATAATAGTCACAGTTCCGTGAAGACTTGGTTATTTTGCTCATAGGACCGTGCCTGATACATACTAAGAGCTCAATAAATACTTGTTGACATACAATTATTAACTAAAATTTATAGAGCACTTATTATCTGCCAGAAACTGTTCTACACACTTTATGTATATTAAATAGCTTTAGCTCCTATGAGGATCTATTATTATACTCATTTTACAGGTAAGCAAACTAAATCATAGAAACTGTAGGTAACTTGACAATGATCATGTAGTGAGTGCAAGGCAGAGCCTGGAATTGAACCCAGGCAGCCCTGTCCAAGCTCAAGGACACCACGTGTTATTTCCAAGGATGAACAACATCGATCGAACCTTGCTTTGTGCTAGGCATAATGACAACACAATAAGTTATTTATTTTATTCTCATCCTTATCAGCATTTTATAAATGGGAAATTTATAAATTACCCATTTGGGAAAGCTTGAAGCAGAGAAAGGTTAAGTAACCTGCAGTCTCCCGTAAGTGCTAAGTGCTGAGCTGCTCTGTCTGACTGTGGGGGATTGTGCCCTTAACTAGCATGCTATACTGCCTCGAATAGGGAGGAGTAATAAGTAACTGTTAGATGGTTGAGGAACAGTGTCTAAATGCTTTCTGCATCTTCCACCAAGCAGAGGGCCTGACACCTAGATGGTGCCCCATTCATGAGTTTTGAAATGATCAGATCACATCTCATTTGTCCTCCTGGCTCTGCCTCAGAGTTGTTGTGTGACCTTGAAGACTTCACTCCCACCCAACCAGGCCTCGCAAAATGAGAGATTTCAGATTTCCTGAGTTCCCTACAGCTCTGATGCTGATTCCAGCAGCCACAGTCCTGAGTCGACCCAGAGAGCCTTCTTTCTATCTTGGAGGCCAACCAGGTAAAGCTCCTCCTCTGACTGTCCTGATTGGTTTGTTTGTCTCCTGATGCAGGTGCTGTTTTGGTTGCCTGGCAACACGGTGATGGAGACTGCCAGTTCCCAGAGTGGCAGTAAATGAATGAGCAGAGATATTCATGCTGGGAGCCGTGGTCATAGCCAGAGCAGAGCACTGCAGAATTTGTAACTCCACCTGTCCTGAATGTGCTTTTCCTATCATGCTGCTAGAGCAGCCTACTGGGGAATATTTGGTTGGGGAGCGGACAGAAAGAATCTTCATTCTGGAAGTGGCAAAAATCCCTTATGCACAATCTTGGGGGATTGTGTATAACCCCTTGTGTACAATCCTATCTGCCCACGAGGAGGTGACTCTATCACAAAAATCACAAACACAAGTGTATATTTTAGTATCACTAATAAAAGCTCTTCTGGGGGCTTCCCTGGTGGCGCAGTGGTTGAGAGTCCGCCTGCCGATGCAGGGGATGCAGGTTCGTGCCCCGGTCTGGGAAGATCCCACATGCCGCGGAGCGGCTGGTCCCATGAGCCATGGCCGCTGAGCCTGCGCGTCCGGAGCCTGTGCTCCGCAATGGGAGAGGCCACAGCAGTGAGAGGCCCGCGTACCACAAAAAAAAAAAAGCTCTTCTGCTCTCTTCCATGTACAAAACTACTGCTTCCTCTCTTCCATCTGCTTTTAAATGTACATCCCAGGTTCTGAATTAAAGGGCAGGTAATATAAATTGGCCCAACTGATCCCCATGGTCACCCTGCAAAACAGGCAGAATTGAAATCGGCAGATAGGGAAAACTTTAGAAAGGTTAAGAGCAGTGACTCTGAAATAATGTAGATGTGGGTTCAATTCCTGACTCTTCCACTTATAAAGTATGCAACTTTGAGTAAGTTTCTTAGCTTCTTTGAGTGTCAGCTTCTCCATCTGTAAAATGGGGATATTAACACCTATTCCAAAGTGTCATTGAAAGAGGTAAGATAAGAGATGTTAAACACTTACACAGAGGCTGGTGCATAAGTGCACAATTATTATTATTATTATTGCTATTATTACTGCTTAGGGTCATGCACACAACTTAAGTATAAAGCTGGGATTTGAACTCAAATCTCTAGTAATACCCAGGCAAATTTTTGCCATTACTTCCTACCTCCTCTGAAAGGAAAAGTTATAAGAATGCATTCTTTGAACAAATATTTATGTGCCACTATGTGATGGTGATGAAAATTTTACCTTGTATATAGCATTTTATAGACCAAGCAGTGCTTTCAGATGCATCTTCTCTCTTAATATCCTGGTGACTCCTCTGATGTCTGGATGGAGATAGTTTTGGGAAAAGCAATTGTCTGCCTCTGAAAGTTAAACTCTGTTCTTCTTCCAGGGGCTTGAAAGCCAGGAGAGGGAATCCCATCCCCCAGTGCATTGAGCCAAACTAAGGGCATGGAACTCAGCATCCAGGTCACTCAGCAGGTCCTTCTCTCTTCTGTTTGCTCTGACCAACATAAAGGACTCAAAAGTCCAGCATGGAGGGACCACCGTGTGGCCAGATGTCTGGAGTCCGGGCTGAATCTGTCCTTGCTGATGACAAGGGAGAGATATCCAGGCAGAAGCCTCTTCGCTGGCTCCCCAACACACACACTAGGATTTAGATCCAATCATCTAGCTTCTGTTGTTACTTGCTTCTGCTTAGAATAGCTGAGCTGAATTGAATCATAGAAAGCCTCCCTCCCTCCCTCTCTCTCAGTCTCTCTCCCTCCTTAACTCCCTCCTTCTCTCTCTCTCCTCCAACCCCCCCTCCTCCCCATCCCTCTCTTGTTCCCTGTCTCCTCCCTACCCTTCTCTATCTCTCTCTCTCTCTCTCCAAGCCCTGCCCCCCACACACCCCTCTCCCCCCACCACATACACACAGTTTGCACTGGCCCCTGAGCTACCTCACACTCGGAAGTACATAGAAAACTACTGACCAGGTCCAAACTCCTCCTCACTCTACAAAGGAAGAACAGAGACCCAGAGAGGGGAAGTGACTCCCCCAAGATCACACAGCCAGACAACCTGACTCCCATTCTAGTGCTCTTCCTTCTGCATAGCACTAAATATAGAAACTTTTTCAAGTTTCCATTCTAAAACCTCCCATTTAAAAATATCTACTGTATTGTTCAAACTAAGAAAAATAATAAAATGCTAGGGTTTGGGTTTTTTAATTACATTTTGATTATATTAATAATGATGCAAACATAATCTTATACAAATTTGAGTATTATGGATAAGGCTAAAGACCCCTTTGAAACCTACCGACACAAACACATATATAATGAGGTTGTCTCCTTGCTATCCTTAAAGATAACCATTGGTAGCAACTTTTTTGTGCTCCTACAGTATATGCGTGTGTGTATACATTATATATGTGTGTATAGTGTGTGTAGATAGACAGTGTGCATATATTCACAAATATGTAAAATGCCTATATATAGATATACTATCTATATCTAATATATACTACATCTAGATAGATAGATAGACAGACACACACATACTATAACACTTTTCTTCAATTTACTTATTCACTAAGCAATTTGCCTTGACCATTATTAGCACATATTAGCATGAATCCAGCTCATTCTTTTTAGTACTTTATAATATTACACATATATGGACATGCTATTTTATGCTTAGTCATTCCCCTACCGATGAACAGTTAGGTGGTTCATCACGCCCTGATGGACATCTTTGTACTGTACACATCTCTTTCTGCACATGAGTGAGCCTGTCATTAATGAAGGGTCCTAGAGATGAAATAGCTGGATCGTGGGATACAAGCATTTTTAATTCTGATGTGGCCCCAAATCGTTCCCACTGATACACATTGGTCTCTTGAAGGGTACTCCTGCCAAATTACTCTTTCCACACCAAACAGGAAGTGAGATACAATATTTTCTTGAGTAAATAATACCACATGCACAGGAACAGATGGGTCTGGAAAGTAGAGATGCACAGAAGGGAGAAGCCGATGTGTAAGAAAAAGGTGCCTTATTGGAAAGGTGCCCAGAGCCCTAGCCTGAAGCACAGCCTGCAATAGTGCCCCAGAGTTCTCTCCTGAGAGGACCTCCTTTGGGAAAAAGCATTAAGTCTCCAGAAAGCTCTTGTGAAAATATAAGTATCCTACCTTAGAAGGGTGACACCTGAAGCCATTAGCATGGATTGATCAGTTTACCCAACAGAGAGGTATAACAACTTGAGCAAACAAGTTCACTTCTCTGAACAGTAATAACTTCAACTTTGGAGGGTTTTGTGAAATCAAATCAAATCAAATATGTAAAATGCCTTTGAAAGGACCTAACAAACAGTGCATACTTGATAAAATGTAGTTTTTAGTATCGGCTCAGAGAAATAAGGAACAGAAAAGATACATTTTAAGTTGGATAAACTGGTTGGGATTGAAAAATATTTGGCTCTGTGTTTCCCAGTCCCATGCTGCTTCTAACTCAAATGCAGCTAACATTGAGATCATGGTATCTGCCAGGTGCTTTCATGTTTAAGCTTCACAACAGTCCTGTAAAGCTATTTATATTACCTTATTTTATAGGTGAAGAATCCACAACTTGGAGAAGTGAAGAGACTGGGCCAAGACCACACAGCCACACAGGAAGCTGTGGACCTGACACTCAAACTCCAGCTCAGTGGTTCTCAACCTTGATTACACAATGATGTCACCTGGAAGACAGACAAAAAATGTCTGCTGATACCCAGGCCCCATACCCTCTCAACTGGTGTGGTTGGGGCATCAGAGGCCCAGACATTGGTGCATTTTAATGTCCAGAGGTGACTGTAACGTGCAACCAGTGGTAAGAACCACTGCTTAGGCGTTTTCGTTGCCTATCCCATTAGATGGAGGCTGGTCTTCTTTCTGCCTCTCTGCAGCTGCTTCTTAGTGAGTTGTGAAGGCAGATGTATTAGAACATTACCTTGAAAGTGATCAGCTAAAACCTTCAAGTGCCCTTAATTACAAAGGAACAGCCACTGACATCTGCCTCCCTGTAAGGGGGATTCCAAGGACTTGGAAACTTACTTTCCTGGTTGCCATGACAATCTTTTGCAACGTCAGCAAAAATGCTCTGCACTATGAAAAAGCAAGCACAAAATCTTTATCTCAGAATCTGCTCAAAATCTTTAGCTCAGAATCTCCCTCAGCTCCAGACCAGGCCATGTCACTTTTGAGCCTTTACTTAGGGATTCTAAAAATAAACCATAGATGTTAGGACATTTTAAACACTCCCCTCATTTTACTAGGGCTCGGAGATGGAATGAATTGCTTCATTTATTTCATGAAGTAAACGAATAGAGGAGTAAATTAATATTTTCAGATTGTTTTTATTCTATGCCCTACCTCCCCATCTTTCTAAAACAATTTTTAAATCCAAAGAGGAAACAGGTGAAATTGAAAAGTTTTTCCACTTTTACCTTTTTATTTTTTTGTAAATATGTGTTTTTTAATTAATTTTTTAACACCTGAAGAGTACTTAATATATGCCAGGCATGCTCTAAGAACTTTCTATGTTTTAATAGCTTTTGTCCTTACCACAACTCCAGAAGGTATTATTAGTGTTGCTGTTGTTATTATTATCTCCATTTTATATTCTATAGATAAGAATCCTGAGGCAGTTACAACATGATTATTCGATATGCATATACACAGTGAAATGATGACTACTTTAACCCACTCTGGATAGACTCCAGAGACATTTTACTCCTCCAGCTGATGAAGCAGCATTTTTCTCCTCACAGGCATATTTGCATTTGTGTCCCTTGATCAATCTTCAAACATAGCAATTCATCTTTGATTATAAGGATTTTAGGCACCATGATAGGTAGAGAGCGGGAAATAGGAAATAAATTTTCTATGACCTTAAAAATCTCACCATGGATGGACAACCAAATCAACTATGCCCTTGTTGACAAATTTGAACAAGCCATACCCAAATGGAGTAGAACCTTTCCGGACTCAGGTCCTGGGTTCCAATTACAGCAATGTCTCTCACTAGCTGTATCACATGACACCAAGCTGAGTGTGTTAAAAGCACACATGGCCTTTGTTGTCAAGACAGAACTGAGTTTGAGTCCTCACCTCAACAATATATCATCTATATGACCTTGCACAAGCCTCATTTTCTTCACCTATGAAATGGGGATAATATCTTCTTAGCAGGGTTTGTTATATGTAAAATATTTAGCTCAGCGCCTGGCACAAAAAAAGTGTCCAATAAATGATAGCTATTATCAATATAATCATAAACCATGAATACTATATAATCTGCCTACCATACAGGAATGTATATAAAATGAGGGGATTTATGTGAAAGGATTTTGCAAACTGCAAAATTTACATACAGGAAGGCTTATTTCTGCAGTTGTTTTGTTATTATAAGGGCTTGATCAGTATTTTTTTTTTTATGATCTGTTAAGAATAGCAGATCTGAGTTCTTATCAAAAACAAATATCCTGATCCCATAAATACCCCAAGCCCCTTGCCTTCAGGGAAGTGGATCTGAGACTAGTTCTCCCATCTTCTTGATTAGATGCCTTTCGAATAAACCCTCTCTCTGCCGCAAACCTCAGCATCTCAGCATTTTGGCTTCCTGTTGGTCGGGCAAAACGAACCTGGTTCAGTAATATTATCTCCGTTGGAAAAATGGAAGCTCAAAGTGGTTAAGAAGTTTAAAAGTATACCAGTAGTAAGTTGTCGAGATTGTGTGTGCAGCCTGGCCGGTTGCCCGCAGCATTCTACCTGCCGCATTGGGAAAGGCTGAACCTTGATGGAGAAGAAAAGGAGGCTCCACTGTACAGAATGCTCTCCCATGCACATGCTCCAAGACATTTCATGCCAGGCAGAGGGCACAAAATACTCTGGTAATTATCAAACTGTGTGGTTGACAGGGTCTTCGTGCTCCAGCTGGGTGTTAGGCCTGTGCCTCTGAGGTGGGAGAGCCAAGTTCAGGACATTGGTCCACCAGAGACCTCCTGGCTCCAGGTAATATCAAATGGTGAAAGCTCTCCCAGAGATCTCCATCTCAATGCTAAGACCCCGCTCCACTCAACGACCAGCAAGCTACAGTCCTGGACACCCTACGCCAAACAACTAGCAAGACAGGAACACAACCCCACCCATTAGCAGAGAGGCTGCCTAAAATCATAATAAGTCCACAGACACCCCAAAACACACCACCAGACGTGGACCTGCCCACCAGAGAGACAAGATCCAGCCTCATCCACCAGAACACAGGCACTAGTCCCCTCCACCAGGAAGCCTACACAACCCACTGAACCAACGTTACCCACTGGGGAGAGACACCAAAAACAACGGGAACTACGAACCTGCAGCCTGAGAAAAGGAGACCCCAAACACAGTAAGTTAAGCAAAATGAGAAGACAGAGAAATACACAGCAGATGAAGGAGCAAGGTAAAAACCCACCAGACCAAACAAATGAAGAGGAAATAGGCAGTCTACCTGAAAAAGAATTCAGAGTAATGATAGTAAAGATGATCCAAAATCTTGGAAATAGAATGGAGAAAATATAGAAAACATTTAACAAGGATCTAGAACTAAAGAGCAAACAAACAATAATGAACAACACAATAAATGAAATGAAAAATACTCTAGAAGGAATCAAAAGCAGAGTAACTGAGGCAGAAGAACAGATAAGTGACCTGGAAGATAAAAGAGTGGAAATAACTACTGCAGAGCAGAATAAAGAAAAAAGAATGAAAAGAACTGAGGACAGTCTCAGAGACCTCTGGGACAACATTAAACACATCAACATTCAAATTATAAGGGTCCCAGAAGAAGAGAAAAAGAAAGGGACTGACAAAATATTTGAAGGGATTATAGTTGAAAACTTCCCTAAAATGGAAAAGGAAATAGTCAATCTAGTCCAGGAAGTGCAGACAGTCCCATACAGGATGAATACAAGGAGAAACACGTCAAGACACATATTAATCAAACTATCCTAAATTAAATACAAAGAAAAATATTAAAAGCATCAAGGGAAAAACAACAAATAACATACAAGGGAATCCCCATAAGGTTAACAGCTGATCTTTCAGCAGAAACTCTGCAAGCCAGAAGGGACTGGCAGGACATATTTAAAGTGATGAAAGGGAAAAACCTACAACCAAGATTACTCTACCCAGCAAGGATCTCATTCAGATTTGATGGAGAAATTAAAACCTTTACAGACAAGCAAAAGCTAAGAGAATTCAGCACCACCAAACCAGCTTTACCACAAATGCTAAAGGAACTTCTTTTTTTTTTTTTTTTTTTTTTGTGGTACACAGGCCTCTCACTGTTGTGGCCTCTCCCGTTGCGGAGCACAGGCTCCGGACGCACAAGCTCACAGGCCAGGCCACTCTGCAGCATGTGGGATCCTCCTGGACCGGGGCACGAACCCACATCCCCTGCATCGGCAGGTGGACTCTCAACCACTGCGCCACCAGGGAAGCCCAAAGGAACTTCTCTAGGCAGGAAACACAAGAGAAGGAAAAGACCTACAATAACAAACCCAAAACAATTAAGAAAATGGTAATAGGAAAACACATATTGATAACTACCTTAAATGTAAATGGATTAAATGCTCCAACCAAAAGACATAGACTGGCTGAATGGATATAAAAACAAGACCCGTATATATGCTGTCTACAAGAGACCCACTTCAGACCTAGGGACACATACAGACTGAAAGTGAGGGGGTGGAAAAAGATATTCCATGCAAATGGAAATCAAAAGAAAGCTGGAGTAGCAATTCTCATAACAGACAAAATAGACTTTAAAGTAAAGACTATCACAAGAGACATAGAAGGACACTACATAATGATCAAGGGATCAATCCAAGAAGAAGATATAACAATTGTAAATATTTATGCACCAAACATAGGAGCACCTCACGCATAAGGCTAATGCTAACAGCCATAAAAGGGGCAATCAACAGTAATACAATCATAGGAGGGGACTTTAACACCCCACTTTAACCAATGGACAGATCACCCAAAATGAAAATAAATACAGGATCACAAGCTTTAAATGACACATTAAACAAGATGGACCTAACTGATATTTATAGGACATTCCATCCAAAAACAACAGAATACACTTTCTTCTCAATGCTCATGGAACATTCTCCAGGATAGATCATATCTCCCGTCACAAAGCAAGTCTTGGTAAATTTAAGAAAATGGAAATCATATCAAGTATCTTTTCCAACCACAACTCTATGAGACTAGATATCAATTACAGGAAAAAAAAATCTGGAAAAAATACAAACTCATGGAGGCTAAACAATACACTATTAAATAGCCAAGAGATCACTGAAGAAATCAAAGAGGAAATCAACATACACCTAGAAACAAATGACAATGAAAACATGATGACCCAAAACCTATGGGATGCACCAAAAGCAGTTCTAAGAGGGAAGTTTATAGCAATACAATCCTACCTCAAGAAACAAAAAACAGCTCAAATAAACAATCTAACCTTATACCTAAAGCAATGAGAGAAAGAACAAAAACCCCTCAAAGTCAGCAGGAGGAAAGAAATCATAAAGATCAGATCAGAAATAAAAGAAAAAGAAATGAAGGAAACAGTAGCAAAGATCAATAAAACTAAAAGCTGGTTCTTGGAATAAATAAACAAAATTGATAAACCATTAGCCAAACTCATCAAGAAAAAGAGGGAGAAGACTCAAATCAATAGAATTAGAAATGAGAGAGGAGAAGTAACAACTGACACTGCAGAAATACAAAGGATCATGAGAGATTACTACAAGCAACTATATGTGAAGAAAATGGACAACTTGAAAGAAATGCACAAACTCTTAGAAAAGCACAATCTTCCGAGACTGAACCAGGAAGAAATAGAAAAGATGAACAGACCAATCACAAGCACTGAAATTGAGACTGTGATTAAAAATCTTCCAACTAACAAAAGTTCAGGACCAGATGGTTTCACAGGTGGATTCTATCAAACATTTAAAAAGCTAACACCTATCTTTCTCAAACTCTTCCAAAATCTAGCAGAGGGAAGAACACTCCCAAACTCATTTTATGAGGCCACCATCACCCTGATACCAAAACCAGACAAAGATGTCACAAAGAAATAGATGAAGAAAAATCTTTTGACAAAATTCAACACCCCTTTATGAGAAAAATCCTCCAGAAAGTAGGTATAGAGGGAACTTACCTCAACATAATAAAGGCCATATATGACAAACCAACAGCTAACATCATTCTCAATGGTGAAAAACTGAAACCATTTCCTCTAAGATCAGGAACAAGACAAGAATGCCCACTCTCACCACTATTATTCAACCAAGTTTTGGAAGTTTTAGCCACAGCAGTCAGAGAAGAAATAGAAATAAAAGGAATCCAAATCAGAAAAGAAGAAGTAAAGCTGTCACTGTTTGCAGATGACATGATACTATACATAGAGAATCCTAAAGACGCTACCAGAAAACTACTAGAGCTAATCAATAAATTTGGTAGAGTTGCAGCACAAAAATCAATGCACAGAAATCTCTGGCATTCCTATACACTAATGATGAAAAATCTGAAAGTAAAATCAAGAAAACACTCCCATTTACCATTGAAACAAAAAGAATAAAATATCTAGGAATAAACCTACCTAAGGAGACAAAAGACCTGTATGCAGAAAACTATAAGATACTAATGAAAGAAATTAAAGATGATACAAACAGATGGAGAGATATACCATGTTCTTGGATTGGAAGAATCAACATTGTGAAAATAAGTGCACTATCCAGAGCAATCTACAGATTCAGTGCAATCCCTATCAAACTACCACTGGCATTTTTCACAGAAGTAGAACAAAAAATTTCACAATTTGTATGGAAACACAAAAGACTCCGAATAGCCAAAGCAATCTTGAGAAAGAAAAACAGAGCTGGAGGAATCAGGCTCCCTGACTTCAGACTATACTACAAAGCTACAGTAATCAAGACAGTATGGTACTGGCACAAAAACAGAAAGATAGATCAATGGAACAGGATAGAAAGCCCAGAGATAAATCCACGCACATATGATCACCTTATTTTTGATAAAGGAGGCAAGACTCTACAATGGAGAAAAGACAGCCTCTTCAATAAGTGGTGCTGGGAAAACTGAACAGCTACATGTAAAAGAATGAAATTAGAACACTCCCTAACACCATACACAAAAATAAACTCAAAATGGATTAAAGACCTAAATGTAATCCCAGACGCTGTAAAACTCTTAGAGAAAAACATAGGCAGAACACTCTATGACATAAATCACAGCAAGATCCTTTTTGACCCATCTCCTAGAGAAATGGAAATAAAAACAAAAATAAACAAATGGGACCTAAGGAAACATAAAAGCTTTTGCACAGGAAAGGAAAACATAAACAAGATGAAAAGACAACCCTCAGAATGGTAGAAAATACTTGCAAATGAAGGAACTGACAAAGGATTAATCTCCAAAATTTACAAGCAGCTCTTGCAGCTCAATATCAAACAAACAACCCAATCCAAAAATGGGCAGAAGACCTAAATAGCCATTTCTCCAAAGAAGACATACAGATTGCCAACAAACACATGAAAGGATGCTCAACATCATTAATCATTAGAGAAATGCAAATCAAAACTACAATGAGGTATCACCTCACACCAGTCAGAATGGCCGTCATCAAAAAATCTACAAACAAATGCTGGAGAGCGTGTGCAGAAAAGGGAATCCTCATGCACTGTTGGTGGGAATGTAAATTGATACAGCCACTATGGAGAACAGTATGGAGGTTCCTAAAAAAACTAAAAAGAGAACTACCATATGACCCAGCAATCTCACTACCGGGCATATACCCTGAGAAAACCATAATTCAAAAAGAGTCATGTACCACGGTGTTCATTGCAACTCCATTTACAATAGCCAGCACATGGAAGCAATCTAAGTGTCCACTGACAGATGAATGGATAAAGAAGATGTGGCATACATATACAATGGAATATTACTCAGCCATAAAAAGAAACAAAATTGAGTTATTTGTAGTGAGGTGGATGGACCTAGAGTCTGTCATACAGAGTGAAGTAATTCAGAAAGAGAAAAACAAATACCGTATGCTAACACATATATATGGAATGTTAAAAAATTTTTTTAAATGGTTCTGAAGAACATAGGGGCAGGACAGGAATAAAAACGCAGACATAGATAATGGACTTGAGGACCCAGGGATGGGGAAGGGTAAGCTGCGATGAAGTGAGAGAGTGGCATGGACATATATCCACTACCAAATGTAAAATAGATAGCTAGTGGTAAGCAGCTGCATAGCACAGGGAGATCAGCTTGGTGCTTTGTGACCACCTAGAGGGGTGGGATAGGGAGGATGGGAGGGAGATGCAAGAGGGAGGAGATATGGGGATGTATATCTGATATATTATGTATGGCTGATTCACTTTGTTATACAGCAGAAACTAACACACCACTGTAAAGGAATTATACTCCAATAAAGATGTTAAAAAAAAAACCCTTTTTAACCACCACTACCACTGCCCTGTGGAGCTGGATTTCTTATGAGTGGTAGGAGAATGTTTACCTGCCACCGTGTGTGCATCCACACGTATGCACATTACTGGGCTGAACTGTTCCCCCTGAGCTGGATTTCTTAATGAGTGGTAGGAGAATGTTTACCTGTCACCGTGTGTGCATCCACACGTATGCACATTACTGGGCTGAACTGTTCCCCTTGGGGAAAGTGTCCTGTGATGTAATACGTTTCTTTCCTTCCTGGATCCATCAGGAGTCTTGGTTAAAAGCAAGATAAACAATTTGAACTGCTAACACAAGAAGGAAATTTAGCAGAGATGGGAGATTGACAAACTAAATTTGGATGGGTGACAGGAATGACATGAAGGCACAGGCATGAAAAACTGGCAGAAACCAGGGGAATTCTGGAGGTTGGCCAACAAGATTCATGACTGAGTAGCAACCACTGGTCCAGCCTCTTCACGCTGCTGCTGCTGCCGCCACCGTCACTCTGATCAATCTCATGGCCAATCTCTTTCTCTCCATCCTTGCTACTTTCTGGAGAGACAAAGTCCCAGAAATGAGCATATAACTGGCCCAACTTAGACGACATCTCTTCCTGAAGAATTCTGGGGGATTGAGAGGTGGGGAATTGTGGAAGGATCTGGCCCTGGGAATTACCAGGTCCTCACAGAATGAAAAATTCCCTCCAAAGAAATGTGGAGGTATGAATACAAATATCTTCTAGGAAAGCCACCTTTGTCCAGTAGTCATTTTACTGATGGAGAAGGTTCAGAGAGGTTATTCAATGACTGTGTGTCAGGTCTCCTGGCTCTCAACCCCATGTTCACTCTGCTACACAAAACCCAGTGGTTTATAAAATCATAAGCTGTTTCTGCAGCTTTAAACCGTGTCTCAGGTGGGGACAGAAGGGACTGATGCTACGGAGAGCAATTATCTGTCTTCAGGCTCTTTTCATTATATAAGCTCAGCACATAAGAATAAATAATGCTAGAGTGTAGCTGACCTTCAATACATGACAGGAGAATCTCATTACTGCAAAACCCTTGCTGATATATAGAGAGGACTGGCTACAATACATTGAGTTTTCAATAATGGTTATTAAGCATTCCTGTATCTAATTGCTTTTTTTTCTTATAGCACAATAAAAAAATAATTTTCTTTGCCAAAATTTGCCTGGTTTCTCAACTAAACCTCTATCTCACTCCCTGTTTCCTCTTTTCTTCTTTGTTTAAAACTGACACTAGTGAGGTCTTTTGAATTTATAGACCCAGACAAGAACACCCTTTCCATTTTTCCCCAAGTAAGTTTTCTGTGCCTATTTGAAAACCAATATTAAAAAAAACTATTGTTATGATATAACTCCAAATGTTAGAGTTGGGAGGAGTCTTGGAGGAGCACTACTCTGAGCTCCTCATTTTACGAGGGGGGAAACTGAGGCTTAGAAATGATATGCCAGGTGGGTCAAGGCAGAGACTGGCCAAATGCCATCAAAGACTATGCTATGCTCCCTGAGTTGAGATTTCCTTGGTCCTCTTATGTCCAACTATTGTCACCAACTGTGTCTGGACAGAAACCATTCAGGAAGTTTCTTGAAGGACCTGAGATATTATCTAATCCAGAAGTGATAAGTAGTGGCGAAAGGAGCAAATCCTACCCCATACATAGGTTTGATTTTGCCCAACAGTCCTGGCCAAATTAGAATTAAATTAATTGCCAAATTAAAAAATCTGGAGATTTAACATAATCTGAATTTCTGGCTCCTTAATAAAAATCAGATCATCTGGCGACTCAGGGTCCATGTTCCCCCATGGCAAAACCCAGCTCTTGCAAAGTAACGACTGCTCCTTAGACAGGTGGGCACACCTCAGTGCGCCACAGCGCCCACCCCTCCCTGTTCTATCACACCCTGCCGACCTCGCTTGCTACATTACTGCCTGTCCCCATTGGTATTAGAGTGTGCGATCCTTGAGCTAGTCTTATTCGGTCTTAGTTACTAAAGTTGCATCACTCCTTCTTATGGACTGAGGTCGCTGAGTAAAGGTGACCATGCAATAAGTGGAAGACGTTGGAAGAGAACCTTGCAAAGGCTCAGCCCTTGTTTCTCCTCTCTTCTCACACTGCATGCTCTCTCTAGGTGATTCCACACAGCCCAGGTCAGGGCACCCCAATGCACATCTCCAGCCACAGACACTTGCCTGTGCTCTGGACTTGTATATCCAGCCACCCACCTTGGGCAAGTCGCTTAACCTTTCAGTGCCTTCATTTCCTGATCTGTAATATGGGGACAGTGAGAGTACTTTTCCGCCATATCGTTATTATGAGAATTATACAGACAATTGTTAATATATGTGAAAACATTTGAAGAGAGCCTGGCATTGTTGTTATAGGATGTCTAACAGGTCGCTCGAATGTCAACAAGAGAGCCTTCATTTCCCTCTGCCTCCAGCCTGTTCCTCTGTAGTCTTCCCCATGTTGGCAATAGCACCATTATCCCATGGGTAGCTCAAGGTAAACACCTAGGAGACATTCTTCATTCATCCATTTTCCTCATCCCCTAAATCCAATCCATCATCAAGCCTTTTCATGATACTCTCAAAATGTATTTCAATCAGGCCACTCTCCCCATCTCTGCTGTCACTGCCTTGGTCTAAGCCCCCATCATCGCTTGCCTGGACTTCTGTAATAGCCTCTTTGCTATGCACTGAATTATGTACCAGCCCCCGGCCCCCCATTCATACCGAACCCATAGTGTGATGATATTTGGAGATGGGGCCTTTGGTAGGTAATCAGGTTTAGATGAGATGATGGGGATGGGGACCTCACAATAGGATTCGTGTCCTTAGAAGGAGAGATACCAGAGAGCTTGCTCTGTCTCTACCCACCATGTGAGGACATAGGGAGAAGGCAACAGTCTACACGCCAGCATGAGAGCTCTCACCAGAAACTGACCCTGCTGGTGCCTTGATCTTGGACCTCTAGCTTCCAAAACTGCGAGAAAATATATTTCTTTGTTTAAGCCACACAGTCTACAGTATTCTGCTATGGCAGCGCAAGCAGAATAAGACTAAGACACCTCCTAACTGGTCGCCTTGCTTCCATTGTTTCTCTTCTAAAATCCATTCTCCACACAAAAAGCCAGAGTGGTCTTTTAAAACTGTCACAGTCCTGCTCAAAACCCTTCACTGGCTTATTTTTGTCCTTACCACGAAACTGGAGCTCCTCACTCTGGCGCACACGGCTCTGGGTGACTTAGCTTCCGTCCACCTCTCTGGCCATGGCCCACTCTCCGCCTGCTCAGTGCACTGGGCCATCCTAGAATACAGTTCCAGCCTCAGAACCACGGAGCATTTGCTGCCCCCTGTCCTCAATGCTCTTCCTCCAGCCCTGGAATCGCTTTTATCCTCCATCTCCTGGTTCAAAGTGGCCTCCGGGACCATCCCATTTATAGCATCCCCGGCTCCCTTTCTTAATCACCCCCACCCATAATGCTCACAACAATCTGACATCTTTTTATGTGTTTATTGGCATATAGCCTTCCCCAACCCCTACCTCACGCAAAGTCCGTGTGGGCGAGAGACTTCGTCTAGTTTCCCCATGCACCCCTGGCGTTAAGTGCCTAGCACACTGCCTGAGACATTTGCGGTGGGATTTCTGAAGGAGCCTCTTGAGGGCCAGGGAGGTCAAGTGACTTTCTCAAAGCTGGCTTCCAGGGATTCTGCACTCTTCACACTCCCCGAGGGGCGTCTAGACGCTCTTGGGATGGAGAATTATTACCTTTCTCGGCTGCCTGAGCCGTGTGAGAGCTGCGTCTAGAAGTACTTTTCCGGCTTGAAGAGACGAGGAGCTGGGTGGGTGAAGGCAGGAGGGGCGGCAGGGCTGGAGCCTCCTGTGGGCGGGGCCTGGCTGCCCGAGCCAATGGGGCGCTGCGGCGCGGGGAGGCCGGGCGGCCAAGAGGAGACGCTAGCGCGCGGTGGGGGGCGGAGGTTGAGTTCCCGCACCCGAGCGGATCAGCAGGCGGGCGCCGCGGCATAGGCACCCACCCAGCTCTTGATTCCTGGTGGCTCGCACGGTAAGCAGAGCCCGCAGCGAAGTAGACTTTGTGGGTTTTCTGGCAGCAGGGAGTCCCCGCCACTTCCCGCCGGGGCTGTTGGTGGCGTCCTGGCGCCAGGCTGAGTCCCCGGGCGCTCCGGCTGTGTGCCGCGGGATGCCGGCGCGCGGAGGGGCCCGG
The DNA here is from genome assembly GCF_949987515.2 of Delphinus delphis. Lineage (NCBI taxonomy): Eukaryota > Metazoa > Chordata > Mammalia > Artiodactyla > Delphinidae > Delphinus > Delphinus delphis. Next base: position 88,232,737 of record NC_082693.1, on the reverse strand, counting down.
CAGGGAGGCGAGGAGCCGCCGCGCCACGCTGCCTCCCCGGGCTGCTGCTGCCTGGTCCCGGGGCCGACCCTGGGATAGACAGGTCCTCGTGCGGGGATGCCTGAGGGGCCCGGGAGCCAGAGGGTCTCAGGATAGTGGCTTCCAAGAGAATCTCCACCCAGCGCCGGGGCCCAGGGAAGAGCTTGCGGGTAGCTGGCGACCGCAGGGGCCGGACTTTGCTCTGCCTAGGTCTTCAGACGCCTCCTGACCTGTTGTCCCGGGGCTAGGAGTCAGATTTGTCAAGCCATTTCCTATTTCCAGGTCTCCTGGAACTCAGGAGAAATCTCAGAGCGGTTTTCTGGCCAAGCTAAGAGCAGAGAGACTAGCACTTTATGCAGCGCCCCGTGTATTTATTCAGCATTTATTGGGGTCCTATTGCGTGACAGACACTGTGCTAAGCCCTAGCGTCAGGAAGAAGTGCCTTGGAGGAGCTCCTGGGGCTAAGAAGGACAATACGAGGAACAATTACAGTGCGCTGTAGTACAGGGGATGTTACGAGAGGGGAGGGGAGGGGAGGGAAGGGGAGGACCATGAGCAAGCCAGGAAGGCGTCTGAGAGGAGGTGACTATTGAGTGGGGACTGGAGGAGTAGGAGGGTTTGCCAGGCTGAAAGCTGTGTGGACTGGTTTGTGTGTGTGTGTGTGTGTGTGTGTGTGTGTGTGTGTGTGTGTGTGATGGGATAGCAGGAATTCCAGATAGATTTTCCTGTGCAAAGGTAAAGAAACTGAAAAAGGCCAGTATCCTGACTTAGAACATCAGATAATCCTATATCAGCTAATCAAATAGGACCACAAAAGGTGGGTAGGAAACGAGCTGTTAACATGGCAGGAGCTAAAACATGCACAGAACTTAAAATGCAGCCTTAGACTATATAGAATATTGTCCTGGGGTCAAGAAGGGCAGTGGAAGAATTCTGGCAGCTCTGTGGACAATGGATGGAGACTGGAGCAGTAGAAAGCTGGTAAGTTGTAGTTCATATTTTGGATGGGGCTGCAAATACTCCGATCCTAAAGGCAGCCCCATCTGCCCAGGAGCCCTGCTCCCTGGCTTCCAGGCATGGATCATTCAGGCAGGGAGATGTTGCCCATGTGATTGCTTGCCTCTGCAACCTGCAGATCATTTTTATATTGTTTCTGGAGGCTTTGACCTGGACCTTGTCATCAGGGATGCCCCCTGGAGGACTGTGAAGGGTACCTCTGCCTGCCCTTTCTGATGTGGTTTCCCCTCTCCCTGGGCTCCTCCTTCTGCTTCACAGAGACACAGCCTCAGCTGTTAGAGGCTGTCGTGAAGAGCAAGGTCTTGCCGGGGAGTCAAACCCGAAAGTCACTTTAACCATGTGTCTTGGGGACATTATCAACCTTTCTGAACCTCAGTTTTCTGACTTAAAAGGAAGTCATCATCCCCACCTGTCATCGGTTGGGTTCCCTGGAAAAAGACTTGGAGGCTCTGAGAGTTGTGTGTAGGAGGATTCTTGGGGAATGGTCTCCGTCTCCAAGGGAGGGGGTGGTGAGGGAAGCAGGATGGGGCAGAGGGAGAAGTTGGTCTGTGATGCAGAGCAAGAGAGGCCTCAGTGGATCTTCTGAGGCATGGGGCCAGGCCTTTGAAACCCCATGTTGACCAGCCAGTGGGGGCAGGCTGCCCCCAGGGAAGGGGGCACAACTTTGGCTGTCCTTCAGCAGGACAGTTCCTGAAGCAGAACTCAGCTGGGAGCCATGCATAGCCAACACTCCCAGCAGCCGGCACAAGGGAGTAAGTGGTGCCTCGGTCTTGGGGGGACCGAGAACTGTAGCACGGCAGCCACCTTACAGCATGGGCTTGGGAAGTGGCTGAGATGACTGACAGAAGGTGCGCAGTGCAGAACAGGCATTTAAGAAGTGTTCCTTTTCTCATCTTTAAACTTCTTGCCTGTGCCTGAAAATGGATTTTGGAGTTTGAATTGAGTAGATCAGCTTCTGTGAGGAAAGAACCTTTCATGATAATGGCCACAATGACTACTATTGAGTGTCTGTTTTGCATATGCATTCTCTCCTAGCTACCCAGTAATACTCCAACTTAGGTACTTTTATTCTTATTTTACAGTTACATGTACAGTTAGTGTTTTCTAAAACCCAACAGAGTAGGTGTCCTTTTGCCACAAAATAATAACAATAACGACAACAGCAAAAATGATAATGACTTGTTACAGCCTATGCAGTGATTTCATAGGTGGATTGATTAAGTAATTAATAATTAAGTCATCAATGCGCATTGAGTGTCTCCTAAATGGTCGGCACTGTCCTAGGCGCTGGGAATACAGTTCTGTCTGTTAGGGTAGACAGAGACTGACATTAAATGCTTTGATTCCTCCAAAGCAAACATTGAAGGATGGACCGTTGCATAGCCAGGGTGTGATGGAGAGTAACAGGCTGTCTTCCCAATTGACTCTTTCTCACCCTTCGGTTTCAATATAACCACCTCAAAAAGGCCTTTTGGACCATCCTGTGAAAAGCAGTTCCCCTCTCTTTTACTCCCCCTTCATCACACTTGCTTATACATTTTATTTACTTCCCTGTCATTGGTCGTCCCCACTAGACTGAAGGCTCCAGGAGATCATACATCACTTTATCCTAGCACAGTGTTTAGCATGTATTTATTGAATGAGTGAAGTGAATGAAGGGTAGATCTGCTTAGAAGAGTGGTATCACCAGTAAGAGATATTTACACTGAGATCTAAGGGATGAGGAAGATCCAGCAATGCCAAGGTCAAGAGGCAGAGAGAACAGCTTGTTCAAGGACCACGAGGTGGAGGAATGGAGCATGGCATGATTGGGGAGCAACCTGAGATGAATTTGGAGAAATAGATGGTGCCTTGGAAGGTCATGCTGAGCTTGGATTTTACTGAAAGTGCAATGAAAAGTCAGTGAGGGATTTTAAGCCTAGTAATGACCTGGCGTTATAAATACAGTATATAATTGTTTGTTGTCTGTCATGCCTCTGGCAGGCAAGCTCCGTGAAGAAAAGTGCTCAGTAAATATTGCTGAAGTGAATGGGTGATGGTGTTTATGCAGCTACCAGGTGAAAAACAGAGTAGGGAGAAGAATGGGACCCTGTCACAAATGGGGAGTTTGGTGAGAGAGGTGTTGGTATCCTGGCTGCAGGCTAGCAATAGTGTTGGAAAAGTAGAAGAATTGGAGCTGTATTTGGGGTGTTAAATGGACAGGACTTGCTGATACATTACGTGTCAGGAATATGGGAAAGGGAAGGGTCAAGGATGACCCCCCAGGTTTATGGTTCAAGATTGGGTGGATGTCAGATGTCCATCAACAGGGTAATGGATAAACAAAATGTGGTAAATACTTACAATGGAATATTACTCAGCCATAAAAAGGAATGATGTACTGATACATGCTACCATGTGAATGACCCTTGAAAACATGCTAAGTGAAAAAAGCCAGACACAAAAGGTCACATATTACATGATTCTGTTTATATGAAGTATTCAGAATAGGCAAACCCACAGAGACAGAAAGCAGGCTGGTGTTGGCCAGGGGCTTGTGCAGAGAGGGAAGAAGGCTAAGTGGGGCATGACTGTGTAAAGGGTAAGTGGTTTCCTTTTAGGGTGATGAAAATGTTTTGGTACTAGGTAGAGGTGCTGGTTGCAGAATATTGTGAATGTATTAAATGCTACTGAGTCGTATACTTTCAAAAGGTTAATTTTACTTTATACGAATTTCACCCCAATTACCAAAAAAAAAAAAAAAAAAAAAAAAAAAAGATTGGTGGATGGGAGCACCAGAGAGTGGAGATGCGGAACAGGCTGTGGTCAGGGGAGAAAATCCACATGCTCTCTTGGAGATGGCCTGGAAGACATCCACACAGAGCCTAGGGGGGACATCTGGACTGGAGAAATAAATAAGGGAGTTGTCAGCACTTAGATGTCAGCCAGTAAAATAGGTGGAATCTAGGGAGAGAGAGAGTGTAGAGGAGCACATCCGAGCCTGGATCATTCTTTAATTTGATCCTCATAACTGCCTATGAGGAAGGTGCTCCTGTTCTCATTTTCAGGTGAGGAAACCAAGGCCCCCTAAGAATGAACTTGCCCAAGGTCAGACAATTTGTTCCTGTCTTTCCCCTGGCTTCCAGTCCTTTGCCTTTCACACCTCAGCGTGATGCTATTTAGAACTTCAGCAAAGACCTTCCCTCCCTTCCTCCCTCCTGCCTCCCTCCTTCCCTCCTTTCTTTCTTTCTTTCTTTCTTTCCTCAGTCATGATTGAGTACTCACATGTGGCAGGCACTGTGCTGGGCATATGTTGGTGAAGGTAGAAATGGCTCTAATCTTGTGGAATTTACCTAGTAAACAAGCAGCTGCAGTCCACTGATACAGGGGACCATAGGAGCCTGGAGCAGGGGCGTCTGTCCTAGATTTGGGGATGGGAGGAGGCTTCCTAGAGAAAGTGACAGCTAAGCAGAGATCTGTAGCAGAAGCAAAAGAACTGAGCCTGAGAAAGAGAATGATTCTCTGGAAGGTTCATGATCCCTGAACACCTGCTATGGGAATTCCCTATTCTTTTCACTCTCCAGTTCTTCACATGTTACTGGCATTTTCCAGCTCATCCAGAATGTCTGTCTTTTCTATAACCCTGGAGGCAATAAGTAGACAAATAGCTCGGTTTGATTTCAAGTGGAAGCTTCAAAGGAGTAGCAAGGTATGGTGCAAACAGCCTGGCTTTCAAAGCCGGGCTCCATCTCTGAGCAAATGACTTAGTCTCTGAACCTTACTTTCTACACCTGTGAAATTGAGCCAGTCACATCCACTGCTCAGTGCAGGAAGTAAATGAGATGATGTAGTAACATATTGGGCACATAATAAATGCTCAGAAAAACGTCGTCTCATTTATCTTTTGGAGAGGAAGCTTTTCTGAATAGACCAGTGGTCTCCACACTCTGAACACTGTTTAAAATATAGAAATCCATGCATCCTCTGAAGAATCTAATTCAGATGGTTTGGGGTGGAACGTAGCAATCTGTATGTTTAGAAAGCACCCCAGATGATCCTGATAAAAGCAAGATCCAGGAACCACTGGCTTAGACCAAATGCTTGAAGTCTTTGCTATGATGTACACAAAAGGGTTAAGCACCTAGAAGCAGATAATGCCTTCTAGGAATTATTAGCCAATGACGGTGCTGACCGATGATGTAATGCCTTTGGCTGGCACTCTATTGGTTAAGTGTATTGTTTCTCTTGCTTCAGCTGTGTAAGGAGTAGAGCTGGAGCCCAAGGGTTAATAATTCTGTGGCAGCACATAGAGCTATTTTTTCCCCATTTCTCTTCTGCTAGGTGTGAGTGTGTAGCGTGGCTCAGCTGGCTGCTGCCTTTCTTCCAGTAAATAGCTGCACCTTCCTCCTTACCTCTTCCTAAGCAGAGCACATGTCTCCATAGTACTCCGGAGCGGGGTGATCAGGATTGTTTAGGGAAGAGAGAGCCCTCTCAAAGTTCCACGCAGCAGTCTCTCCTGGCCACTGGGGATGGGCACAGCTCCAGCGGCTCTGACCCGAAGAGGTCCCACTGGATGAACTGCTAAACGGCCACCTGCTTCTGAGCATTGTTCAACCTGGTGGGATCCTCGCAACCGGGAGGTAAGCCCCGGGTTTTGGAAGGAAGAGTGGACCTGGAGGAGAGGAGCCTTGGGGCAGTGGGAGGAAACAGGCACAGGCTCCATGCAAAGCTGCCCGCACGTGCGGTGTGAGCTGGGCCAGGACGGTCTCCCTGTGTGTGTCTATTTACTCAAGAACACAACGTGGGGCTTAGATTAGGGAGACACTGGTGGGGAGTGTGTTGGCCAGGCACTATCCACAAGCGTGCTCTCGAAGTAGCTTTCTGCCAAATGCCTCTGGGAGAGGAATGCTTTTCTCTGGGGGTCTGGGGCAGGAGGCGGGGCATCAGGTTAGCACTGTCTCCCTGAGCCAGCTGTCACCCGGGCCCTTCTGTATCTTGCCTGGGCTTCCTCTTCAGTGTTCCCACTCAGCTGAGTGGCCCTTGGTGGACTCTGGGCTGAGGTTTCTCCAGAAATACCTAAATGGTCTCAGGGATTTTTGATTGTGTTTTTTAGGGGGACCTTTGGATCCCTGACCCTTGAGTTATGGGTGTGCCTTCGTGAATTTGGGCATGTTCCTAATTGTCCCATGCTGGAGCTCTTAGGGGTGGTGGGAGGGAGGGAATTATTTTTGTATTATGACAGTGCAGTTGTGAGGATTTTCCTGTTTGTGTGTAAGGGGGCATGCGTCACTGCCCTGACCTGAGGCTTCTCACCTTGCCCAGAGAGGATCCTAACGCAGTGTGTCTGCCCCAAGGTGTACAAACTGAAAAAAGTCAAAATGGGGAGGGGAAACGGGAGCAGAGTAACTGGGAAGGGCTGCTAGCAAGAAACTACTCATTTCACAGGGAATTCAGGGAAACCTTGCATTTCGTGGATAAACTATGACGCTTCGTCTCTCTTGCAGCCCTCCCCCAAATTGGTAAATAAAAAGTTCCATTGTTTTTATTTTTCAGAATTTGGTTATACATGGAGTGTCCCCAGTTTATTTAGGGAGAGCAGAGCCCGCAAAGGTTTCTCTCCATGTCTTGTATGACCCCTGGCGTCTGCCACCCTGTGTTCTGGGTCAGGCTTTGCGTGACATGTAGGTTCTTGGGCAAGTCACTGTGCCTCTCTGAGCCTCAGTTCCCTCGTTGTCAATCACAGAGGTAGGAGGGGGTCGGACTAGCTGACTCTTAGAGCCCTTCCTCTCTGGCTGTCTGTGCTCTGCATCATGAAAAGCCTCAGAGTCTGAGTCTGTTGATTAAGTGGATTGGGTGTGGGTAAAGGATGTTTGCATAAAGGGACACGTAGCCTGTGTCCTCTGGGTGCTGGGGGCTTCACACACATTTTAACTCATGTAACCCTCCCAGTAGACCTGGCAGGAGGGGGGATGTACAATCTAAAGATGTGAAAATCGAGGTTGAAGGAGTTCAGTGACTTACCCAAGATCACCATTCAGTGAATGCTGACAGGGGTATTTGTGCTGGTCACTATACTGGGATGGCGGTACGTGGCACGATAACGGGAGGGCTGGAGCTGGAATCCTCATCTATCTTTGCTTCTTTGTGTGCTCTTCATTCTACTAGAAATCACGCACTGATTTTCAGATCTACTAATTCAGCCAGATTATTGTGGATTATCCAGTTGACTGTCTGGGACAGCAGGCGGTCCCTGGATCTGAAAGGGACTTTACAATCCTTTGAACCAGGCCCCTCAATTTATATCTGGGAAAATGAAGGTCTAGAGAAGTTAGGTTACCTGACTCACTCAGTGAGTCAACAGATGGCAGGGATGACTCCTTGCCTTAGGTGTTTGAAGTGGTATTATTAGTAAAGAGTTTGTTTAAACCTTCATTTGAGAACTTTGGGATCATTTCAACTTAGTTATTCTTACCTCCAGGCCCTTTTGAAGTGCCAGAGGGTTGGAGTAAGACTCATTGAGCACCTACTGTGCGCTTGATGTTGAGGCAGGTGTCTGAGACACGGATGAGGTTGGTAAGCAAGCAAAGCGGGAGACCTGGTCAGTTTCCCTGGAGAGACTCAGGATACAAGCTGTGTTTCACGAGCGTCCAGTTCACAGGTCAGCAGTCTTTCCCAGTGGAGGGGCTGCAGCCCTGACCCTTTGTCTCCGCATGTGGCTGGCACCTAATTTATACCACTGTAAGAACACTTGCCACATGACATGAGATCTCCGTTCTTCCTCTTCACAGCTAGGCTGCGTGTTTCCAGGGCACAGCTCCCAAAATGTAGGACCTAATCAGTGGAGCCACCTTGTGGGGAGGTGGGTGTCAGTATATTGGATGTGCAGAGATGTACACCCAGAAGTAAAAGCCATCGAGTTATTATTAAAAAGGGCAGCGCAGATGTGTGACGCTTTTCTTGATCACTATAACGTTAAGAAAGAATCATCCTAATAGCAGGCTTCAAATATCCTAACGATTATCGTAGGAAAGAGGGGTTATAATTGTTCTGCAGGGCTGGAGAGCAAAGCCAGCAGCCATGGGTGGATGTGGAGGGGAGCAGGTAGCAGGTAAATGCAGGAAGAGGGTGCTGATGGTAGCAGTGGTCCAGTGGGTAGGACCACTGTCATCAGAAGTGTGTGGTAACCTTCAGGCATTGCTGCCCTGGCAAAGAGTAGCATTTGGTAGTCTCTGATTTCCTATCTGGATCTAAGATTTCTTGATTACCTATCAAGCAGGAGTGAATGAGAGGAGGCCAGAGGTAGAGTAGAGCTGCGTCTGACTCATATTTAGATTCCAAAGCCATAGTGTGGGGTGGAAATCATTCATAACCAAAATACCTTTGAAAATATTTTCACTGCCCCCCAAATTGCATTATACATGGTTTTTGTGTATGCAACTCTGAACAATAATTCCTGTGCCAACTAGTATGTAAAACACTGACCAAGACTAAAAGAAGTCACAAAATGAAATTTATATGCAGTTGTGGGGTTTCATACTGCTCTGTCTTGAAGGTAACTGCAAAATTTCTAACTGGCATAAAGTGGGGGGATAGAGAATTCTCAAGGTGTTCGTGTTTGCTTGCAGGGTTTATGCCATTGTTTTGGATAAACAGCCTCTAATACTTCATACAGGTAACTCTTTTTAAATGATAATGAAAATTAAATGAGACAATATATGTGGGTACCCTGATCTGAGTTACAGAGCAGACGCTGAGTACACTTTTACTGGAAGGTACTCAGCCGCTTGCTTTAGCAGACTTGCTGATGCTGGTCTTTGAAAAGTTTTAGTGAAGAACTTGGTCAGCTGTGTCCAGGCTGGCATTTCCTACTTGAGGTTGGCATGTCTGTTTGGCTTCTCTGGACAGTGCTCACCGTCATGCCTCTGACTATTCCTTCTAAAATTCAAAGTGGGAAAAGAATGAGGTTGGACGCTACACAGACCTGAGTTCAAAGCACCGGCCATTGCCTGTACATGTGTGACATTGGGCATGTTACTTAACCTCTCTGTGTTTGGGTTTTTTCACTTATGAAAATGGGATCCATAGACCCCACCGTGCAGGATGGATGGAGGGTTAAATAAGAACCTTTAGAGAGTGCCTGGAACATGTAGAGTAGGTGTCCTCTTAAGTGCTGATTTATTCCTTCTCCTTAGAAGGGTGTTGAGGAGAGGTGGTGTATTTTTTCTTTCTTCAATCTCATCTCCAACTCCTTTGCCCACATTAGTAGATGCCCACTTCTAGATGGCTTTTTACAAGCCCGTAGGAAACCCCATGTGGCCTTACTCTAAGAATGAGCGTGCTTACAGCCTTGCCCTGTCCTAGCTCATCCTCATGCTAGTTACCTAACCAAGCACCCAGAAGGCTGCACTTAGAAGGGAGATGTTGAGCTTAAATCATTTTTAAAGCACCAATAGCTGAACTAAATATTCTAGGCTGGGGCTGCTTTACTCAGAGGCCAAGTGGGCAGGTGATTTGAGGGATGCTACAAAGAAGCCAAAGTATGTCTCCAAGTTCAAAGCATTGGGAATTCCATCATTGAATATTCATCTCTTGGGTTTATTCATTAATCATTTAACAGATATTTATGGAGCTCTTATCTTGTGATAGGCAGTGTCCTAGATGCTGAGGATGAGCGGTACAGACAAGATTCCTACCCTTGTGGATCTTATATTCTGGTGGGGAAACAGAAAATAACCATAAAGCACATCCAGTGAGATGTCAGTTAGTGATGAGTGCCATGAATTAAAATGAAACAGTATAAGGGCAGGGGAAATGCCATTATAGAAAAGTCAGTTAAAGAAGGTCTCTCTGAGAAGTTGATATTTGAGCAGAGGCATGAAGGAGGTTTAAAAATGGGTTTTTGGAAATATCTGTGGAAAAGAATTCCAGGCAGAGGATATAGTGAGTGAGCCTCGGGGTAGGTAGAGAGACACAAAAAGGGAGAGTTTGAGAAGATGTGATCTGAGAGGTACCTGAAACCAGATCTGGTGGGGACTCATGGGCTGTGGAGAGAAGTTTGGATTCTATTCTAAGTTGGAGGTTTCGAACAAGGCGGTTACATGGTTTGACTTATTCTTTCAACTCATTTTATTTTTCTAATTGCCATATGATAAAATTGACTTTGCTTTGGCATAGAGTTCTGTGACTTTTGACACATGTATAGATTCATGGAACTACCAACACCTCAGTGAAGACACAGACAAGTTCTTTCATCAAAAAACTCCTTCCTGCTATCCTTTTGTAACCACAAACACCCCACTTCTAACATATGGCAACTACAGCTGTACTTTCCTTCACTACCGTTTTGTCCTTTTGAGAATGTCATATAAGAAGACTCATACAGTATGTAACCTTCTGAAGGCTGGCTTCTTTCCCTCAGCATAATGTCTTCAAGATTCATTCATGTTGTTGGGCATGTCAAGAGTTTGTTCATTCTTATTGCTGGCTAGTGTTCCATTGAATAGACATATCACAGTTTGTCTATCCATTCACCCCTGGAAGGGCACTTGGGTTCTTTCCAGCTTTGGGCAGTTATGAATAGAGCTGTTATAAACATTTGTGTCCAGGTTTTTGTGTGAACATACGTTTTTGCTTCTCTAGGGTAAATAAATACCTAGGAGTTGGATTGCTGGGACATATGGTCAATTTACATTCAGTTTCATAAGAAACTGCCAAACTATTTTCCAGCATGGTTGTAGCATTTTGCATTCCCTTCAGCAGTGTATAAAAGTTCTAGTTGCTCTGTGTTCTTGTCAGCACTTGGCATTTTCAGTATTTTTTATTTTAGCCATTTAGTGGTATCTCACCATGGTTTTAATTTGCATTTCCCTAATGGCAAATGATGTTGAATATCTTTTCATGTGTGTTTTTGCCTTCCTTATATCCTCTTCGGTGAAGTGTCCGTTCAGGTCTATTACCCATTTTTTAAGTTGCTTTTGTGTTTCTTACTCTAGAGTTTTGAGGATTCTTTATATTTTCTGGATATCAGTGCTTTCTTGAATATGTGAGTTATGTTTTTTTAAGGAATCATTCTGAATGCTTTGTGGAAAGGAAGTTGTAGGGGACAAGGGTCAAACTGGAAGGATCAGCAAGTGGACCATTGCAGTAGTCCATGGGCAGAGATAATGTTAGTTTGGACTAAGGTCATTGGGGTGAAAGAGGTGAAAAAGTGGTAAAAAAAAATCTTTTGAAAGTAGAACCATCTGAACTTGGTGATGGATGGAATGTGAGGGAAAAGAGGATTCAAGGATGGCAACATTGCTGGAAGTGCCAAGAATTTAAATATAATTCAGGCATGTTCTCTGCCCTCAAGTAGCTCACAGTCTGGTGAGGGGAGATGTATTGTAAGCAGTTCACCTGGAATATGACAAGGTGTGCTCTCAGAGTTCATGTGAAAAGTCCTGGAGGAGCCCAGGTGACAGAGAAATGGCTAAGTGTAAGTTGTACAAGGCCAGCTCTCTGGGAAGCCTCTCTAAACTTTAGTGTGTATTAGAGTCAGTTTGGGAGGTTGGTAACAATGCAGCTGACTGGGTTCCCACCCCAAAAGTAGGAGGTCTGTGGTCAGCAAGCACCACAAATCATTCTGTGTCAGTGATTGGCCGACCACACTATGAGAAACTCTTGGGGGAGCTAGCTGGGGTGACTTCACAGAAGAAGTGATGTTTGAGGGGAGGTGTCAGTGTTTAGCAGGAATTCTGACTTGGAGAAAGCTGGGGAAAGGGCAGCCAGGCAGAGGGAAAAGCAAAAGCAGAAGCTTGGAAATGATAGAGAATGGCTGGAGCCAAGAGGAAATGTAGGTTGGTGATGATGATGATGATGGTTGAGCAAAGAGTACATGTCTGTTTAGTGATGGGTGGGAGTCATGTGACTTCCTGTGCTCAGTGAGTCTAAAGGGATTGCAGCAACTCATCAGCTCCCTCTTTACTAACAAGGGGCCTGCCAAAGTGAAAGGTACCAAGCAGTCCAAGAGCGGGGTGTGCAGAGGGCCTGCTGTGCTTTCAAAGTCTCCTGTGATGCAGCGCCTTTGAGGAAAGCTGTGGCTACAGTGAACGAGCTGGCTGGCATGGAGTATGCAGAGGTTGGTTGCAGGATGCCCTTTACCCAGTCCTACCCTGGGCCTTCCTCAAAGCTCACAGACTCTGCCTCTCCTTCCTGCACATACGTCATCCTGCCTGCTTTCCAAGGAGGCCAGAGCCACATCTTCCTGTGGCTTAACTACTAATCCATTGCACACTCGCTATGTGCCAAGCCTCGTTCAAAGCACTTCACATGGATTAACCCATTTCATTCTCACAACCAGCCTATGGATGAGATAGAATTATTATCCTTGTTTATAGAATTATTATCCTTGTTTTAGGATGAGCAACGTGAGACACAGAAAGATGAATGACAGGCCCAGGTCACAATGCTGGGAAATAGAAGAGCTGGGATATTAACCCAGGTCGTTTTGACTTCAGAACCGATGCTTTTAACTATTATGCTGCATAAACCCTCCAGGGCATCTTCCGAGTATTCAATAGTAGTAGCAGCAATAACACACATACAATAGTTACTGTGTCACCATTGTGTTATTCTTAGGGTTATTCCCTGTAGGGACTATTTCAGTGATAAAGTTTCCTGTTATGAAGATTTTTCTTTTCCGATTTTAGCCTTTGGGTTAAAACTTACTATTTTTATTCTTTCTTGTCTGGTTAATAAAAACCAGTATGGTATATCTTTTTTGAGGTTTGAAAGAGCAAAATAAAATGTTATAATACATGATGACCCTAAAAGTTGTTGTTGTATGTGAGACTGTTCACCATTATACTAGACGACCCTAGATTATTATGTCTAGAGTTCTTCTAAATCTGTCTTTCCGCTTCAAGTAGCCAGTGTACTTTCCTCCGGCAAAATTCTGATTTGCTGTGTGTGTTTGGCTGAAGTCAGGGAAGGCAAATTACCCAATATACATGCATTGTTTCCTAAGGAAGAATCAATATAACCGGACTGAAGACCTTTTCTCCTTTTGTAAAGTATAGAAAAAGTGCTGTAAACTGGTGGGTCTAGGGCCTTTTCTTCCCTTATTTCAACTGTGTTGTTGTCTTAGGAGTTCTGGTTGCTCTAACAAACTACCATAGACCTAATGCTTAAACAACAGACATCATTCCTCGCAGTTCTGGAACCTGGGAAGTCCACCATCAGTGTGGCTGGGTTCCGTCAGAGTCTGCTTCCTGCTTTGCAGATGGCCATGTTCTTGCTGTGTCCTCGCTGGGTGGAAAACAGGGAGAGAGGACGTAAGCTCTCTCTTGTGTCTCTTCTAATAAGGGCACAGTCCCATCATGAGGGCTCCACCCCCATGACCTAATCACCTCCTAAAGACCTCATCTCCTAGTACCATCACATTGGAGATTAGGGCTTCAATATGTGAATTTGAGGGGGGACACAAACATTCAGTCCATAGTAGTTGGGTGGTTGAATTTGCTGCCTAACCAGCCCCAGGCAGGAGTCATCCCGTTTTACAGAAGAGTCAAGTTAGGAATCTCGGCTAGGAGTCAGGCTAGACTGACAGACAACACAGAAGGAGAACTGCATCATCTGGGAGAGTTTTGAAGGTTCCTGAGCAAAAGGAATATCTGAGCTGAATTTTGAAAGATGAATGGAGTTCACTAACCCCATGGGATTGGGAGGAGCGGGGCGCTTAGAGGAGAATAAAAGAGGATGGTATTCCCGGAAGTGGAAAAAGCATAGGCTGAGGCATAAGACCACGTGGGAGGAAAGTAGATAGGAGTTAGTGGAGATAATGTGAAAGGGTACCATGGTGGGAGAGGAAGCTGGAGCTTCAGCTGGCCGGGCAGGAAGGGTCTCAGAGCTGCATGGAAGAGCTTGGATATACATCAGGGAGCAACTGTGGTGTTTAAGCAGGGCAGTGACATGGTCAGATTTCTGTTTAAAAAAAAGTCTCTGACACTGTATGCTATGGAAATGGATTTGGAGGAGACCTAATTGGATACAGGGAGACAGGAAGGAGGGTTTTACAGTGGTCCATGAAGGAGATTGTGCATGTCTGAACTGGAAGTTGAGGGAGACAAAGAGAGTGGGAAAGCATCCCTTTCATTCATTCCCACACCCAGAACAAACCCCTTTGCTCTATTATGGGACTGTGGGGAGGTGAATCTGATACAAGCCCTGTCCTCAAAACATTTATAACATAGGGACATGGAAGAAACCATTGACAATACAAGAGGTGGGTTCACTCCGTTTCTTTGGCTCACGAATATCTTTTGAATGCCTACCATGTGCCAGCCCTTTCTGGTGGGTGCTGGAGATGTAACAGTGAAAAAAGAAAAACCCAAATCTTTGACCTTATGGGGACCACACTGAAGTTGGGGGGCAGCAGAGAAACAATACACTACAAAAGTAAGATATGTAATATGTTGGATGGTGATAGGTAATTGCAGAGAAAACTGAAGCAGGGAAGGGGAAAAGGAGTGTTGGGAGCAAATTTTTGAAAGGGTATTTCATTAAAGGGCTAAAGGAGGCAAGGGAACATTAATATACAAATGTGGAGGCTGAAACCCCTCCCTGGAGACATTGTGGTTATAGCAGCATTGAGCATGGCCCTTGGGGCCAGACAGACCTAAATTTGAATCCTGGCTCCATCCCATACTGGCTGGGTGACTTTAGACTGTCATCTCACCTCCCTGAACATGGATTTGTTTATCCATATAATGGGGTTGGTGACACCCATCTCCCAGGACTGCCATGAGGCCTCACTGCTCAGCGTGGAGCCTGGCGCCCTGAAAATGCTCATTATATGGTTCATATTCACGATGGCAGGAACGATTCTGGTGGGGCATCGCCAAGGCTTTATGGGAAGGGGGCCCTGGGAGGCGAAACAGGAGTCTAGGAGCAGGATTGCCTTACCAGGGCTCTTCTGCTGTGGGCTCTACAAAACAGTCCTGGGGCCCCAGAGCCGAGAGGCAGGAGAAGTCCCAGAGTAGCCCCAGTTTTCCTCCAGCAGCTCAGGGGTCCTTCACCATCTTTGCTATTCGCAGTACGATCCAGGGAGGGGAGAAAGGCTGAGTTCTAGCCTGACTCCTAGTCGAGATTCCTAACTCGACTCTTCTGTAAAATGGGATGACTCCTGTCTGGGGTCAGTTCTCGGGGGCTACGGGATCACTCAATTCCTCCCTCCACCCCTAATCCCCCTTCTCCAAAAAAGAAGATGCTGCAGCACTCGGGGCAGGGGAACCCTGGGGCTGATGTCATGCCATGTTCTGAAGCCCTTGAAGGTCTCCACCTTTCCTGAGAAGGATTCTGTCCCCAGGCAGGTCCAAACCCCCTGGGAAAGGATATGAGAAAACCTTTCTGTGATTTAAAAAAGTAAGTGGAGGGCTTCCCAGGTGGCGCAGTGGTTGAGAATCCACCTGCCAATACAGGGGACATGGGTTCGAGTCCTGGTCTGGGAATATCCCACATGCTGTGGAGCAACTAAGCCCGTGCGCCACAACTACTGAGCCTGCGCTCTAGAGCCCGTGAGCCACAACTACTGAGCCCGTGTGCCTAGAGCCCGTGCTCCGCAACAAGAGAAGCCACCACAATGAGAAGCCCCTTCGTTGCGCACTGCAATGAAGAGTAGCCCCTGCTCGCCGCAACTAGAGAAAGCCCGTGTGCAGCAATGAAGACCCAATGCAGCCAAAATAAATAAATAAATTTATTTAAAAAAATTTAAAAAAAAATTTAAATAAGTAAAAAAGTAAGTGGAGTTCAGAGAGCATTGGTGGGTGTGAAGGCAAGTCCAGCTTATCTTCAGCAGTTTGACCAGCAAGCGCAGCAGAAACAGCTGTTTTCTGCAGGAGCTGGAGGCCCCCGCTGCCATCTCCATGCGGACTACTGTGCAAAAACCTCCCCTTGCCTGCAAGTGACAGCTGGAGAGGACTCGGGGGCCACACTCTGGAAGGAGTTGGCATCGGCTGCCTGGGGATGTTTGGGTGGAAATCTGATGCTGGGATAGGAAAGCTCTGCTTCCCATGGGCGCTTCCCTCCACCTGTCACATGGTATCAACCATGAGGTATCATAGTGCCTGGCCTAAGGGGGCATTACTGCTGCTTGGCTAAGGCCAGCTACTTCCCCAGCTCAGTTGTTCCTAAAGAGGAAGGAGGGAGGAGGAGAAACAAACAGACAAAACTTGTGGTTCAAGGCCTAGACTGTGAGGTCAGAGGAACCTGATTAGAGTTCCATACCTTCCTTGCTGTGTGACCTTGGGCAAGTTACTGAACCTTTCTGAGCCTTGGGTGCTTCAGCACTAAAATAAAGATACTAGAACCTTCCTCATAGGATTATTAGGAGTATAGGAGAGAGTGAGGGTACAGGTAAAGTGCTTAGTTGAGTGTCTGACATGTAGCAGGAAGTCTGTCCATGTTGCTATTATCAATATAGACTGACAAGTATTATTAGAAATCAGGATAAAGGAAGGTAGAGAAAGAAACCACTTTTCTGTGTCTGGTTCTTTCTGTTGAAAGTGAGAATCAAAGATGCGCATCTGAGTTCTTCAGATCTGAGCTCCTCCTTTTCCCAATGGGAGAAGCCCCTGGGTGCAGGGGTGATGGAATGACTTGCCTAGGGGGATGCTGATTGTGTGGAATGGGGATCCAAACCATCTGGGCCCCATTCTGACTCCACACTGAATCACAGTGACAACTGGGCAAGTTACTCTACCTTTCTGGTCCTCTGCATGGAAAGCAGATAATAACGAAGGATTCCTATTAGGACGAATTGATTGAATATATAAACAGGGCTTAAAACAGTACCTGGCACATAGGAAGCACTATATAAATATTATATATTTATAATATTGTTGCTATTGTTACTATTACAGTTATTGTAGTACTGTTAATATAATTGCTATTAGTTGCTACTATTATTGTTATTATTACCATCATTATCATCATCATCATCATTACTGTTAGGGTCACACAGGGAGCCAGTGGCAGTAGCT
Organism: Delphinus delphis; assembly: GCF_949987515.2. Classification (NCBI taxonomy): domain Eukaryota; kingdom Metazoa; phylum Chordata; class Mammalia; order Artiodactyla; family Delphinidae; genus Delphinus; species Delphinus delphis. Next base: position 88,215,707 of record NC_082693.1, on the reverse strand, counting down.
ACTACCTATTTTAGCAAAAATCTGCATGCTAGCCTTGCCCACACCTGCTTCTTTATGTGAGCATGAGGCTTCCTGCCAGCTTCTCTAGCCTGCAAGAGGGGACTGTGTCCCCATAACTGCAGCTGAGCCCACTGTTCCCAGAACTTTCTGAGTCAGTGCTCTCCAAGGTGAAGGTCACTGCAGAGTCTGTCCCAGAGTGCTGCCTAGTAGGTGCCAGGCTATCAAGGAGCACCCCATTGATGTTGGTGCCCAGGTTGTTGGGAGGAGGGGGGCCAGCAAACCAGGGTATCACAGTGGTTGAAGGGCTACATCTCGAGATAGACTAGACTGATCTAGAGCCAAGATTTAATTTTGCCCCTTGCCCAGTACATGATGTCCTGCCAGTTGCTGAAGCCCCTGAGCCTCAGTTTCCTCATCTGTAAAATGGGGCTAGTAGTTGTATTTGCTTCACAGGGTTATGTGAGGATTAATGAAATGATGCTCTTAATTAAATTAGCTCAGTGCTTGAGCAAGCAGTCAGCCACATGGTGGTTATTAGTATTTTTTTATTTAGGAGAAAAGTACTCCTCAGAGAGGGGGAAGTGAGTGGCTAGCAAGTAGGCACTGATATCCTGAGAATCTTGTATTTTAATTGTGATAATTGTGGAATCAGAAAAAAAAAAAAACACTGGCTGAAGACTTGGGTGACCTATGTTCTGGGCTTGGCCTGGCTTCTACTTTGCTAAGTGACCATAGACAAGTCACTTCCTTGTCTGTACCTAGTTTCCCCATCAGGCAACAAAGTCATGGGAACGGGGGTGCCACACTGTATGGTTCTGTGTGATTTCACAGGTGTCCCTCCACCTCCCCAGGTCCAGCCCCTCCAGGTAACTGTGTTTCTGCCGAGGTATAGCCCGCACTCCCCTGGGGGCCTGGAGTCCTTCAACAGATGATTACCAAGCGCCCAGGGTGCCAATCCTGCATCTGGGTTCTGTGTGAGGTGCGGGAAATAGAGGACTGAGGGGGTCAGGTCCGACAGGAAGTGAAACCATTCCCGCTATAAAGAAAATGCCTCAGGAGGATAGAAGAAGATACAGTTGGTGGGATTGCGGGTCTAGGGTGAACATGAAATGGAGTGGTCGGAGAAGAGCTCTGGGGAAGTGGCATTGGACTTGAGGCCTGGATGACAAGGAGGCAGCAAGGGGGATGAGCCAGGGAAGAACATTCTGAGCAGAGAGAACAGCACGTGCAAAGGCCTGAGGGCAAGGGCAGTGCTGGGGAAGGAGGCTGGCTTGTTCGGGAGACAGAAAAGAGGCCAGTTTGGCTGTGGGCAGTGAGTGAGGGGGAGGGGGCCCAGACGATGTCGGCCTGCAGAAGAAGATTGAATGCCACCCGCACTGAAGGGCGGGAATCAGAGCAGGGGAGCAGGTGGGGAGACAGGGAGGTCAGAGGAGATCTTCCGGCTTGGTCCAGGTGAGGGATGACAGCGGCTCGGACGCTAGCGGTGACCGCGGAGTTGAAAGAAGTAGGTGGATTCAGAGGCTGCGTTGGAGATAAGAGCTGGTGATGGCCTGGGTGTGGGAGGCTCCAGAGGGAGGAATCCTGGCATCTCCTCACATTTCTAGCTTAAAGCACTGGATGGGGTATCTGCTGAGATGGGGAGGATGGAAAAGGGGCAGTATGGGTGGGGGAGATGGCAGGAAAACAGGAGTTCTGTTTTGGACCTCATAAATTTAAGATGCCTAATAGCATGCCTTTGCTCTCCAGAGTGAACTTGCTAAATTCCTCATTAGGGTGGCACCTGGCCACCAGAAGCACCGCCAGGCTGGCCACCTGCCCTGTGGAAGCTTAGGCAGAGGCTGTAGGAGCTGAAGGTGATGAAATTGAGTGCTGCACTGCTTACAGCCTGTGCCCGCTCTGTCTCCCTGTCTCTCTGTTTTTATCTGTGTCTTTTTGTCTCTCTGTTTTTGTGTGTGTGTGTTTCTCTCTCTGTCTCTCTGTCTTTCCATCTCTGTGTTTCTCTGTTTTCTCATCTGTGAATACCTTCATTCAGGTGTTCCAAGTGACTGGTGTTTCCCCTCATTTCAGCCCTTCCTTTGCATCCTCAGGTATGTTGCAGACCTGAGCAAGCCTCCCAAAGATCTCCTTTGTCTCTAGCGGAAGGTTACTTATTTGGCTCCATGTGTTTTCTGACCCAGCAGACAGGACTTGCCACGGCTGGTTCCCAGGCCTTGGCAATGCTGGCATCTCTCCTGGACTCTGGGTGCCCGGCTCTGCCTGCCACCATCTCCAACTCAGTGAGTCTGCAGCAGACTTGGTCACTTCTCCAAACCTGCAGTGACGGGCATGTGCAGGCCTCCGCAGGGACACAGAGCCGCTCTCTTAGTCCTAACTGGTTGGTGAGAAGAGTCAGGGAAGCCTCCCCAGAGTAGAAGAGGTTAAGCTGAGTCAGAGGTAACCAGCTGAAGAATGTAGGAAAGCAAAGTAAGGTCGTGCCAGGCAGAGGGAATGGAAATGTGAAGCGGTTGTGTGGGGGGCAGGGCATACAGGAAGGTGAACCCTAAGCAGATTTGTGTAAATGAGCTAAGTTTAAGGTACCCAAGAAGACAGATTCCAGGCTCATGGAGGCCCAAGGCACCATGACGTGATGGAAAATCGATAGGCCCCAGACAGACCTGGGTTTGCATCCTGATACCGTGGAGGGGCAGTGCTGTCCAGTGGTTACCGCCGTGCCCACCGGAGCCGGGTTGCCTGGGTTTGAATCACAGCTCTGCCCCTTGTCAGCAGTGTAAGTCTGGGCCTCAGTGTCCACATCTGTACAGTGCAGGTAATAACAGCACACCTACCTCATAAGGCTGGAGGAAGGACGGCATGAGTTAATAGGGTCAAGTGCTTAGAACAGTACCTGACAGAACTGTAATGATTACTTACAGGTTGAGTAAAGTACTTATCATCTCTGGACCTCAGTTTCTTTTTCTGTAAAACGGGGTGATTGCACTTCCTGGGCGGGGTTGTTGTGAGGCTTGGGGACCACTTGCAGGCCATCCGTGTGCAGTCCCTGGCTCCCCACAGAGGCTCAGTAAATGGTAGCCACCACCAGCACCACCAGCACTACCATTATCATGGTTGTTATTATACTTCCATGTTGGCTGGTCTGGCACCGAGTCCCTGCTCACTGACTCCCTCCCTCTGCCCAGCAAGCATCATGGATCACCCAGCCTAGAGACTGGAAATTAAGTGCTGTAAATCTAGGCCACAGTTGCCCTGGAAAACTATCTGCCTTTTGCTGGGCAGCAGTGATTCAGATGCTGTTCCGGCCATGCTAGCAGCTGTGTTGTCAGCTTTCCCCCAGGTCACGCAAAAGGCCGGCAGCAGGTCTCTCCCCGGAGCTTGTGCAACTAAGCATTGCACACGTGACCTCTGGGCCCAGTGCTGACAAGAATGGAGCTATGATCAGCACAAGGAAATCCCGAGGCCATTCCACTCTCTGTTCCCTCCACTCACGTGGAATTTGGTTTCCACCCACAGTCCCTGTTAATGATGAAACTGGAGGGGACAGGACAGGCTCCTGGGTGTCACGGTTAGGTTCCCTCTGTGCTCTGTCCCTGTCTGTTTCTTATCCAGTCTTCATCGTAGGACGGCAGCATAGGGTAGCTAAAACTGGACCCCGGGAGACCCAGACTGCCTAGGTTTGAATCCCAGCTCCACCATTTAACCAGACATAAGGTCTTGGGCAAGTCAGTTCATCTCCCTGTGCCTCAGTTTCCACATCTTTAAAACAGAGATGATGTTAATACTGGTTTATATCTCATAAAGTTGTTATGACTAAATGAATCAGAGTTAAATGAAACTCACTTCTCTTTGCTAGGCTCTTATCTCTTTATTCATAAAATAAGGTAGTTGCACTAGATCCTCTTAAGATTCCACTTTAGAATTTCAGGCACTGCAGTATGTGGAAATGAATTCTGCTTCTGCTACTCACCTGCTGTTTGGTCTTGGAAAAGTAACTTAACCCCCTGAGGTTTTCATTTTGTTTTTTTAAAGGAAATAAAAATACCTCCATGATGGATTTTGATTAGTATCTGAATTAGAATATAGGTAAAGATATTATATATCTCTCTCTATAGATATAGATATAGAGGAGATATCTGTATCTCCTAGCAGAGTGTTTGGCACCTCATAGGTGTTCAATGAATGATAGCAATTAATTTCACATTGGAAACACTATAGAAGTATTGAATAAGAAAGAGTATTAACTCCCAACTCTTTTTCAAATTCCAAAGTAGTTCCTGAAAAAGTGGAGGGATGGAAGATAAAGAATCAGGAAGGAGGAAAAGAAGGAAGGGAAGGAAGAAGTGAGGGAGGGAAGAGGGAAGAAAAGAAAGCACAGAAGAAAATAGGATGGAGTTGATGATGCCCCACTTGCATTTTGATGATGGAGTTGATGCTGCCCCACTTGCATTTTCTGAACAGCCCCACATGCAGGATGAGGCATGAGAAGCTCTGCTGGGGGAAGGTTCCAGATCCTAGTTGCCCACCATCAGGGGACCTCCACTGCATTCCCCTACTCCCAGCCACACTCTGCATCCTAGTGGCATACCCAAACCTCAAAATTTCCTGACTTCATTTAGAGAGAATCCAAATGTTCTGTTTTCTGGTCTGTTGCTACAGAATGAAATGTGGGCAAGAGGACCTTTGGGCAGATCCCTCTCTAGGGACTTGGGCATTGGGGAAGTTGGTGGAAATTAGCATTTTACAGCTGACTTCTAGGCCTTGGCACTGATAAGGAAGGAGCTGTGATCGGCACAAGGAAATCTGTAAGCCGTTCCGCAGTCAGACTCGCACTGATGTGTACAGAGACTCAGATGTTTCCTTGGATACTAATTATTCTCGGTGTATACAGTAGTCGTGTTTTCTCAATAAAATCAGGGCACAGGGATTTTCTGGGTTTTCTTTGGCAGGGGTGGAGGGAGCAGAGCATTCTCAGCCCTGATTCTGGAAGTGGCTAGGGCTTAGGTTTCCAAACAAGGAGAAGGGCCTGGCAGTCTCAGATGCTGTCCCAGGAGTTGGGAAGTTGATCCTCCCACAGGCAACAGGCAGTCATGAATTTAAAGCAGAGATTAGATACTAGGGTCTTGTTGGATTAGTGGGGGCTGGTGAAATGAAGAGCCCAACTGGTCAAAGAAAAGAACAGAACCAGGCCAAGGTCAGCCCTTGGACCACTCAGAGGTTTAATTTTATGGTTAATAGGGTCAGTATTTTGATCTCATGATTATACAAGAGCCTGGAGTACCCTTGGACACCAAGCTCTGAGTCTGACTGGCAGAAAAGGTGCCCTGGGGAGCCCTAAGAGCCCCAGCCTTTGTAGTTGGTTTTGGAAAAGTGAGTTCATCATAAATCTTTTCAAACAGGGCCACAGAGAGTATTGATGAGGATGTTCTCGGGAAATAGAGATTCTATCCATTCATTCATTCATTCATTCATTCTTGTTATTTACTGACTGCCTACAAGTTGCAGTGGATGCAGAGCTGAAATACAGACCCTGTCCTCAGTGAGCCTAAAATCTAAACCAATCATTGCTGTATCAGGAGCTACTACTATAACAAACAACCACAGCCTCCAGATGGCATAGATGATAAACCCTGTCTTGCTCACGTGTCTTCAGGTCGACTGGGAGTTGACTAACGTAGGCCAGGCTCGTCTGGGTGGCTCTGGGATGCAGCTTGAGTCCAGGTCTTCTCCACGTGTCTCTCCTCCTTAGATCCGTGGGCCAGCCCACAGAACATGCCCACGGAACATTTTCTCATGGCAATGTCAGAGATGCAAGAGGGCAAGTAGAAACACATCATGATACCTACTAGGTCAGGCTCCGAACTGCTGCACTGTCAGGTCTGCCCTCATTCCGTCAGGCAAAACTAGTCTGACAGCTGGGCCCAAGGTCAGGGGGCAGGGGAATCAGCTACTAGTAGAACTGCTGAGTCACTTGGCAACCTGTGTAGATCCTGGGAGGGATGAAGAATTGTGGCTGATTATTGAAACTACAAAATTGCACACCCCAACATAGGCATATTTATTTATAAATCATGACTACTTTGCTAATAATTGTGTTCATAAAGAGTACACACACACAAAAAATTTAGGGATGAGGTTGAAAATTCTGAAAGAAAATTTCAAACAATTTTCTTTCCCTGCACTCCAATGTATCATCTTGGAAATCCCCAGGGGATGCACTTTTCATCTTTAGAGATTCTGGTCTGGAGAAGGGTTTCCCACAATGTGGTAGACCAACTGCAGCAAATCATTTGGGTCATTTGGAGAGCTTATTCAACGCAGATTCTGGGCCACTTTTCCAGAGCTGTTGAGGGCGAAGCCTGGGAATTTCTATAGTTAGAAAGCGTCCCAGGAGATATGGGTACATAATTAGAGTTTGAGACTTTAAATTGACAGAGCCATCAGCTTGTGAGGGGAAGAAACCCAAGAGTGGTTTCTCAGAACAGCCCGTTACCCGGCCTGCAGCATGCTGGGATGGTCAGGAAGCTTAGCCTGAGTGAGTGATGTAGGTGATGAGTTCTGAAGGAGGGGGCCACTTAAATTAACCATGCAGTGAAGGAGAACAAGGCTGAGCCAATCAGGTTGCTGCATGTGTGAGAGCTGCCCTTGAGAGTGGGCCCACAGGTTCAGGGAACCCCATGTTCGGCATAAGTAGAGCGGAAGCTCAGGGAAGACTGAGTCAACGGATAAGTGAGATTTAGCCAAAGAAGGGAGATGAGGCCGGAGTGGGGCAAGAGTGGTCTGTTCCAAGCTGGAGGTGAGAGGACTTGTGAAGGACCTTATGTTGTAGGCCATGGGCAAGTGCGGGAAAGTTTGCTGCAGGAAGTGACGTGATCATGTCCAGTTGAAGTGCTCGAGAGGTCAGTCGGCTGCAGTGTGGGGAAGGGGCTGGAGGGGGAAGCAGGCCTGCAGGGTATATAGCACTTGACCTGGGAGAGCTGAGGGTGGCCCGGCAGTGAGGGGAAGAGAGAGGTGGGTTCCAGAGGGACTGGATTCCAGAGGCAGTTAAAGAGGCAGAATCCATGGAGCAGTGGAGAAGTAGCAGAAGAGGAAGAAGACCAGGGAGGCCTGTGAGTGAAATGGTGTCTTCGGGCTTGAGCGTGAGAGGCGGGAATACAAAGGGGGGAGGGGGGCAGAGCAGTTCACCCTCAGGACAGGATCTTGCCCAGAGGGGCCAGCGTTCCCGATCATCACCAAGGTGGGCACCTCTCCAGCTCCAGCTTAGGATGAAAAGGCCTAGAAGTAATATTGTGAAATATATCCCCCAAACCACATGTGGTTTTTATGTTATTTTATTTTACAGTAAGTTAATGTCACCAGAAATCACCTTAATTTATTTTGAAGGGCACATCATGGGCAGCAATGAGAGGGACCCAAGATGGCTATTTAGCTCCAGACTACAGGTTATCAAGGGCCTTGGGTTAGATGTTTGACAATGAACTTCAGAGGAAGGTCTTGATAAATCAGAGACAAGCCGGTGTGATTGTCAGATAATGCCAAGCTTCTGTCCCAGTCCCACCTGGGGCTGCTTGGAGACTTCTATAAATTCTGTTTGTAAATAAATATCCTGTGATTGTTTTGTGGATAACACAGTTATAGTTGCTTTATAATTTTAGGTTAAAAGCTTTAATTTGCTAAATGTAAATATTCACGGTCATGAATATTTTTTGTGACCGTCTTTTGGCATTTCTCTATTTGGGTATATTTCAGGTTGGGGAGGGTAGTTTCTAATACATGGAAAAAAATCTCACCTCTCTTGACCTCGAGGAAACCCTCTCCCATGAAATTTCCTGACACGCTGGCATTCTCCAACAAGGGGAGGGAGTTGCTGGTGCAAAAGCTCACTCACCTACAAATCCTACCTCCGAAGCCCAAATTCTTGGCTGGGGACCTACAGTGTCCCACCCGTGGGAACCAGAGTGTTGCCACTCACAGGAGATCAAGGCCTGTGTGAGTGGATTTGAACTCATCAAAGACGGCACACACTTTCATGTAGCTGTGGCTGGAACAGAGCTCGGGGGATGAAAGGCCCGGCAGATCTGTTAATGTGGAAATGGAGCTGCTCCCTCAGCAGATGCGTGTTTGACCTTTTTCCAGGAAGTTAAGCATCTCTTAGCTCTGCAACTTGAGTGGCACACTCTCTGGGTTCTAAGGCTTACCCACACTGCCTGTGCTCATCAATATATGGATGAAACTCAGCCCATGTCGTCTCCATGAATTTTTAAACTTTTTGCTCAGGCAGAAAGGGTTTTAGCAGTTGTTAATTGCCCAAACGCTGGTTCCTAGTAGGCGAGGAAAAAGAAAATCTTTCATCACTCATTGAGCCAAAGATGGAGAGAGAAAATTTATGAGTCTTGGTGTTTTTTCATGGGGAAGGAATTCACTAAAACATGAAATCAGATATGCCCTCCCATTATTCCAACTGTGGTCCAGCTTAGGCTTATATACATCCACTGGGATGGATGCTTTCTCTTATACAATTACACATTTAGTCTTCGCAAACAAAAGGTAAGGATAGTTTAATTTTATTCCTGTTGTCTTAAGCAGGTTCACTCAACAAATATGTATTGAGCCCCTGTTATGTCCTAGGCTCTTTTCTAAGTGCTAGGGATACATTAGTGAACAAATCAGACAAAGATCTCTGTTCTAGGGGGGCTTGCATTCTATCAGAGGGAGCAGACAGCCAACAATAAGAAAAACAAGTCAGTCAATTGTATAGTTTATAGAAGGTGATGCATGCTGGGGAAAAAAGAATAAATGGAGCAGAGTAAGAGAGATCCAAAGTGACGGATGGTTTAACATTAGGGGGTCATGGGAGGCCTCACTGAGAAGGTGACATTTGACCAAAGATCTGAAGGAGATGAGGGGTGAGTCATGCAGATATCTGTAGAAAGAATGTTGCAGGTGAAGGAACAGCCAGTGCAAAGGCAGCTGATGATCAGGAAGTTCAGACATTGGAATTTGTCTTTTCCTTTAATGTTCTAAGAAATGTGCCAGGCCTTGAATATTCCTTATCTGGTGTCCCACTGTAGGAGAGCCAGGTGTTAGCCCGTGAAACACCGTACTATCAACATTTGCGGAGCACTTTAAAGATTAAGAAGTTATTGCCCGTGGAGTGAAGGAACTGTTCTCTACCCTGGTTGTGGTTCTATGTGTACACCAGAAAAGTCAATTTTACCCTACGTTAACTTAAAAAAATAAGCATTTTGAAAAAAGCAGTTTAGTGCATTTTATTTTGTTCTGCTCAAAGACCTGTGGATTAGGGAGGGCAGAGATTAGCATCCCCGCTTTGCAGATCAGGAGCCTGTGGCCAAGATGTTACTCAGCCGTCATAAGAGGCAGACTGGGTTTCAAAGTCACATCCATCCAAAGCCTGTTCTCATATGAATACTGAAGTCCCTGCCACACTGCCTCGCAAACTAAAGCTGACCACACTGCCAGACCTTCTGACAATAGGAAGCACACTGTCTAAAAAGCAGTCAGTGTGATCACAACAGCTAATGCATACTGCTCATCGTGTGCTGGAGCTGTTCTAGATACTTTATATATATTAAGTCACTTAATTCTCACAAGAACCCTACGACATAGGTACTATCTCCATATTACAGATGAGCAAACCGAGGCCCAGGGAAGTTAGGAAACTTACCACAGGCTGTGTAGGTAGTACCGTCGCAGAGCTGGGATTAGACACAGGCAGTCGGGTTCCAGAGTCCGTGAGCTTAAGCTTCAGGCTTACTGGCTCTGTCCAGCCGTGTCCAGCACCAGAGTGCTAAAGCCGTGGTCATCCTTAGCCTGGGTTTGGTAGGGGTCTTGCACTTAAAGAATCCCTTTTTTCTTTCCAATAAGGCATTGTGTTTTGAGTGTAAGGTTCACAACAACTTGAGGTGCAGAGAAAACCCATAAACACATGCACAGGCTCCCCCATTATCAACATCCCCACCAAAGTGGTACATTTGTTATAACTGATTAATCTAACTTGACACGTTGTAATTGCCCAAGGTCCATACTTCACATGAGTTCACTCTTGTGTTGTACTGTTCTCTGGACTTGGACAAATGTATTAAGGACATGTATCCATCATGATGGTATCATACAGAGTAATTTCACTGCTCTAAAGATCCTCTGTGCTCTGCCTCTCCATCCTCCCCATCACTGCAAACACCCCCGCCCCACTACAGTTCCCAGCAACCACTGACCATTTTGCCGTCTCCATCATTTTGCCTTTTCTAGAGCAGCTGGAATCACATACACACATAGTACCACAGCCTTTGCAGACTGGCTCCTTTCACTTAGTCACATGCATTTAAGGTTCCTCCATGGCTTTTCATGGCTTTGACAGCTCGTTTTGTTACCGACTCTCCCGAGTTGGTTCTGTTTGCTCAGTGCTGTTCGAGCAAACAGCGGGACCAAGTTTGGTTTAGAAGCAAAGGAAAGCTTTATCCTTTGATCGAAGGATGGAAAGGTGCAAGCTCACTCTCTGGAATCCACGCCTCCCAGGGTACTCCCTGGCGGCCCAGGGGTTAGGACTCTGCTTCCACTGCGGAAGGCCCGGGTTCAGTCCCTTGTGGGGAACTAAGATTCCGCAAACCTTGCGGAGCGGCCAACAGAACAAAACAACTGCCCCCCCCTAGCTTTATAGGGTTCTTCTCAGCAGGGAGGGTGCAGAGTTCTTCCTGGTCAGGTGCAGCTATGCTGCTCCCTGTGCTGCCGACCACAGTGTGGAGCGCAGCGCTCCTGGGCACAGCCCGCCGCCGCCATCTAGAAGTGAGGCGCCGTGCACAACGCTCCTGCGCACGGCCCGCCGCCGCCATCTTGAAGTGAGGCGCCGTGCACAACGCTCCTGCGCACGGCCCGCCGCCGCCATCTTGAAGTGAGGCGCCGTGCACAGCGCTCCTGCGCACGGCCCGCCGCCGCCATCTTGAAGTGAGGCGCCCTGCACAACGCTCCTGCGCACGGCCCGCCGCCGCCATCTTGAAGTGAGGCGCCGTGCACAGCGCTCCTGCGCACGGCCCGCCGCCGCCATCTTGAAGTGAGGCGCCGTGCACAGCGCTCCTGCGCACGGCCCGCCGCCGCCATCTTGAAGTGAGGCGCCGTGCACAGCGCTCCTGCGCACGGCCCGCCGCCTCCATCTTGAAGTGAGGCGCTGTGTACAGCGCTTCTGCACACGGCCCACCAAGCTGAAGTGTCGGCGCAGCCATTTTGCACTGGGAACTCTGGTCTGAAGTGCCGAATATCAGGCTTCTGCAGGCGGTTTCCTGTCAGCAAGTGAAACTAGACTAAACACAAAGGAGAGAAAAAGGTTCGATTTTATTTTATTACCCAGATTCTATTTTTACTTCCCTGGAATTGTTAACGGGTTTTGCCAGTGACACAGTTTCTTTTTAGTACTAAATAATATTCAGTTTCGTGGATGTACCACAGTTTATCCCTTTACTTCTTTTTTTTTTTAACATCTTTATTGGGGTATAACTGCTTTACAATGGTGTGTTAGTTACTGCTTTATAACAAAGTAAACAGTTATACATATGTTCCCATATCTCTTCCCTCTTGCGTCTCCCTCCCTCCCACCCTCCCTATCCCACCCCTCCAGGTGCTCACAAAGCACCGAGCTGATCTCCCTGTGCTATGCGGCTGCTTCCCATTAGTTATATTACGTTTGGTAGTGTATATATGTCCATGCCTCTCTCTCGCTTTGTCACAGCTTACCCTTCCCCCTCCCCATATCCTCAAGTCCGTTCTCCAGTAGGTCTGTGTCTTTATTCCTGTCTTACCCCTAGGTTCTTAATGACATTTTTTCCCCCTTAAATTCCATATATAAGTGTTAGCATACGGTATTTGTCTTTATCTTTCTGACTGACTTCACTCTGTATGACAGTCTCTAGGTCCATCCACCTCATTGCAAATAGCTCAATTTCGTTTCTTTTTATGGCTGAGTAATATTCCATTGTATATATGTGCCACATCTTCTTTATCCATTCAGCCGATGATGGACATTTAGGTTGTTTCCATCTCCTGGCTATTGTAAATAGAGCTGCAATGAACATTTGGGTACATGACTCTTTGAATTATGGTTTTCTCAGGGTATATGCCCAGTAGTGGGATTGCTGGGTCATATGGTAGTTCTATTTGTAGTTTTTTAAGGAACCTCCATACTGTTCTCCATAGTGGCTGTACCAATTCACATTCCCACCAGCAGTGCAGGAGTGTTCCCTTTTCTCCACACGCTCTCCAGCATGTATTGTTTCTAGACTTTTTGATGATGGCCATTCTGACTGGTGTGAGATGATATCTCATTGTAGTTTTGATTTGCATTTCTCTAATGATTAATGATGTTGAGCATTCTTTCATGTGTTTGTTGGCAGTCTGTATATCTTCTTTGGAGAAATGTCTATTTAGGTCTTCTGCCCAGTTTTGGATTGGGTTGTTTGTGTTTTTGTTATTGAGCTGCATGAGCTGCTTGTAAATTTTGGAGATTAATCCTTTGTTAGTTGCTTCATTTGCAAATATTTTCTCCCATTCTGAGGCTTGTCTTTTGGTCTTGTTTATGGTTTCCTTTGCTGTGCAAAAGCTTTGAAGTTTCATTAGGTCCCATTTGTTTATTTTTGTTTTTATTTCCATTTCTCTAGGAGGTGGGTCAAAAAGGATCTTGCTGTGATTTATGTCATAGAGTGTTCTGCCTATGTTTTCCTCTAAGAGTTTGATAGTTTCTGGCCTTACATTTAGGTCTTTAATCCATTTTGAGTTTATTTTTGTGTATGGTGTTAGGGAGTGATCTAATGTCATACTTTTACATGTACCTGTCTAGTTTTCCCAGCACCACTTATTGAAGAGGCTGTCTTTTCTCCACTGTACATTACTGCCTCCTTTATCAAAGATAAGGTGACCATATGTGTGTGGGTTTATCTCTGGGCTTTCTATCCTGTTCCATTGATCTATCTTTCTGTTTTTGTGCCAGTACCATACTGTCTTGATTACTGTAGCTTTGTAGTATAGTCTGAAGTCAGGGAGCCTGATTCCTCCAGCTCTGTTTTTCGTTCTCAAGATTGCTTTGGCTATTTCGGGTCTTTTGTGTTTCCATACGAATTGTGAAATTTTTTGTTCTAGTTCCGTGAAAAATGCCAGTGGTAGTTTGATAGGGAGTGCATTGAGTCTGTAGATTGCTTTGGGTAGTAGAGTCATTTTCACAATGTTGATTCTTCCAATCCAAGAACATGGTATATCTCTCCATCTATTTGTATCATCTTTAATTTCTTTCATCAGTGTCTTATAATTTTCTGCATACAGGTCTTTTGTCTCCTTAGGTAGGTTTATTCCTAGATATTTTATTCTTTTTGTTTCAATGGTAAATGAGAGTGTTTTCTTGATTTTACTTTCAGATTTTTTATCATTAGTGTATAGGAATGCCAGAGATTTCTTGCATTAATTTTGTATCCTGCAACTTTACCAAATTCATTAATTAGCTCTAGTCGTTTTCTGGTAGCATCTTTAGGATTCTCTATGTATAGTATCATGTCATCTGCAAACAGTGACAGCTTTACTTCTTCTTTTCCGATTTGGATTCCTTTTATTTCCTTTCCTTCTCGGATTGCTGTGGCTAAAACTTCCAAAACTATATTGAATAAGAGTGGTGAGAGTGGGCAACCTTGTCTTGTTCCTGATCTTAGTGGAAATGCTTTCAGTTTTTCACCATTGAGGATGATGTTGGCTGTGGGTTTGTCATATATGGCCTTTATTATGTTGAGGAAAGTTCCCTCTGTGCCTCCTTTCTGCAGGGTTTTTATCATAAATGGGTGTTGAATTTTGTCGAAAGCTTTCTCTGCATCTATTGAGATGATCATATGGTTTTTCTCCTTCAATTTGTTAATATGGTTTATCACATTGATTGATTTGCGTATATTGAAGAATCCTTGCATTCCTGGAATAAACCCTACTTGATCATGGTGTATGATCCTTTTAATGTGCTGTTGGATTCTGTTTGCTAGTATTTTGTTGAGAATTTTTGCACCTATGTTCATCAGTGATATTGGCCTATAGTTTTCTTTCTTTGTGACATCCTTGTCCGGTTTTGGTATCAAGGTGATAGTGGCCTCGTAGAATGAATTTGGGAGTGTTCCTCCCTCTGCTATATTTTGGAAGAGTTTGAGAAGGATAGGTGTTAGCTCTTCTCTAAATGTTTGATAGAATTCGCCTGTGAAGCCATCTGGTCCTGGGCTTTTGTTTGTTGGAAGAGTTTTAATCACAGTTTCAATTTCAGTGCTTGTGATTGGTCTGTTCATCTTTTCTATTTCTTCCTGATTCAGTCTTGGCAGGTTGTGCCTTTCTAAGAATTTGTTCTCTAAGAATTTGTCCATTTCTTCCAGGTTGTCCATTTTATTGGCATAGAGTTGCTTGTAGTAATCTCTCATGATTTTTTGTATTTGTGCAGTGTCAGTTGTTACTTCTCCTTTTTCATTTCTAATTCTATTGACTTGAGTCTTCTCCCTTTTTTTCTTGATGAGTCTGGCTAATGGTTTATCTATTTTGTTTATCTTCTCAAAGAACCAGCTTTTAGTTTTATTGATCTTTGCTATTGTTTGCTTCATTTCTTTTTCATTTATTTCTGATCTGATTTTTATGATTTCTTTCCTTCTGCTAACTTTGGGGTGTTTTTGTTCTTCTTTCTCTAATTGCTTTAGGTGCAAGGTTAGGTTGTTTATTCGAGATGGTTCCTGTTTCTTAAGGTGGGCTTGTATTGCTATAAACTTCCCTCTTAGAACTGCTTTTGCTGCTTCCCATAGGTTTTGGATCGTCGTGTCTCCATTGTCATTTGTTTCTAGGTGTTTTTTTATTTCCTCTTTGATTTCTTCAGTGATCACTTCGTTATTAAGTAGTGTATTGTTTAGCCTTCACGTGTTTGTATTTTTTACAGATCTTTTCCTGTAATTGATATCTAGTCTCATGGCGTTGTGGTCGGAAAAGATACTTGATACAATTTCAGTTTTCTTAAATTTACCAAGGCTTGATTTGTGACCCAAGATATGATCTATCCTGGAGAATGTTTCATGAACACTTGAGAAAAATGTGTATTCTGTTGTTTTTGGATGGAATGTCCTATAAATATCAATTAAGTCCATCTTGTTTAATGTATCGTTTAAAGCTTGTGTTTCCTTATTTATTTTCATTTTGGATGATCTGTCCATTGGTGAAAGTGGGGTGTTAAAGTCCCCTACTATGAATGTGTTACCGTCGATTTCCCCTTCTATGGCTGTTAGTATTTGCTTTATGTATTGAGGTGCTCCTATGTTGGGTGCATGAATATTTACAATTGTTACATCTTCTTCTTGGATCGATCCCTTGATCCTTATGTAGTGTCCTTCTTTTTCTCTTCTAATAGTCTTTATTTTAAAGTCTATTTTGTCTGATATGAGAATTGCTACTCCAGCTTTCTTTTGTTTTCCAATTGCATGGAATATCTTTTTCCATCCCCTTACTTTCAGTTTGTATGTGTCTCTAGGTCTGAAGTGGGTCTCTTGTAGAGAGCATATATAAGGGTCTTGTTTCTGTATCCATTCAGCCAATCTGTGTCTTTTGGTGGGAGCATTTAGTCTATTTACATTTAAGGTAATTATCGATATGTATGTTCCTATTCCCATTTTCTAAATTGTTTTGGGTTCGTTATTGTAGGTCTTTTCTTTCTCTTGTGTTTCTTGCCTAGAGAAGTTCCTTTAGCATTTGTTGTAAAGCTGGTTTGGTGGTGCTGAACTCTCTCAGCTTTTGCTTGTCTGTAAAGGTTTTAATTTCTCCGTCAAATCTGAATGAGATCCTTGCTGGGTAGAGTAATCTTGGTTGCAGGTTCTTCTCCTTCATCACTTTCAGTATGTCCTGCCATTCCCTTCTGGCTTGCAGAGTTTCTGGTGAAAGATCAGCTGTTAACTTTATGGGGATTCCCTTGTGTGTTATTTGTTGTTTTTCCCTTGCTGCTTTTAATATGCTCTCTTTGTATTTAATTTTTGACAGTTTGATTAATATGTGTCTTGGCGTATTTCTCCTTGGATTTATCCTGTGTGGGACTCTCTGTGCTTCCTGGACTTGATTAACTATTTCCTTTCCCATATTAGGGAAGTTTTCAACTATAATCTCTTAAATATTTTCTCAATCCCTTTCTTTTTCTCTTCTTCTTCTGGAACCCCTATAATTCGAATGTTGGTGCATTTAATGTTGTCCCAGAGGTCTCTGATACTGTCCTCAGTTCTTTTCATTCTTTTTTCTTTATTCTGCTCTGCAGTAGTTATTTCCACTATTTTATCTTCCAGGTCACTTATCCGTTCTTCTGCCTCAGTTATTCTACTATTGATCCCATCTAGAGTATTTTTCATTTCATTTATTGTGTTGTTTATCATTGTTTGTTTCATCTTTAGTTCTTCTAGGTCCTTGTTAAATGTTTCTTGCATTTTGTCTATTCTATTTCCAAGATTTTGGATCATCTTTACTATCATTATTCTGAATTCTTTTTCAGGTAGACTGTCTATTTGCTCTTCATTTTTTAGGTCTGGTGGGTTTTTATCTTGCTCCTTCATCTGCTGTGTGTTTTTCTGTCTTCTCATTTTGCTTATCTTACTGTGTTTGGGGTCTCCTTTTTGCAGGCTGCACGTTCGTAGTTCCCGTTGTTTTTGATGTCTCTCCCCAGTGGCTAAGGTTGGTTCAGTGGGTTGTGTAGGCTTCCTGGTGGAGGGGACTAGTGCCTGTGTTCTGGTGGATGAGGCTGGATCTTGTCTCTCTGGTGGGCAGGTCCACGTCTGGTGGTGTGTTTTGGGGTGTCTGTGGACTTATTATGATTTTAGGCAGCCTCTCTGCTAATGGGTGGGGTTGTGTTCCTGTCTTCCTAGTTGTTTGGCATAGGGTGTCCAGCACTGTAGCTTGCTGGTCGTTGAGTGAATCTGGGTGCTGGCGTTGAGATGGAGATCTCTGGGAGATTTTCGCCGTTTGATATTATGTGGAGCTGGGAGGTCTCTTGTTGACCAGTGTCCTGAAGTTGGCTCTCCCACCTCAGAGGCACAGCACTGACTCCTGGCTGCAGCACCAAGAGCCTTTCATCCACATGGCTCAGAATAAAAGGGAGAAAAAGTAGAAAGAATGAATTAGTAGAAGTAGGAAGAAAGAAAGAAAGAAAAAAGAAGGAAAGAAGGAAAGAAAGAAGGGAGGGAGGGAGGGACGGTGGGAGGAAGGAAGGAGGGAAGGAAGGAAAAAAGAAAGAAAGAAGACAAAGTAAAATAAAATAAAGTAAAATATAATAAAGTTATTAAATTAAAAAATAATTTTTAAGAAAAAAAAACGGACGGATAGAAACTTAGGACAAATGGTGGAAGCAAAGCTATACAGACAAAATCTCACACAGAAGTATACACATACACACTCACAAAAAGAGGAAAAGGGGAAAAAATCATAAATATTGCTCTCAAAGTCCACCTCCTCAATTTGGGATGATTCGTTGTCTAAAGGAGGGAAGGAAGGAAGGAAGGAAGAAAAGAAGGAAGGAGAGAAGATAAAGTAAAATAAAATAATTAAAATTAATTATTAAGAAAATAAATTTAAAAAATAAAACAAAAACGGATGGATAGAACCCTAGGACAAATGGTGGAAGCAAAGCTATACAGACAAAATCTCACACAGAAGCATACATATACACACTCACAAAAAGAGGAAAAGGGGAAAAAAATCGTAAATCTTGCTCTCAAAGTCCGCCTCCTTAATTTGGGATGACTCGTTGTCTATTCAGGTATTCCACAGATGCAGGTACATCAAGTTGATTGTGGAGCTTTAATCTGCTGCTCCTGAGGCTGCTGGGAGAGATTTCCCTTTCTCTTCTTTGTTCTCACAGCTCCTAGGGGCTCAGCTTTGGATTTGGCCCCGCCTCTGCGTGTAGGTCGCTGGAGGGCGTCTGTTTCTTGCTCAGACAGGACGGGGTTAAAGGAGCCGCTGATTCGGGGGCTCTGGCTCACTCAGGCCGGGGGGGAGGGAGGGGCATGGAGTGCGGGGCGGGCCTGTGGCGGCAGAGGCCGGCGTGACGTTGCACCAGCCTGAGGCCCACCGTGCGTGCGTTCTCCCGGGGAAGTTTCCCAGGATCCCGGGACCCTGGCAGTGGCGGGCTGCACAGGCTCCCCGGAAGAGGGGTGTGGATAGTGACCTGTGCTCGCACACAGGCCCCTTGGTGGCAGCAGCAGCCTTAGCGTCTCCCGCCCGTTTCTGGGGTCCGCGCTTTTAGCCGCGGCTCGCACCCGTCTCTGGGGTCCGTGCTTTTAGCTGCGGCTCGCGCCCGTCTCTGGAGCTCCTTTAAGCAGCGCTCTTAATCCCCTCTCTTCGCGCACCAGGAAACAAAGAGGTAAGAAAAAGTCACTTGCCTCTTTGGCAGGTCCAGACTTTTCCCCGGACTCCCTACTGGCTAGCCGTGGTGCACTAACCCCCTGCAGGCTGTGTTCACGCCGCCAACCCCAGTCCTCTCTCTGCGCTCCGACCAAAGCCCGAGCCTCAGCTCGCAGCCCCGCCCGCCCCGGTGGATGAGCAGACAAGCCTCTCGGGCTGGTGAGTGCCGGTCGGCACCGATCCTTCGTGCGGGAATCTCTCTGCTTTGCCCTCCGCACCCCTGTTGCTGTGCTCTCCTCCGCGGCACCGAAGCTCCCCACTGCGCCACCCGCAGTCTTCGCCCGCGAAGGGGCTTCCTAGTGTGTGGAGACCTTTCCTCCTTCACCCCCCTCCCACTGGTGCAGGTCCCGTCCCTATTCTTTTGTCTCTGTTTTTTCTTTTGCCCTACCCAGGTATGTGGGGAGTTTCTTGCCTTTTGGGAGGTGTGAGGTCTTCTGCCAGCATTCAGTAGGTGTTCTGTAGGAGTTGCTCCACGTTTAGATGTATTTCTGGTGTATCTGTGGGGAGGAAGGTGATCTCCGCGTATTAATCTTCCGCCATCTTCTCCTCCAGCCTCTATCCCTTCACTTCTGAAGGACATCTTGATTTCTTCTAAGTCTTGGCAGTTCTGAATAAACATCCTACTGTAAACATTCTGGTGCAGGTTTTTTTGTGTGGATGTAAGTTTTCAGCTTCTTCGGGTAAATACCAAGGAACATGATTGATGGGTAGTATGGAAAGAGTATGTTAAGTTGTATAAGAAGTAACCAGGATTTCTTCCAAAGTGGAAGAAGTGCATTCTCACTGGCAATGAATGAGTGTTCCCGTTGCTCCACATCTTCGCCAGACTTTGGTGTTGCCAGGGTTACAGATTTGGGCCATTCTGCTAAGTGTGTGATGGTGTCTCCTTGTTTTTTTTTTTTTTTTTTGCGGTACACGGGCCTCTCACTGTTGTGGCCTCGCCCATTGCGGAGCACAGGCTCCGGACGCGCAGGCTCAGTGGCCATGGCTCACGGGCCCAGCCGCTCTGCGGCATGTGGGATCCTCCCGGACCGGGGCACGAACCCGTGTCCCCTGCATCGGCAGGCGGACTCTCAACCACTGCGCCAGCAGGGAAGCCCTCTCCTTGTTGTTTTAACTTGCATTTCCCCACTGACAGATGACATGGAGCATCTTTTCGTGTGCTTACTTGCCATCTGTATATCTTTGGTGAGGTCTCTGTTAAGGTCTTTGGTCCATTTTTAAATTTAGCAACCTGTGAACCAAGACTATGATAGGAGTGAGGGAGGGGTGAGGATGATATTAAGGATGTTTCGGGAGACAAAGTTGACAGGGCCCGGTGCCTGAGTGGCTGAAACCGCTGAGGGCTAAGAAGGAGTGAAGTATGAGACTCGAGTCTCTGGCCACAGTGAATGGATGGATAGTGGCACTTCCGGGAGGAAGAGGGGGGCACAGGTACAAAATTCATCAGACGATGAGGAAGAAAGTGAGTCTGGGTGTCTATGAGACACCTGAGCAGAGATGTCCCCTCTCCTGTCCAGTTCACATTCAGTTGCTCATCTTCTCCCAAAGTAGCTGGTGCCACTGTGGGGCGGCTCTCACTCTATGGAGTTGTTTATGCTTTGATGCAAAACCTGCATCCCTATGATTCACACCTTACTTCTGTTGTGTGGCTCCATTAATCAGTGAGAAGTCTCCAACCTTTATTTAATTCTTCACAGTAAAGTCTTCCTTCCCGCCGCAGCCTCCAAAAAGTAAGCCTGCAAAGTTAAAGTTGCTTTATGAAATGTTTGTTTGTTCTGTCTGGTGTGGTCACTCCTGCCCTCTAGCGGCTGTTGGTGGGGCAGCATGGGGCTGAGCGCTCGACTGGCCTGCTGGATTCTCTCCCAGAAGGATTCTATCCCAGGGTCTTCCTGACTTTCTGTTCCCACTGCCTTCCTTCCAGAATCCTCCTTATCCTCACCTTGTCCCACCATCAAATTAAGTTTTTCATTGAAGAGATATCCAATGTCTAGTGGCACAGGAAGTCAGTGGCTCACAGGACAGGAAGACACCCTAGAAATCACATAATCCAACTCCCTTCTTTTATATGTAAGGACCCAAGTGATTGTAACAGCCTCCTAACTTGTCTGGCTGCTTCCACGCACTTGCTCTACAGTCTGTTTTCCGCACAGTGGCCAGGCAGACCAGATGACGTCTCTCTCTTGCTTATAACCATCCAATGGCTTACTTTTCACACTTGGAATAAAATCAGAATTATTTTCAGGTTGGCCCTTCATGATCTGGCCTCTATCTACTTCGCTAAACATTTCCTTACAAAAAAAAAATCTCTTATTTTCTGATTGAGCTGGCCTTCCTTCTGTTCATCAAATGTGCCTGACTCTTTCCTACCTCAGGGCCTTTGTGTATGTTCTTCCCTTTCTCCTCACCCTTACATCTCAGCTTAAAGGTCACCTCCTCAGAGAGGCCTTCCCTGACCCTCCCCCCATGTTAATCTCTACAACAGCGCTCTGTGTATTGCCACAGTCCATGAGTATTTCTCCATTATCTGCTTCCCTTACCAGACTGTAAGCTCCCCTGGGGCCTGCAGTGGGAGAAATTATAGGAGGAGCCTTTGACGAACATTGGAGTTGGTCAAAAGATAATGAGGTGATTCTTCTGAAGGCGGGGAATTCCCACCAGTGTAAGGTCGACCAGAGTTCCTAAAGAAGAGATTGTTAAATAATCTCTAAGGTCCCTTTAACTCTAATAGTTTGTTAACTTTTTTATCCAGTATTTGAAGATGGAAGAGGTTCAGATCCAATAATAGCTCAGTAACTTGTGTTGGAGTAACCCTCTCATAGATGATAACTATAAACTTTGGGTAAAGTATTTAAATGAATCTATTTGAGGTTCCTGGAGAGAAACAGAAAGTAGGTGGAATCTGGAGTGGATTTAACCCTTGAAAGAAGGGAACGGCACCCACCAAGTGAGATTCACGTTGATGTGGCTCTTCCCTTGAAAGCAAAAAGCAGAAAGCTGCAGTTTTATTGTTTTGACAAGTAGCAGAGTACAGGCTAATAGAGTGGCTGGAAAATGAGGAAATCTAAAGAGATGCCCCAAATCCGTGCTCCCAGTAAGATCAGCTGAGGCCTCTGTGAAAACTGTATTCCAGTTCAACCCTCCTTCAGCCCATGTGTGCTTTCACGCTTGCACACAGCTGTTAATCATGGAGACACTCTCCAATAAACTTTCTGCTTCCAAATCATCCTGGCAGAGTCAGCGTCCTGGGGAACTTGACTTAACAACGATCTAATTGATGTTACAGAGCATTGTACCCAGCAACTGCAAAATACATGTTCTTTTCAAGTGCAAATGAAACATTCATCAAGATAGACCATGTTGAACCATAAAATTAATCTCAGTGGATGTCAAAGATGTTGAAGGATTAAAACATTATAGACTGTGTTCAATAATCATAACAGAATCATATTAAAAGCAATAACAATAAAATATCTGAAAGAGCACTGGAGTTTGAAAATTAAAAATATGTTTAAATAACACATAGGTCAAAAAGAATTAGAAAGAAATAAGAATAATTTGAGTTGAATGACAGTGTAAATACAACATGTCAGATTTCTGCATTCAGCTAAAGTAGTGCATAGAGGGAAATGCATTGCTTTAAATGCTTACATTAGAAAAGAAGAAAGGTTTAAAATTAATGATCTACATTTCCATCTTAAGAATATAGAAAAAAGCCTTAAACCCAATGTGAGAAGAAGCGAGGAGGTAATAAAAAGCAGATATAGGTGAAATAGAAAACAAATAATAGAGAAAATAGGAAAAGCTGTAAGTTGTTTCTTTAAAAGATTAATATATAAATTCCTAACACAGATTAATCAAAAAGAGAGAAAAAGCAAATTACTAGTATCAGGAATGTCACAGGAAATTACTACAGCCCCTGCAGAAAATGAAAGGTTAGTAAAGAAATATTATGAACAACTTTATGCCATTACATTTCACAACTAAGATGAAATGGACAAATTGCTTGAAATCGCATATTGCCAATATTGAAATAACAAGAAACAGAGAATACGAATACATTTATAAAAGAGGTTGAGATAATTATTAGAAACTTTCCAACAAAGGAAAAAATCAGCCCCAGATGACTTCACTGTTGAATTCTGCCAATAATTTAAGGAAAAAAACCCAATATTACACAAACTCTTTCAGAAAACAGGAAAGGTGGGAACACTTCTCAATATATTTTGTGAGGTCAATATTATCCTGATACCAAAGCCTGGCAAAGACATTGACAAAAAAGAAAATCAGAGACCGGTATTTCTCATGAACATGGACATAAAAAATCCTCAACAAAATATTCTCAGGTTGAATCCGCATTATATAAAAAAGGTAATTCACTATGACTAAGTGGGATTTATCCTAGGAATGCAAGTTTGATTTAACATTTGAAAATCAATTAATGTAATTCATCACATTAAGCAAATAAATGATTTTTAAAAACATAATCCTCTCAATTGATTTAGAAAATCACTTGGCAGATTCAACATCCATTCATGATAAAAACTCTCAGCCAACTAAGACTACAAGGGAACTGTCCCAATCTGATAAAATGCATTTATGAAAAAACCCATAGCTAATAACATTGTGTTAACGTGAGATATTGAACATTTTCCCCCTAAAATGGGGAACAAGATAAGTTGTCTACTTTCATTATTTGTATTCAGTAGTGGAGGGACTAGCAACTGTAATAAGAGAAGTAAAAGATTGGAATGGGGGGAGTAAACATGTCTTTATTTGTAGATGGCATGATTGTTTAAATGGAAATCTTAAGAATCTGTAAACAATCATGAAAAACAGTAATTGAATTTATCAGGTCACTATATTGATAATAATTGGCAAATATATGATGTTGGCAGCAAACAAATGGAAAATAAAACTTAGAAAAGAGAGTATTTATAATACCATCCAAAAAAGCCCAGAAGAAATTGTTAGGAATCAGCTTTAAAAAATGGGTGCAATACCTCTATATTGAAAATCACAAGACATTTCTGAGAGAAACTAAAGAAGATTTAATACGTAGAGAGCTGTAACATGTTCATGAGGTGGAAAATTCAATAGTGTTGAGATGTCAGTTCTACCCAAACTGAGCTAGATTCTACATAATCCCAAACAATATCCCAACAGACGTTTTTGTACAACTTGACTTTAAAATGTACATAAAAGTAGGGCCTAGAATACTCAAAACAATCTTGTGAAAGCAAATATAGGTTGGAGGACTCTACCTGATTTAAAGACTTCCTATAAAGCCACAGTTATCAAGACAGTGTAAGGATAACAGATCAATGGGGCATAATAAAAAGTCCAGAAATAGATAACATGCAGTCAACTGGTGCCAACAAAGCCACCAAAATAATTCATTTGGGAAAAATATTTTCATAAATGGTGCTGGAAAACTGGATAAATGAACCTCTCCTCACACTCAAAAATCAAGTTTTAATGGACTGTGGACCTAAACAGAAAAGCTAAAACTATAAAGCAGAAGAAATTATAAGACGATATCATCGTGATCATGGGGTTGGCAAAGATTTTTAAAAGCAGACACAGAAAGGACTAAATGCAAAAGAAAAACTTGGTAACCTGGACTTCATAAAAATTTTAAATTTCTGTTTATAAAAAGATATTCAGATAGATGTAATAGATGTCATATATGTACATATAAATGTGTATACATATGCACATATATACATAATTTTTGTATGTATAGGTAAAATACTCCTAATAGCAAAAATATGGAAGTGTGGTCTCATCCTGTGGTATAATTTTTTTTTTCCATTGGGATGTTTTTATCTCGAGTAACAATTCACTTTTTTGTAAGAGTTATTTCATTCTGCCAGACTTATACTCATGATGGAAATGAAATGGTAAGCCAAAGACTGAGCGAAAATGTTCACAATATACATATCTGACAAAATACTTATATCCAGAATGTGTAAAGAACTCCTAAAAATAAATTAAAAATGTAAACAACCCATTTTTCCAAATGGGACAGAGACTTGAACAGACACTTCACCAAAGAAGGTATATCGATGGCCAGTAAACCCATGATAGGTTTACTTATCCTATCATGCTTATCCTCATTAGGTGTCAGAGAAAATAAAAACACCATGAGTGGGGCTTCCCTGGTGGCGCAGTGGTTGAGAGTCCGCCTGCCGATGCAGGGGACACGGGTTCGTGCCCCAGTCCGGGAAGATCCCACATGCCGTGGAGCGGCTGGGCCCGTGAGCTGTGGCCGCTGAGCCTGCGCGTCCGGAGCCTGTGCTCTGCAATGGGAGAGGCCACAACAGTGAGAGGCCCGCGTACCGCAAAAAACAAGAAAAAAACAAAACACCATGAGATCCTGTTTTACACCCACTAAAACGGCTAAGATTAAAAAGATGGACAACAGCCAAAGGTTGGTAAGGATTTGGAGCAACTAGAACTCAGATAAAAGGTGCAAAATAGCACAACCGCTATGGGAAGCTTTTGGACAGTTTCTTAAAAAATTAAACATGTGCCTACCCTATGACCTAACAAATTAACTTCTAGGTATTTTCCCAAAGAAAAAGTGAATCTCTCAATCAACCTTTCTGTCTGTCTCTCTCTCTCCTTGCCCCTCCCTCTCCCCCTCTCTCTCTCCACAAAATTACTTAAATAAAACATCCTAAGAGCAGTTCTATTCAGAATACCTCCCAAACTGGAAACATTTCAAACATCCTTCAACAAGAGAATGTAGTAACAATTTGTGGTTTATTCATCCAGCAGAACACTACTCAGTGGTAAAAAACAGAATGACTCTTGATACGTACAACATAGCTGAGTCTTGAAACCATTATGTTGAGGGAAAGAAGCTGTTCATAAAAGAATAATACACAATCACATTTATATAAAGTTCAGGAATAGCTAAAATTAATATACGATGACAGACATCAGCAGAGCATTTGTCTATGAGGACGTGTGGATTGACCAGAAGGGGACACAGGAGAATTTCCTGACGTGAATGGAGTATACTAAATCTTCTGCCAGTGTATACATTTATTAAAACTCCAAGAATTGTACACTTATGGACTATGCATCTCACTCTAAGTAAATTTTACCTCAACAAAAATATAAAATAATCTTAACAAAAAATATAGGTGGGGTTGAATTGCATGATATAAACAATCATTTTTCTCAATGAGCTGTTTTGATCTCACATGAACAGTTTGGTTTTTTAAAACTTAACTGTATTCTGTTCAGAAAGGAATGCATTTGTTTATTAATCTGCTGGGGCTGCCACAACAAAACACCACAGACTGGCTTAAACAACAGAAATTTATTTTTTCACAGCTCTAGAGGCTGGAAGTCTGAGATCAGGGTACCAGCATGGTTGGTGTCTGGCGAGAGCTCTTATGCTAGCTTGTAGACTGTTGCGTTCTCCCTGTCTCCTCACATGGTGGGTAGAGACAGAGCAAGCTCTCTGGTGTCTCTTTTTATGAGGACGTTAATGCCATCATGAGAGCACCACCCTCATGGCCTCATCTAACCCTATTACCTACCAAAGGACCCCTCTCCAAATACCAGCACATTGCTGATGAGGGCTTCAACATATGCATTTGAAGGACACAATTCAGTTTGCAGCTGTAAGTATTCTAGAAAATCTGGAAAACATAGGTAAGTGGAAAGAAAAAGAAAAAACAAAAAACCCTGTAGTCGCATTACCCAAATATAGTCACTGTTAACATTTTGATGTCTTCTTCTTTCCAAAGTTTTATTATTTCAACTTTTATGTGGTTGTAGTCATTCTGCACCTATAATCTTGTATCATGATCTTTTAAATTACAACATAAAATTTTTCCTGTGTTACTAAAATCCCTTTTTAAATACCTCTTTTTAATAGCCACAAAAGGTTCTGCTGAATGACTGTGCTGCAGTTTACATGTTCATTATCTTGTGGTCAGATGTTGAGATACTTGCCAGTATTTTGCTAGTGTAAATAATGCTGTGATAAATACATTTGTACAAGAGGCTTTTTCTGTAACTCGGATTTCATTCTTGGGGTAGAATTCCAGAAAATGGAAATTGTAGGTTAAAAGGGTATGGTCTAATTAGATGTCGCCAAATGCCTTGCCAGAAAGATGTCCCACTTTGCACTGCCCCCAGCAGCAGGGCAGGAAGGGGCATCATCTGTTTGCTCTTAAGGGGCTGAGGTCATTTCCACTAATGTGTTTGTTGGCCTGTTTCCATAGGTAGAAAAAGCAGCAGCCGACTTGCGTGGGACTCCCCTGGCTCTTGTGCCCGAGACCCTACCACTCCCTCTGCCTGGCAGCCTGTGTTTTGGGCCTCACCGAGACAGTCTGAGTAGGAACAAGCCATCTCATCATTCACAGCCATGAATTTCCTCCGGCGACGCCTCTCTGACAGCAGCTTTGTGGCCAACCTGCCGAACGGCTACATGACAGACCTCCAGCGCCCAGACAGCTCCACCAGCTCCCCTGCATCCCCAGCCATGGAGAGGAGGCACCCCCAGCCCCTGGCAGCCTCCTTCTCCTCTCCAGGATCCAGCCTTTTTAGCTCCTTCTCCAGTGCCATGAAGCAGACCTCACAGGCCCCCTTGGGGCCGATGGAGTCTCCAGGTCCCTCCACGCCTGTTGTTCAAAGGCCCAGGATCCTGCTGGTGATCGATGATGCCCACACAGACTGGTAAGCAGGACTCTGCAGGTGCCCCCTCCCCAGGGGCAGGAGAGGAGATGGGGCTTATCTCCCTCGTGGGGAAGAGAGAGGGGAAGAGCTGTGAGAGGCTCTGTGGTATCAGAGATTGGCAGGAGGGAAGGCCACTAATGCCAAGCACCATGGCAGCTACTTTGTGCCATGCTCTGTCCGAAGGGCTTTGTATTTAAGGTCTGAAATCTCTCACCTGCAAATCCAAAATCCAAAAAGCTCTGAAACCTAGAAAATAGTTTATAACCCATTTGGCAACAAAACCTGATCTGAAGGAAAGTTAGACTGTAATAGTCTTCATTGGGCCACTCACCGTTCTTGTTCATATGATTTGCTGCAGACATCGTAATACATTTGATATGGGGTACTGCCCAGAGCTCACTGGAAGTATTATATAGTATATGGTATATGCACTGTATTACTTCTCTAAAAATGGAAAACTTAAAACCTGCAGTAACTCTGGCAAGTTGCTTGACCTCGTTCGGCTTCAGCCATCCTCTCTCATTGAATGCGGTTGCTGTGAGGGTAAAAGAAACCAACAAAGGCCCACAGTCCTTATCTGAAACACTTGGGAACAGAGTGTCTGAGTTTGCATCCCTACTCTTTCATGTACTGGCAGTTTTGTTCCAGAACCTGTCCTCTTAACAGCAAAGGTAGGCAGAAATGACAACACTTCCAGTCTCTTCCCAGGTATGCCCCGCCCCGATAGATGGTAAGCATCCTGGGGGGCAGAGACTGGACACATGTGTCAAGGTTATTGCAGCAGTAGTTCCACAGGTAGTTACTGAGCACTGACTGAGTGCAAATAACAGTCTTAGGTACTCAGGTAAGTAATGAACAGGCCCTGCACACATGGAACTGCAGGTAGAAAAGAGGTCTCTACTCCAAATTTTTGGTAGACAGATATGATAAATATTATCATTCCAGTTGGAGACATAGAATTTGCAGTCCAGGAAGTAAACCCAAATGTGGAGACATAGAAGCACACCATCCAGGGCAATTCTGACAGTGGACCCATGGATGCCATGGGAGCTGGAGGGCAAGGTTTTCTGCGTGCATCTCCAAAAGCTGCCACAAAGTAGGCATCCAGTAAATATGTATTAAATGAATAAATTAATGTATTCAGTTCCCTTAGCATGCCAGGTGCTCTGTTATTCTGTCACGGATGTGTGCACTCACATTCATTCCTTGAGGAGTTAACTCAGGTTGGGAATGGTTGAGCCTATACTTCGGAGTGGGAGATATTTATAGTTTTTAGCGTATTCAATACAGTCAACATTAAAGCATGTCCAGCAGGTTCAGACATTAGCCGTTATTTTCCTGCGAAGAAATCACTTCATCTTAACCAGGGTAGTCATGTGCCTTGCCTCTGTTCTGACCCAGTCTGAATCGTCTTCAATGATGCTGCTTGCTTGAAGGGTCTTATATGAAGCCTTGCTCATCTCTGCTTATGCTCTTACGTAAAGCATCATATTTAGGTTCTGAGCTAAGGGGTTGATTTCTGCAGAGGTGTTGCTTCCATGCACTCTCGCCTGTGCAATCCTGCTGCCTATCTGCCTGGTAATCAAAATGCATACATGGCCTTTGCAGTCCTCTGTTTCTCTTTAACCCAATTTGACCTTGATTTTGAGTGTTCTCTGCCGACTGTGTTATCCCTGGTTCAGTCAGGGATAACATGGTATGGTGATGGCGGGTATTTGTCTAAAAAGTTGCTTCCTGTGTGGAGGCTGACCTAATAAATGGCAGCATGGTGCAGTGGTTAAGAACTCAGACTTCAGAGCTGTCTGGATTCAAATCTCTACCCCATAATAGCTATATGACCTTTGAACGTTAACTGCATCTAAATGGGAATAAAATGGTACCTACCTGTAGAGTTAATATATGTAAGTACGGTTAAAATCTGAGTTACTATAGAAGTGTTTGGGATGTGTCTAGTAGACAGTAAGTGCTATTTAAGTGTGTATTATTATTGCAGACTATTGTTACCTTCTGTGCAATATTAATCATCTTGACAGCAGCTCCTGTAGGCATGCCTATTTAATTTCTTTATGCCCAATATTAGGCAGAGTGGATTAGGATTTACCCCTGTTGTACTAAGGTTTTCTAATGATCACTCTTCCCTGCTAGCTCTCAGATGATAAAGCTGGGTCTTATTAATTAATCTCTGTCCCCCACAGTGCCCATATGGTGTGTAGTGTAGTGTAGGCGCACAGTGAATGAGATTGAAATGCCATGAATAGCCTCAGCCAAGTAACATTTAAATTTTGACTTTGGTCCTCAATCTCTCTAATCCACAGGTAAGACCAATGTGTGAATGTTAGGCTGTGCACCCTGGTGGGGACACAATTTTTGGCCAGAGAAATTTCTTCCAGTCTGTTTCAGTCACTCTTCATATGCCCACAGGTTAATTAGGTCTTGAGAATAGCAGTCCTTTTCTTGCCTCTCAGTGGTTAAAAAAGTGGAAAGGTGAGAAACTGAGACTCATTATGTCACCTGGAAGTTGGCTCTGCACTCATTGGATGTTTGTGACAGAGACTTCCTACCCGCACGTAACAGCTTCTCCTATAGAACTCCATCCTAGATCCTTTAAGAACTTGCAGACCTTTCCAAATACATTCCCAGCTTCCCATATTGATGCTGGCTGCCTTAAACCCCAATCCTTCACTGCAGAGTTCCCAAAGGATGCCTGTCCCCCTGATACCAGGAGTGGCCAGGCGGTGGCGGGCCAGCCACACTGTCCCTGGGTGGCTTTGGCAGAGCCTTGCTGCCTGGGGTCAGCCCTCTGCCCAGCCCCTCCTTCATTGTGCAGACTGTTTCCTGAGAGGAAGAGGCTGTTGAAGGGGGAGAAGCCAGCTCACACAGCCCCTTTCTTCCTCCTTTGAGATGGTAATGAGTGGGGAGAAGATCCACCGTCTGGACTGAGAGTGAATCCACCAGGAACAATGTGGCTCCCTTTTCTTCCTTGTCAGCCCCAGTTCCTTCTTTCTGTCATCGCTTTCCAGGTCCAGGACCCTGCTGCAGAGTCAGGTTTCCTCGTGGGTGAGAGAGTTGCAGGAACCTCCCACTCTTGCTTCCTGACAGGCCAGCTTGCATACTCTCCGAACCAGCCTGGGCCCCCCAAGAATGATCTGATACCTGGCCAGTGAACGGGGGAAGGGGCGTGAGGTGGTGAGGGGAGGACTTTTCATCTTCTGAGGAGACACAGAGGGTCCCAAAGCCACCTTTGCTGGGAAGAAGGACTCATGGCCGAGCATTTTAAGATCCCACCAGCTTTTGGGGTTGCCCCAGAGGTGAGCCTGGCTACATCAAGGATGTTGGGGAGCTTTGGACCAGGATCACACCCCAATAAGGTCTGGCTCAGTAGTAGGTCTGAACTAAAGCTGGTGCTGTCCGCTGGGATGATGGGAGATCAGTCAGCCTTGAGAACCACAAGGGAAAGGAGAAATAAAACAAAAGCATTTCAAGCTCAGTTTTCTTCAGCCCTACTTGAGTAGAATTTTCCAACAGTTTCACTGGTCTCAGGCCTCTAGGCTTGACCTCACCTCCTGGTTACCTTTCATGTTACCACCAAAGTATCATCTTTCTGAAAATACAATCTGATCAGTTTGCTCGCACGCCCCACCATGTAGTCCCTTTTATAACCATTTGGTGGTGCATCATTGCCCTCAGGTTCAAAGTCAGAGTCATTAAGCAGGTCTGCCCTCCCTCTAGTTCTGCCTCCAACTTCACTTCCTGCTTTGCTGCTTATTCCACAGGAATAGCAATGATTTGTAGTTTTCAAACACACCTCTGCCTTAGCACATTCTGTTCCCTGCTACCTGGAATACCCTTCCCTATCTTGTTCACTGAGCCAGTCTCCATTCATCCTTAAAAGCCTGCTCAAGTGTCACGTCTTCTCTGAATTCTTCCCTGACACACCTAACCCTGCCAACAGTGCTAATAACTACCTCCTTTGATAACTTAAAATATATTCCATTGTGTCACTGCAGCACACATGACACTGTATTATAATTAGCTTTAGGTGGCTGTCTCTTCTGCAAGAACAAGATATATGTCTTATTCTTTTTTGTATCCCTGGTGCTCAACACATAGTATATTTTCAATTAGCATATGTCATTGTTCCCAACCCAGTCCAATCAGGACAACCTTTATTGGGCATCATTGGCCCTGAAACTCACCTTACTTTAGAAGTCAGCAATATAGTACATACAGTTGAGGGGTTTCCAGTTTTACTCACCTGTGTATAAAGTCTTGGCTCTTTATTTTCCAGTACATAGCTAGAATAACTGTAAGGCAGCTATTTGAGATTCATAAACAGATGAATTTTTAAATTATTCACAGAATGTACTGGAACCCTAGGTTTGATTTTTCAAAAGGAGAACATTGAATATGACCCCAAGAAAGATTGTTCATAACCAGGTCAGGGTTGAGTATACTTCCTTGTTCTCGGTTTTACCTGCAAGGTCTCAGGAGCCCGAATGGACTTGGGGAGGGGATGTTGGGGTGAAGGGGACATAGAGCAGCTAAGCCCTGGCCTCCACCCCTCCCTCCAGTGGCCTCTGGAACCCTCCTCTCCTCTTGCCTCACCAGTGGTCCTTGTTCCCAGAATGTCTGCTATTCCCTTTCAACAATTATCTATTGTTACCTTCCCTTTTATTCTCCATCCTTCCCTAGGATTTCTTTTTTATTTTATTTGTTGAGGAAATGAAAAGAGGATTCTTTGTTTGAAACACCCCTTAACTACTATGCTTTCAGCCTGGAGTTTGTGAGGTTATACCATTCTACTAAATGATGGCTAATGATACTCATTAAAGCACCTTGGCCATGTCTAGATTCACCAAGAGTTCTTATGCTGTGTGATAATTTGTGTCCCCATGACCACCACCCCACGCATGCCTACTTGCTATCTTTGTATCCCAGCGCCTAGAACAGGGCAGGCAGATAATAGGTGCTAGGAAACATCTGTTAATTGAATGAGTGATTTGAAGGTGATGTTATTGGTAATGACAAGGGTGAAGGTGTGACAGTGAAATTGAGGAGTGACCTTGGTGGTATTCTTCAACCCTCTTTTTCCCTCTCTCACTTACTACTCAATCCAACAGAAAGTTACAGTGGCCATGGTGAGAGCATTTACACCATGGAAATTGGCAAGTGCTACAAACCAGGCATTTAGGTCTCCCCAGAGAGCCAGTTGTTAAGCATTTGCCAGCACACCACTGCTCGTTGCACTTCCTGATTTTACTGGGGAGCATTTCACAGGTGAGGAAGCAGAGCACAGACATACCATGCACCTGCTTGAGGAACCAAAGCTAGGAGAGTGGTAGGCTGGGACTTGAATGGAACTAACTTCTTGAAAGGCATTTCGCATGGTGACCTGCCTGCTGCTGACCACTGCCCAGGGTTTTAGTGTTTTGCATGAGGTAGATGCTGAAAAATCTTGGTTGAAAAATGAATGAACATACAAATGAATAGAATAAACCACGAGCTCCTTGGGAATAGGGTCATGTCCTCATCATCGTCATATGGTGAACACTTGTGCACTTTCTATGACCAGACATTGTGCTAAATAGTTTTCATAGATTCTCTAATTTAATCCTCCCAACAACTGTATGGAGTACTATTACTATTCTCATTTTAATAATAAGGAAAACTGAGGCTCTGAGCTCAAAATGAGAGCAGATGCTGGTGGCATCTGGATCAGCTCAGGCCATCCAGCTGGCAAGGCTGGGCATCCCTGTTCTCTTATCATTCTTCCCTCTCCCACCCGAGCACAGGGTGTCAGCCCATGGAGCAGGACTCTGGAGCCTCACATGTGTGCACGTACCCACATATGCTCGGTGTCTGAGGGCAGGACTGCTTGTTACAGCACTGTAGCCAAGCACAAGATCCTGGTGACCTCATCCTCAGAGGAAAGCACCTACCTCGGGTTAGGCAGCCCTGCCCTACCAGTGCCTTTGGGCAGCCAGAATGTTAAGGTGCCAGGGGAAGAGGGGCTTCCTGCAGCCAACCAGACACTTGTGAGCTCAGGCTTGGAAGCTGGACCCTTTGCAGAAGTGGCCCTTGGACTATTTTCCTCTTTTTAAAGCACCAAGGGAGCTCCGACAGGGTCTTTTCTGTTCTCTTCTCCTGTGTTTTTATATTAAAGTGTGATTTCCTAACACATGGCTGACATGATTCCCCAAGAGAGTTAAAAATCGGGAAGAAGATAAAATGCAGAGAACTCAGGGCTGGCAGGTGGCAGGTCAGGATTGAAGTGCCAGCTCTGCCACTCACCTGCTCTGAGGACTTGGCCAAGCTGCTTTACATTTCTGAGCCTCAGTTTCATCATGTGTGAAGTGGCCTCATAATGCCACCCCCTTCACCATACCACTAAGCTCACAAGGAGGTATGAGGCTCCGGTGAGAGCACTCTGTTCCTCTCCTTCATGGACGTTTTTCAGTGTGATGGTTTGTTTACCTGTGATGCAGTTCTGCTCTAGAACATCAGCTCCAGGAGGTAGAGTTTAGACCTCTCTTGTTTAACCACCATATCCCCGGAGCCTAGCACGGTGCCTTGAACTTGGTACAATAGGATAAATGGAGGATATAATTAACAAGCAAATGGATGCTTTTGCCAAGGCTGTTATTATTATTAAGGGAAAGTTCAGGATTGAGGATGCCCTGGGGGAGAGCCTTTCTCAGAAAGCACTCAGCTGCCCTGGAATTCGGGAAGGGTACCAGACACTTCCATGCTATTCCCCAGGCTCCTTCCTCCTTCCTGCCCAGCTGATAACTCAAAGGCTCCAGCCTCCACCTTAGAGTTGAGCTGCTTCAGGCTGCTTGAGTGAAGGTTGAGCGAGGACTGCAGGGTGTCTTGGCAGCCCGAGAAGCCTTGCTGTGACCTAATTGGCCCTAGGGTGACCAGGACTTTCCACTTCCCACTGTGCCACCTTCTGAGGGGGTGGGGGAGCAGCATTAACTCAGAACTGGCATCACCAGCAGAGGTTTTGGGTAGAGTTATCGGTTTTAGCCAATAAAAATACAGGATACCCGATTAA
Source organism: Delphinus delphis (assembly GCF_949987515.2). Classification (NCBI taxonomy): domain Eukaryota; kingdom Metazoa; phylum Chordata; class Mammalia; order Artiodactyla; family Delphinidae; genus Delphinus; species Delphinus delphis. The sequence goes on along the minus strand of NC_082693.1, from coordinate 88,181,524 downwards.
TACTTAGATAAACAATGAATCAGTATAAGTATATCCCATGCAATATTTGGCATAGACTTACTTATATTGCAAAATTGTCTGTTGTGTACTCGGGATTCAGCTTTAACTGGGTGTTGGGACTTCCCTGGTGGTCCAGTGGTTAAGACTCCGTGCTCCCAATGCAGGGGTTCTGGGTTCTATCCCTGGTCGGGAACTAGATCCCACATACCACAACTAAAAAAAGGAAAAGATCCTACATGCTGCAACGAAGATCTCACACGCGGCAACGTAGATCCCGCATGCCACAACTGAGACCCAGGGCAGCCAAATAAATAAATATTTAAAAAAAATATATTTAAAAAAACTTTAACTGAGTGTCCACTAGTTTATCTGGCCACGCTACTGGTGGAGGTGGCAACGAGAGACAGTGCCCAGCCCTGCTAATATGCGCCCAGTGAGAGGCTGGCCCTTGCATATTTTTGCTTTCTGGTTGGGGAGCCAAACCAGGCTCTCCCAATCGACCCCATGCTCAGGAAGCAGCTTTCCCTGCCTGTGATGAGGACTGAACAATCTAAGTTACTAGCAGGGCAGGAGCAAAACCAAGTGGGCAGTCTCAAGGCAGGCTGCCTGGGCCCCTGTTCTCTCACTCACTTATGTGACCTTGGGCAAGTCTGACCTCTGAGCCTCACATTCCTCAGTTGTAAGGCAGGATCGGATCGTGGCACATCTTTCACGAGGGGTCACTATAGAGTTAGAGATGATGGCATGGGTGGGGCTAGTACTGGGCTTAGCTGCCATACAGGCACTGAAATGGTAACTGGTATTAACAATTAATTGCAATCACTAATTGATAGTGAACATAATAGCACTGGGAGCCAGGGGGAAGGAAGCCACTTGGCATGTTTCTCAGTTCAGCTGGATATGCCTGAGAGCTGTCTCCTAGAAGCCCTGGAGGAGGGCTGTCTGGATGCTGGTAGGCTGGCATACTTTCTACTCTGAAGATGAGAAGATGGGGGCCGAGCTGGTCCCCTCCTCCTGGAGTTGGCTCGGGGTGGGGAGCTCAATGGGGGATACACACCTCTCTGTTGAAGACACTTGGCTCTAGGAAACAAAATCCTTATGCCTCCCTCTACCACTTCCCCCACATCTAAGACTCTCCTTGAACAAGGACGGGGCCCTGCCAGTTCCCTGTGGGGTAATCCAGAGGTGGAGGGAGAGGGAGCTAAGAAAGTCTTGATGAGAGGGGTCTTGCCACCCTCCTACTCCCTTCACCTGCTGACTCACAGAGGCCACCTCACACAACCTGGTGTGGTGCTGGACTTCTGGACTCGTCCTTCCACTCCGGGCACCCTCTGCCACTCCCCCTCCCTCCACCCTGGTGCCTGGGCGGGGAGGGGCCTTGGGCATTCCCCAGCAGCCTGCCCCGTCGCCTGGACACCAGTGCTGTTTTCCCAGGCCCGGCCCCTTTTATCAGGAGGACAATGTACACACACAGTGAGGGCCTTGTGTGGCACCCAGGCCCCGAGCCCTTTGACTTGAGGAATTTTTCAAGTGCTGACCTCTCTCCGTGAGGTCCCCCCGCCATCCAATCCAGAGGCCTGGTGCCCCTGCTGCTTCCTACCCTGCTCTTGCAGGGAGAGAGGGAGAGAGGGGAAAACAGTGAAGAGTTGTCTCCTGCCCTGGTAGAGTCTTCACCCTCTGAGACTGTGGCTAGGAAATCTGGGGGAGGTGTCTTTGAGCAGAAGGGAATGTGGGGAGGAATCTGATATTGCTGTTTCTTCCTAAGTTCTCCCTTCTCTGCTGATACTGTGAGCTCTCAGTGGAGCCACTTTTCTCTCTGGGCCTCGGTTTCTTCATAAGTCAAACAATGACAATAGACTAAGATCACTGTCTCCAAAACACTGTTTCCATCAGAATGACATTCAGACTACCAGGCACCATCCTACACCTTCTGTATTGGATAGAGTTCATTGTTTGCAAGAAAAAGAAATTACTTTGGCTGACTTAGGCAAAATGGGAGTTTATTGAAAATATGTGGGAGGCTCACAGAATGAAAAGAAAAGCCATGAAGACCTGAGTTTAGGAGAGGTCAGGACCCAGGGCTCTGCCAGGACCTAAGAGGCAGGGACTTGTGGACAGTCTCTGGAGACGTCAGCTCCTGTTTCCTCCCAACCTTGTGGCTCTCTGCTCAAAAATCAAATTCCTGAGCAAGAACAAACCTGGCTGGTTCCACAATGTGTCCCGGGGACACTTGGGGACAGTCCCATCAAGACTGTGTGCAAGAGAGAGGCTTGGTTCCATGTATGCAAGTACAGATGGAGGTGCTGTTACTAGAAGTCAGAATGGGTGCAAGACAGGCCACACTGAGATGTACCCATAGAACTATGGAGTTAAAATATCCAGAGGAGAGCTCAGGAAACTATTTTTTTAAATGATGAAGAGCCAAGTTTAGAAACCACTGAGCTAGAGGACTGGTTTCATGTGGCTCCCAACTGGTAGAACCGAGGCCAATGAAGCAGACGAATAGGGAGACATGTCAGCTCAGTGTACAGAATGGTAAAGTCATCCAAAGACCACGTGGGCTTCCCGGTAAGGGAGTAAGCCCCCTGTCACTTGCAGGTATTCCAGTACAACTGGGCTGGTAATTTGGGAGGAACAATGCAGAAGAGGCTCACACTCTAAACGAGTCTGCCTGCAAGCCCTTAAAGGAGTCTCAGACCTGCAGCTTTTCATTTTCCCCACTCTGGCTTTGTGTCTCAGTCACTTTTCCTGCCTTTGCCCTGCTTTTTTCTGAAGAGTTCAACTGTTCAACTTCTGAGTCTTCTGTCACCCTCCAAAATGTGGTTTTCTCGCCTAGGTCCTCCTCTTTCGAAGGAGTCCCTCAGATGCCATGGGCTCTCCTAGCAGTAGCTGTTCCTGTTCCTCCAGACTTCACCTGCCTGGTTATAGCCTTGCCCTGCGGGAGGCATGGCACTGGGTGCATGCCAGCCTCATTACAGAATGTCTTTCCTCCTGGGTCCTGTGGAAGCCTGCCTGGGACGTGTTTCCTCGACAGGAGGAAGGCTGTAACGGCAAGAGAGGGGATGGTGCTTTGTGTCCATTTTCCTGACCTCCAACTCTGAGTTGGGAGAAGGGGTGGGGGTGGGGGCTTCCTGAGGGTTTGCACGGAGCTAACTGCCATTTTCGTAATGGAATTCGTTAAATTAGGGGTTTTCTGTGCAGTTGCTCACAGGAGACAAGGTGGTCAGTCAGTGAAGAGGCAGGTGTTAGGAAAAGGCATGGGCACAGAGAAATATTTCCCTGCTACAAGGAAAACAACAGCGCAAGCTCCATGACACATGTATCTGCCACTTGACTCTGGCTGCAGAGAGACAACAGGGAGCAGTGGGGATTGTTGAGCGTGGGAACTGATGCCCTTCTGAAGGCACTAGCTGCCGTCCACTCAGCCACTTTTTGCCATGTGGGAATACAGGTCTGGTGTTGCCCAGTTCTTGATTTTCAGGGGAAGCCAGAAATCTGAATTCTTCATATGAATTTTCTATTTTAAAATTAAAATTATGTAATTTAAGTCCAACAAAACAAGACTGTGGACTCCATGAGGTTTGCCAGTTGGCAACTTCTGATGAAGACAGGAGTCAGGGTAAATATTCCTCATCTGGACCTGTCTCCTGGCTAGACCAGGAGCGCTAGGATGGCAGGGAGCTGTTTTGTTCAGCATAATTCCTAGGGACTAGCACAGTGCTAAGCACATAGTAGACCCTGGATGGAGGGATGGAGGGATGGAGGGATGGAGGGATGGATGGATGGATGGGTGGATGGGTGGATGGGTCGATGGATAAGTGGAGGGAGGGAGGAGGAGGGAAAATGACTTCTCACAGCCTTCTCCTTCTGTGCCCTGCACTTCTCACCTTGACAGGCCTCACACCCCCTTTCTAAATCAAACACTTAATATTCTCATGGTCCCCTTCTCATCCTCCTTATACCATCTAAACCCCTTTTACGGATGATCAGATATAAGTCACTTGCACATTGGTATGAATTACCTTTCAGTGTGTAACTGTTTTCATGGGCATTTCCCCAGATTGAGCTCTTAATAGATGCTCATTAAGCGTTTGCTGAGCGAACAGCTTAGTCTTCTAAATGTGAACTGTCTTGGTGGAGTGAAGGCTGTGGATTTTCAGAATTCTGTGGGAATGAGGGTGACACAATGTTGTGTCTTTGGAGAGAAGAGGGCTAGGAACTGGGAGATAACATTCTAGCATGATCTCTGCTGTCAGAGTGAGTGGGTGGCTGACGATTTTGTTTACCCTAAAGGCTGGTGCTGGGGAGGAAGAGGAGCTCCCAGGTGGCAGCCAAGGCAGGATTCCATCATGCTAGACATGAAGCAGGAGTTCCCTTTAGAGCAAGGAAGATACTGCCACCTTCCCCTAAATGCTATGTCACTTCCTCAGGTACATGCCCACTTGTTGAAGGACAGGAGGGAAAGAGATGAACAGTAAACACTTGCCAGGTGTCAGGGATATCATTCATGGGGCCTTATAGCAGACATAGTGGTACATAGTGATGTGCTTACTTTTTCAAATGAGACTGGGGCTCAGGAAGGTTGATGTTTGAGGCACCACTAGGAAATAAATAGCAAATAGCAGAGCTGGAGAGGACCTGGGTCTGTCGTCTGCTAACGCTAGCAGTGCCTGCCCACCTCTTTACCTGGAGGGTGAAGTCCACCTCAGCAGCCCACCAGTGAGCAGCCCACTTGCTGGCATGTTTTTGGCAGGTTCCCAGAGGCCTTCAAATCTGCGTCCTCATTTTATCCTCATGATCCTATGGGTGGATCTTCCCAGCCCCACCCTGTAGATAAGGAAGCAGAGGCTTGTTCAAAATTTGCAGGTGCCAGAGCTGCAAATTCAAATCTAGGTCTTCTGCTCCATGCCTGTCACTCATTTTTCCTGCTTATTGGGAGACATGCCCCAGGAAACTTCATCAGCCCCCTGAGCGCCACCAGTGCCTGCCCAGCTCATTTGTCCTTGTATGTGCCTTTCACACACATACACACACATCAGACCTTCTCAGATTCATCTTTGCAGCCCTTCGTCCTGGCAAAGGATAAGTACCAAACATTGGGTGGATGGATGGATGAACTGGGCCACTTCACCAGGGAAGTAGCCCCTGGCTCTCAGACTGGGCTGGGTCCCTTTCTGTGGGCTCATGCCCTGTGTGGTCATTGTCCTTTATGGGTCTCTCCCTCCTGTTAGGTAGTAAACCCCCTGAGGCCAAGAACTCAGGGATGAGGATGTTATCTTCATCCCTGTTTCCTTAAAGTCTGCAGGCTCGAGCACACAGTAGATGGTTAGTACAAGTGTGTTAAATGTCTTCCAAAAAAGCCTTCCCTCGCTATCCCAGGTCAGACCCCCCTGCTCCCCACATCCTACCCTGTACCACCTTGTTCATTGTATTCATCATTTCCTTTTCACCTGGTTAATTTCCTGAGTTTTCCAAGAGCATGTTAGCTCCACAAGAGCAGGGACTGTATCAGCCTTTCCCCTCATGCCTAGTAGGGTGCCCAGTCCTTACGAAGCTCAGTAAGTAGTGGTTAAATGAGGGAGTGAATAAATGATATGAATTGTGATCAGAGCTGCCCACACAAATCTTCCCTATTGCTGTCAGAAGCCTACGAGGGGACATTCATCATATCATGTGGCTCCAGGCCCTAGTATGTCTCACTTCCTCACCTTCACAGATCCCTGTACAGGTGCAAGGGACCTTGTCACTCTCAGAGGGTCCCTCCCTGTCCTAACTCACTGGAGCCCCCCCAATTGCAAAGAGGTACGATAAGGCTGCTCCATCATTGGAGGGTCCCCTCTGGCAGTGGGAGGGGACCAGGAGGGTTAGCTATTCTTAAGAGTAGATAATGGAGCTAGAATTGGATCTCTGAGTTGGAACTCTGTGTTCAAAGGCCCTGCTTTTGTCACACCTTCATCCATCCAACCTGTCATGTGACCCTCCTCATCCTGCTAACTGAGAAAACCCTGAGTGTGCCCACCTTCAGGGTTCTCCTGTGTGGTCTGTCATCCATCTCCCCCAGCTTCTGTCCAGGCCACAAATGAGCAATGGGCATGTTACATCAGAAATAAGAAAATCTGTTTCTAGGGCCAGATCCCTGCTTTCGTTCTCCTCCAGCTACTCTGAGACAGAACATTCCTGACCCTCTCCTCCCCGGGAAGGGCACTGCCAAGGCCTAGCCTCATTGACTGTACATCCTAGATGGGATTTATTAGAAGGGTGCTGCTTGGACACAGGTGGATCCTGTTTGTGCTAATTCTCTTCTGCCCCTCCTGCAGCCATGAAAGAACTCGGTATCCCTCCCCATAAATCTTGCTCACTCACCAAATCCCGCCTCCCCAAACTAGGGATTTCCCACCCAAGGCAGCACTGGTTTTATAATATTCTCCTTCCTGGTGCCTCTGATGTGGCAGTAAAATCTGAGACCACCCACAGAGATGGAAGCTTTGTAGAATCAAGAGCTTCCCCCAACCCCTTCCCAAGGCCAAGGACTTGACTGATTGGCCTGTGGATTCAGGGATCTCATTATGAGGATAAACATATTAGGGCCTTAGGAAGAGGTCTGCATTAGGAAGACTGAGACCTCAGGCACAGTGGGGTCATCCATTTTGCCTGAGGTCAAACAGCCAGGCAATTACACAGGCAGCAACCCCAGCCCCCAGGGCATCTAGAATTCCAGACCATCCCTACCCTTTCCTCTGCCAGACAGAATGAGCCCCAGGCAAGGAGGCAGCAGTCTGTGTGGCCTGTCAGGAGACAGACTTCCGACTCTCGGCCAAGCAGGGGGATGGACTGCCTGACCCTCAGCTTCAGCCTGAGTCCGTCTGGCAGGCCCTGTAGTAAACATTCCAGAGATGGGCAAAACAAGTGTTTCTCCTCAGAAGGTGAGGCCCGTGGAGGCCAGAGATGCTTGGGTGGTATTGGTGTAGTGCTCTGAGTTCTGAGTTAGAATCAGAGTTAGAATCCCGTCGAGGGCTGCTAGGTTGTGTGTGTTGGACACTGAATGGTGACCCCACACGGTAATGGGTATGGATTTGTAAGTGTGTTACAGCATTGCACCAGTAGATGGCAGTAGAGCAGCTGGAGCACTGGATGCCCCATGGCCTACCCCTGGAAACATTATTCATTTACCCAGTCAGCAAACATTCCTTAAACATGTGCCTGTGCCCTGGCACGTTGTGCTGCTTTTGGGAGATTCAGTGAGCATTAAGACACGGTTTCAGGTTTCCAGGAGCTCACAGACTAGGTGTATGGGGGCAGGGGACATGTCATTCCAGCACACAGTGATATGTGTTATATGGTTGCTAAGTACAGCGCCCCGTGGGAACCCCGAGGAGGGACACTTAACCTAGCCTCATTAGGGGGGGTGATTTCAAGGAAACGGTAGTCAGGGATCTTGAACGTGAGAAAGAGGTAACCAAGCAGAGAAGGAGAGAACAGCAAACACAAAGGCTCAGAGTCATAAAAGCATAGGAATCACAGGAAGTTGAGCGTGTGCAGTAGGTGGGCAGAAAACCAGAGAAGAAATGGACCATAGGTTAACAGGGTCCAGATCATGAAGGTCCCAGAGGGTCTAGCTGAATCCTGAAGACCTTTAAGCACAAGATCTAACTCACCATTGCTGCTTAGAGGCTCTATGAGACTTTGAACCTGTGGGGGCTGGTCCTGGCCCTGCTGCTCCTCAGGGTGGACACTGGGGTCAATACAGTAGGAGGAGGGATGTGAAGGACTTGTAGGCCTTCTGTACCAGTGCCACCTGTTTATCATCAGCACCATCACCAATCTCTTATTGTGCTAACGGGGCAGATCAAAGTGAGATGAACTGTAATTCTGTTCTGTAACCCCCATGAGGGTAAGATTATGTTTGTTTGTGGGTCCCCACATACGCCACCTGTAGCCACAGCATACACACTCGGTGGTTTCTTTGCTGTCATTGTTGATTCTGTTTCAGACCCTGGGCTGTATACTTTGGAGCTTACTCTGTGCCAGGAACCATTCTAAGTGCTTTGTACGTCGTGTCTCATTTAATCCTCACAGCACCCCTGTGGGATAGTTACTGTGATTATCCCTGCTTCCCATATGTGGAAACTGAGGCACACGGAGGTTGAATGAGTTACCCAAGGTTACACAGTGAGTGAGTGGTGGCTCTGGGATTGCATCCAGGTGGTCTGCCTCTGAGCCCACACACTCTACTTACTGCTCTTCACGTACAGGATCAAGTGAGTTTCTCACCACACCTTGGCTGGCAGATGTTATCAGCACTTAACAGATGACAAAACTATGACCTGGAGGGGTTAAGTTCCTTGTCTTGGAACATGCAGTGAGTTGTAGAGCTAAGATTTTGCCCAAGCCTCTGTGATTCCAGATCCATGCTTTTCCCAGTATACCAGTGATTTCATTCATTAGTTACCATCCTGAGGTCCCAGGGTCATCCAGTACTTCTTGTAAACCCAAGTGACAGGGACCCCTGCCCTAAGTCATACTCTGGCCCTTACTAGCTACACTCCTGACAGCAAAGGAGGACCCTGCAAACTGCACCCTTTGATTTTGCAGTGGGTACCCAGACCTGTGGAAATCCCTGCGCATAGGGACCCAGACCCAATTCCAGGGCCTGTGTAGGCCGATTCCCTGATCCATCCTCCCCAGACATGGCCAAGGCACTGTTGATGCCGGTGTGGGTGAGGAGATGAAGCTTGGCCATGTGGGCTGGGTCATCCACAAGCATGCACAAGAAGCTCCAGTGATGCAGGAGAGGAGGGTGGGAGGAGAATTAGGAAGGACGATGGAAATCAAGAGCTGGCAGCCCCCATGCCACCATGTGCTGGGTGGATCTCCAAGAATTCTGAGAAGTTTAAATTCTGACCCTTCCAGGTCATTATGAAGTTGTGTTGGTCAAGGAAGGAAGATAGGCATGTTTTATTTAAATGTTTGCTAGCTTTATCAATTTTAAATATCAGGCATATGATACATAGCCTTCCATTTGTTCTTTTGTCCCAGGCCCTACAAATATTAGAGGGGGGTCTTATCCCAGGGTCTGGGGTTTGCCAGCACTACCTTTAAGGATTCATAACATTCACAAACTACACTGAAAAGGTTCTCTTTGCATGAGGCTGGCTGCACACACATTTTGTTGAAGACCATCCTGGGAGAAAAAAACAAATCTTGCTTTCAAGTCACACTAACAACTCCTGTTCCCATAAAGTTCTACCTACTTGACATCTAAGCCGTTCAACATTATAAGAAAAAGTGGCATTAACATTACAGCCATCAGTCAGTGGTTCAGGCAGTCGAGATGAACTCCACTGGCATCTGATAAGTGTGGATAGACTTCAGAAGCAGAGAGACTGCAGCTTGGTCAGAGAATTTGTAGCAAAGGTTCAATCTGGAAGGTTGAAAAAAGAGGTGGCAACATCGATGTTCCACCGATGGAAAAGAATAGAAGAAGAAACTAAGCAGAAGATTCTTGGATGTAACATTACTGATTAGAACTCAATCATGTGGTCATACCTAGCTAAATGCAGAGTTGGGATATACATTTCTTGGTGCCAGTCTATAAACACTCTCACTGTAGGCAAAGAGGAGAATTGGGATTGGGAGCAAAGAGCTGTCTGTGCCCCAGAGAAGGTCTATGGATATGCTTAACACGGTGCTCAGATTATAGCAAATCACTGAGAACTATTAGTTTCATCATACCAACAACCAAAAACAGCAGATGGAAACTTGTATTACTTTTGCTTTGCGGGAGGGCATCTAAACCCAGGAGCACCCCAATATTTGCTGCTGTTTTTCAGAGCTGAGATAAAAACATTGATGTGGCAATGGAAGTCCAGGATTAAAGCTGCTTAGGCAAAGTATTTCGTCTCTCTGGGTTTGAGTTTCCTTATTTATAGAATGGAAATAATAATACCCACCTCATGGTGGTAGCTGTGTTAAATGAGAAAGACTAGGAATATAGCACAGTTTTTGGCACAGAGTAAGTATTCAACAATTTTTCCCCCATCTATCTCTTCAATCATTTATTCTTTCAACAAATATTAATTGAGCTCCTACTGTGTGTGAAGCATTCTGGTGGGTGTTGGGAATAGAATGATGAGTAAGGTAGGTTGTTCCTGGCCTGGAGGAATTGTGTTATAGTTTGGTTGGACACAGGCATGAAACCCAGTTACTAATTGCAAGTAATTTCAATTATAATAAGTGCTATGAAAGAAAAGTAGAGTATGAAAAGAGAATTTATATGAGAAAAGAGATGACTAAGGTCAAGATTAGGGTGCTTACAGAGAAAAATGGGCAAGTGGATGGATTTGAGAAATAATTAGAATGTAGAATCCATGGGGATAGGGAGAGAGAAAGAGGAAACAAGAATGAAGTCTAGGTTTTTGCCTTGAGTGATGGATAGATGGGATGCCATTTATTGATAATGGGAAGACAGAAGCAGGGATGTAGAGGAAAGGTGATGGAAGGGTGGTTGGATGGATGGATGGACCAAGGGACAGATGAGGTCTGCTTCAGATGAGGTGTCTCCTTGGAACCACTTGGGCTAGGAAGCACAATGTAGGAGCACAATGGGTTTGAATCTGGGCTCCCTTGTTTTCTAGATGGACAAATAAAGAAATGAGTAGTTGGATAGAGCAATTTAATACGTCCTTTATGGATCACATAGGGTATAACTCAAAAGAATTCTGCATTATTTATTTACGTAGGATTCTTTATTTCTTTTTATCCTTAAAATAATGTTTAGAAATATATCGTGCACGTATAACTATCTACCTTTTACAGAGGATAAAATGGAGACACGGGGAGGTAAAGCAGCTTGGCAGAACCGGAACCTGAGTGTCCAGTCCTCCCATCCTGTACTCTTTCCCCTCTCTCACACAATATATATATAAAGAATGAGAAAATCACCTGTCTAGGTGGGAGAGAGCAGGAAGGTGGGGAATGTGTCTGGACATGCACCTCTGGGGGTAAAACCTTTGGGAAAAGGGAGGAAAGAGTGAAGCAGTCTGCATCCTTACTCAGTAGATTTCTTCCTCTCCTTCACAGGGCCAAGTATTTCCATGGAAAGAAGGTGAATGGAGAGATTGAGATCCGAGTGGAACAGGTAGGTTGGAGCTGAGGCTTTAGTGCTATCGCCGTGACTTTTTCTATAGCTGGAGCCATTCCCAGGAGCAACCTTCTTCCCCATCTTATATAATTATAATGAGTCAAGATTACCAGAAAAATCCTGACTTATACTTGGGAGACTTCTTAAATTCCAGAATTATTTAGTCCAATGGTTTTCAACCTTTTTGTTTTAACAGCAGAACTTTTATTCAAAGGAAATCGCAAGTAGGAGCCCGTTCTACCAAATTGAGACACGTAAAGCTTCTTTGATGGAAACGGTCATAGGGAGCCCAAAAGTCTGTCTGCTCCATCCTGTTCCACCTCCCTCCTTTCCCCACCGTGGTCCCTAAGGTGTCTCCTTGGAACCACTTGGGCTAGGAAGCACAATGGGGTTGAATCCGGGTTCCCTTGTTTTCTAGATATTGGGCAAGTCAGTCTTTCTGCGTCTCATTTTCCTTGGGATTAAATTATGTAAAGCTTCAAAAGAGATTAGAATCTTGAATACTGGCTCTTGTTATTACCACTGGTATCAACATCCATACCCCTCATTTTATAGGGAAAGAAGCACAGATTTGCCCATGACTGCAATGGAAGTCAGAGATAGAATTAGGACCAGAACTTGTAGTCTCCAGATCCAGGGCTCCTTCCATTCATTCAGTGAACATTTGCTGGGGACTAACTCAATACCAAGCACCGTGCTGGGCCTTAGAAGGGCACATCAGGGCATGGGCTCTGGAGCTAGACTCTAGGTTCCAGTCCCAACTGTGTGATGTTGGTTCAACAATACTTGAGCTCTCTGAAGTTCAGTTGCTTCATCCATATAATTGGGGTAATCATAGCATCAACTTCACAGGGTAGCTGAGAGGATCAAATGAGTTAGTCCAAGAAAAGTACTTAGAATAGCACCTGTCATATATCAACACTTAGTAAATGTTACCCATTTATCATCATCCTCATCATCAAAGGCAAACAATTAATAAGATAGAAAAGGTTCCTGCTATAAGAGGAACTCAGAAAAGCACGATAAAAAAATAGAGAGGTGTGACTTTTATGGCACTCTTTGAGTTTTTTGTGTTGGAGGAACAGAAAGCTTTTCTGAGCATCAAATTTGAGTTGGCTTAGTATTAAAACACCTACAGCTTGAATTTCGATTTGATCCTGTGGCTTTCAAGTCAGTCCAATGTCTACTGGTTTTCCTTCCATGGCAAAGAGCAGGTTATTTTTGTTCACTTGACAAATATTTGTCAAACGTCTGCTATGCTAGCTAGCTAACACGTGGGGAACAAGGATAGAGAAGCAGAGGCTCTGTCCCAAAGAGCTTGTGGTCTAGGAAGGGAGGCAAGATAAGTCTTCACAGAACCTAACACAGGTAGAATCCAGGAAAGAGAGGTCCAGACTTAGTGCTGTGGGCACCAGAGGCCACAACTATTTGAGGGAGTCAGAAGTGACTTCAAGGAGGGGGTGGTATTTGAAATGGATCTTAAAGGATGGATAGTATTTCAACAAGTGGCGATTTCAACAGGAAGAGTGCATGAGACTGAATCAGCATGAGCAAAGGTAAGGAGCCTGGAAGTACAGGGTATGGAGTGATGTGTGAACACATTGTCGTTCCCTGGCCCCAGCCTACTCATCCTCCTAAATTCTCTCTCTCGGTGCAGAGTGCTACCATCTACCTTGCACCTTAGCCAGAAACCTGCATGGTCTCCTGGGTACCTCCCTCTCCCTCCACCACTATACCCATTCACCAGGTGCTGTGGACTCCATGTCCCGCGTCTCTCTAGTCCACCCACTGTTCTCCGTTCCCATTGCCTAGGTCCTTGGCTGAACCATCATTGGCTCTCATCCAATCTTCCTAATCAACAGCCTCCTAACTTCATCTTTTCATCCACTTCCAATTTATTTTTTGTACTAAAACTAGAGTGATCTTTCTAAAAAAACAAATTAGAATCTTAAAGTGTTAGCTTTAAAATTCCTTTCTCAAAGATTCTTTATTTGAGCCGTTCCACCCCAATCTAAATCAGGTAAGCTGCTTACTCCCTTTCATAGCACCTCAACTTTTCCTTCCTAGCCCTTATCTGAGTTTTTAACCACATATTTAGATGTGGTATTATTTGCATGAGGGTAGGGACGTTTGGATCTCACTCTGTTAAATAACACAGGGCCTGGCTTATACTAGAGCGGAAGCAAATATTTGCAGAATGACTAACTGATGGATTCCACAGATTCCAGGCTGCTTGTCAGTTTCCAATGGAGATAAATTGCTCTTCCTTAATCTTCCCTCAAAAATCTGAGTTTTCCATACACCATCTGGTAAATGCTCAGTTGCTAGCTGTCTCATCCCATTTGTGAAACCCCCAGGGGCATTTTTTTTTAACATCTTTATTGGAGTATAATTGCTTTACAATGGTGTGTTAGTTTCTGCTTTATAACAAAGTGAATCAGTTATGTATATACATATGTTCCCATATCTCTTCCCTCTTGCGTCTCCCTCCCTCCCACCCTCCCTATCCCACCCCTCTAGGTGGTCACAGAGCACCCAGCTGATCTCCCTGTGCTATGCGGCTGCTTCCCACTAGCTATCTATTTTACGTTTGGTAGTGTATATATGTCCATGCCACTCTCTCACTTTGTCACAGCTTACCCTTCCCCCTCCCCATATCCTCAAGTCCATTCTTCTGGCCCAACTTACGGGTGTAAAATCTATAAGCAGGAGCATCAGAGAGAATTGCCCTAAGAATACTCACCCAGGACACTGGTGACACTCAGCCAGTCTATGAGGGCTACAATCATGCTGGAAAAAGTTGGCTAATTTACAGTCATCTTGATCTCTAGTCATCTCCCTCCATGGCAGCCAGAAGGCAAAATTAGCCAAGAGACCAATTAGCAGGTCATTTGGGCATTTTTCCCTGAAATATAGGCCTCCCTTAACTCATCTTAGAGTCTGAATTGTTTGTCTTTTCCCATCTGGATCGATGGGTGGGTCACATAAGCATAGCACTTAGGAAAATTCTTAGGATGGAAGCCACTTTTTAGTCTGAGCTGGCCTCACACTTTGGAATTCTGTCTCCCAACTAAGGACCAAATTAACCAGATAATTGCACTGTCTGGGTTTTGCTGGACAGAGCAAATGAGTTAGTTGTGGTCAGCCTAGAGGAAGCCTCCGGCACTTCTCTCCACCCTCTTCTCCCCAGTTCAAAAACTGTCTGCCTCAGCTTTTGCAGAGCCAGGAATCAAGAAACCCTGGGGAGGCCAGTCGGGGAAGCTGCCTCATGTTGCATCCTATTACCCAGAATGCCCTGCTGGCTCTGCAGGGCCTCACAGCAGTGTCCTAGCAGGGCCTGAGAGGTTCCGGCCAGGGTGGTTGGCATGTCAAGCTCTCCTCTGTTTATACTTGAGGCAAAGGGTCTCTTTCTCCACAGGTGCAAGTCACCCCTCTGTGGGACTCAGCAGTGAGGTTGATGAATGGATTAATATCAAGTAGACTCACAGTTCTGAGACTAGCAGACTAGGGCTTGGTGAGGTAGAGCCTTGGGCTTCATTCTTCTCTAATAAATGCTGAAATTATAATAGTCAGTCTTTCCTCAGTGTTAATGGAGGTACCAAAGCATAAGGAATGGCAGTGCCTTGCTCCAGCAGATGGAAAGAGAGGCTGGAGAAGGTGAAGATCCTTCTCTTCTGAAGCTGGACAAGCCACAGATTTACATAGGAATGCCGGTGGCTCCTTTGGAGTCCTGTCCTTGTGTGATATTGGAGTTGAGATGGGTTTAGGTGGATGCATATGGATCCCAGGGAAGGCTGTTGGTTGAAATCCTGTTTGTCTTCTGCCCTTTATATATTTACTCAACTTAATTGTCTGCTGGGAGCAAAGGTGGAATTTCTCCCTTAAAATAAGTTAAACACTCAGGACCGTGATGTATATATTTTTCATACCTACTTCAGCCTACCATCCACAATTCTTTCTGGGGCAACCTTTCTTAGCATGGACCCTAACTGTAGATATTGTATTAAAGGCCATGTTATATTTCAAGACATAATTGTTGGTGAGATAGAGAAGTGGAGGTTGGATGTTAGTTAATTTGGTTTTGTGGATTGGTAACAGGTTGGACATTACCCCCATTAGGAAATGACTACTTGATAGTAATTCACCTTGAAAGAAATACATCTAATGCTTTACCAAAGAGTTCTGCCCTTGGCTCTGTTCTACAGCTCCTTCTTAACTGTGATTTATCGAATTACATTTACCAATGACCTGAAGTTAATGGGAGAGAGAGTATGCTGGATTAAATTTGATATGATCAAACTGAATAAGGATACAATATAAGGTCCTATTCAAAAGCTCAGCTGAAGAGGAGAAGGACTGGGGAGATTTAGCATATTAAAATCTCATGAGAAAAAAAAAGACCTAAAATTTGAGTTGAACAAATTCTTAATATTCGTGAGAAGAAATATTATGTGGAAATTAAGACTGTGACTCCAGCGTAAGATATACTGGGGATGGAATCTCAGCTCCATATTTTAGCTGGGTTGACCTTTCACTTATAACATCTCTAAGCATCAGCTTCTTCATCTGAAAAATGAGGATAATAATTTCTACCCCCTAAAGTTAATGTGTGGAGTGAGTAAGTCAGTGTAAGTCATATGCTGGGTATAGTTTCTGGCACATATATTAAGAGCTCAGTAACTATAGTTACGGTCGTTACTCCTGCAAAACCTGATGCCACTTCAGGCTGCGTTATCAAAGTACAGCATTTAGAATCCAGGAAGGTGATGGCACACACACATACACACACAGCACACAAACTCTCTCACACAATATTCTACCCAGACTCCAGTGAGAGATCCAGTTGTACCGTCACACCAGGAGGGAATAGTAGCAGCCTGGAATGCCTTCTTAAGGGAGTGGCTGGAGTGAGAGAAGCAAAGGAGATCAGTGTAAGGAACTGGAGATGCTTAGTCCAGAGAAGAGAGGCCTTTGGTAGGACCCACTGTACTCTGTGCAATTATCCACCACCTGAATGAGTGGTTGAAAAGAGTTAGAGCTACCATATGTTGAGTACTTACAAGATAAGGATAAATGCTTTTTGCTCTTGGTATGGGCACTATAATTGCCTCCATCTTAACAGAAACTGAGGCTCAGAGGGAATAAGTGGTTTTCCAAAGGTTGCCTGATTTATAATTGGCAGGAACTTGTTTTTGAACCCCAGCAGTCTGAATTCAGAGTCCTCCTCTTATCCACTGCATTTTTCTGCTGGTGTTGCAGATACCAAGAACAATAACCAAATGTACTGGTTAAATCACTTTATATGCATAATCTTACTCCAACCTTTCCACAACTCTTTGAGATAGGTACTATGACTCTCCCCATTTGGCAGATGAAGAAACTAAGGCTCAGAAAGGTTAAACATCCTGCTTGAAATGAGTGATGGGGGAGGAATTTGAACCCAGGTTTCATCTGCATGTGTGCTGAACCACCAGCCTATATTATTTCACTGGGATTAGAGTTCCGGCTAATGGTACATCATACAAGAAGATGGATTTCAACTTGGTATAAACAGAAACTGTTCAGCAGTGCTGAGTAATGATGAATAGACCACATCCCTCTGGTAGGTAGGGAGTCCCTGTGTTTGAAATGCTGTGGCAGAAACTGGGTGGTTAATTTGGGAAATATTTCACAGGAAATGTATGTACCTAATCAGATATAACTTTTATTATTTTTTTCTTTTATTTTTTTGCATAAAAGTAATATATTCAAATAGTCAAACATT
Source organism: Delphinus delphis (assembly GCF_949987515.2). Classification (NCBI taxonomy): domain Eukaryota; kingdom Metazoa; phylum Chordata; class Mammalia; order Artiodactyla; family Delphinidae; genus Delphinus; species Delphinus delphis. The sequence continues at coordinate 88,164,620 of NC_082693.1, read as the reverse complement.
AAAAAGGTAAAAAATGGCATCTGGTGAAAAGTCTACCTTCAACCCTGCCCCCACCAATGTTTCTCTTTGACTAATCATTTAACTATTTATTAGCCAGTTCATTTAACCATTATCACTTGTTCCTTGGGCAACTTTCCAGAGAAATTTTAAATGCAGTAATCAAATACACATACATGTTTATTTTCCTTTGCTTTTCATAGATGGTAGTTGATCAGAAAAACATAAAGCATTGTATTTCAGAGGAGTATTGAATAAGGAAGATTGATTCCAAATGGGTCGAAGGGGGAAATCATATTGCCCAGAGCCCAGCAGTCCCCTACATTCACTGTTGTCACTACCACTGCTGGAACTGCCACTATTGCCAGTGGAGAACATGAGCCTGCACTCCCACTGATGCTGCAGGAATTGTCACCAACCTGCTTTAACTGCTGTTGCTGTTGTGAAGCTTCTGTTGCTGCCATAAGAAGTGCAATACTTACCACCATCTTCCTAATGTCAACTCTTACCTGAATGCCTCCCATTGGTAGAAATAAGCTGGAATTGTGTGTCAAAAGAACCTGGGAAGTGTAGAGTTAGGCCTTCAGCCCCCGTAGTGCAGGAGAGGATAGGATGGGTGTGGGGCTGATGGTAATAGACAGTGAGCGACACAGTCCATCCACACACACCCTTCTATCTAGTATATCTTAGAGTTTATTCCATGAAAGTATGTGCAGAGCTGTCTCACTCTTGTTAATGATTGCCAAGGGTGCTGTCATATGGATATACCACAATTTATTTTCCATAGTTTTACTATTATAAACAATGCTAAACTTATTTAATTTGAAGCATCAGTTAGTATAGCCGTAGGACTCCTATCTAGAATAGAAAAACTGGTTATAAAAAGTATTGCAGGGCTTCCCTGGTGGCGCAGTGGTTGAGAGTCCGCCTGCCGATGCAGGGGACACGGGTTCATGCCCTGGTCCGGGAGGATCCCACATGCCGCGGCGCGGCTGGGCCCGTGAGCCATGGCCGCTGAGCCTGCGTGTCCGGAGCCTGTGCTCTGCAGCAGGAGAGGCCACAACAGTGAGAGGCCCACATACCGCAAAAAAAAAAAAAAAAAGTATTGCAGGTAGTGCATGCTATAATGCACCTTGAGGAATGAAGTACTTTCCCCCAGCTGCTGGAATTGATACCGGAAGACAGCCCTCAGCTGTCAGCCCTCATTCTGAAATGCCTCACTCAGGTGAAAAGATCTGCCTTCCCCAAGGGCACATCTCTTGGGACTTTGGCTGGCACAGGGAATAAAGACCTAGCTCCTTTACCCCAATTTGAGACAACTCTGAAGGGCCATCCCAGCTTCAGAGCTCCTGCGGAGTTGGCAGAGACCTCTGCTGAGACGGCAGTGTAGCCCAACTTCTCCCTCTACCCAGTCGTGCTTCCTTCCCTTTTCTTCCCTTCCAGTGGTGGTGATTCCCAGCGCTCCCTAATGAACCTCTCAAAGGCTAATGTTCATTTCAGAGTCTGCCTCTCAAGACATTTACAATTCTGATAGATAGTGACAAATGACCCTCCATAGAGGTTGTGCGGATGATCTATAAGATCCTTTGGGTCTGGATTTCTAGGACTTTACACGACTCATGGGTTCTGGAGACCATCCTGCACAGAATGCTCTCCTGGTTACAGCCCAAGCATTGATGCTGAACTCTGAAGTGCTCCATAATTTGATCTTCTTATTTGACCTCCTTGTGTTTGAAATTCACCAGAGCTTGGTGTTTCTCTGCAGGGCTGAGTCCAGCAGAGCTCTACCTGCTCTGATCTACTAAGCCTGTTTTGTTAACACAATCCTGCAAGATTTATTTGTTTGGCTTGGCTTACCCTGACCTCAGACATTCTGTTTTGTATTATTTTTAAAAGCGTGCAGGTCTCCACAGAGGGTTTTTTTCTTTTCAAATGTAAGAACCAGCTGGAGGAATTAAAAAAAAAACAGGTGGGACACTAGGACTATTAGATGAAACGTAACTCATTAGAGGAGCAAGTGTTTCTCTCCTTAACTATGGCATTGATTGATGTGGGTTTATCACCATCCTTGGCCTACCTTTAGGCTCACTGACTTAGGAAGGCAATAGGGAAATGGAGAAACAATAATCATGGTGATGGTAGCAAACTTATTGAGCATGGACTGTATGCTAGGGCCCATGTTACATCCTTCTCCTGCATTAATTCATTTAACCTGTACAACATTCCTGTTGCTTAGGAAACTAAGGCTCAGAGAGCTTAAATAAATTGCCCAGGCAGGGTCACACAGCTAATAAGAATGTGGGGAACCGGGGATTTGAACCCAGGTTCAGCCAATTCCAGGGTCCTAGTTCTTAACCAAAAGTAGATCTATCAGTGTATGTATGTTCGATCTTGAATTTGCCTTCTTCAAGTTCTTTGCCTTTCTTCTCTTTGCTTAGGTTCTTTGAGCACATCATTCTACCATCCCTTCCTATCTCACCCTACTCTTTTGATCTACTGGATAAATTACAAGTTCTTATGAGATGTTCTTCCAGCAAAAGACTCCTCCTTTCCTGACTAATCCTAATGACTCTGACTCATCATTTGATGTTTCTGGCTTATCGCTGCATAGTTCCCCTGTTAACAAGTCTGTTTGTTCTTTGTTTTCCCCCAAGAGTTAACGTTCACTGTTTGTCTGTAAATGTAGCTATATATTTTTAGATTACATGAATAGTGTTAATAGCTCAGACTCTGGAGCCAGATCACCTGGGTTTGAATCTCAGCTCTGCTACCTCCTGAGTGACCCTAAGCAAGTAATTTGATTTCTCTGCGCCTCATTTTCCTCATATGTAACATGAAAATAATAATAACAGTAACAACAACAACAATATGTACCTGTAGAGTCGTTGTGAGAATGAAATAAGTTGTCACACGTGAAGAACACAGAGCAGATCCTGGTACCTAGAAAGTGCCGCATAAGTGTTAGTAGCTATTTTTACAGTCACCTTCACATCATTGATCACATGTTGCCTGAGTAGTTTCTAGGTGTCAGTCTGTGGGATTATTCAGAAATGGAAAGAATATAGTCTATTCTGTAAAGAACTTTGCTGCATAGTTGGGGGATGAGACATATAAACAGTTGATGTTTGTATGTGTGATTTTATTATTGATATATATATATATATATAAAACCAATATTATTTCCCATTGAGACATGGCACTCAGTTGGCACCTGGTGTAAACTTCTAGCTTTTCCTTCATAGCAGGTAGCACAGGTCCTGGTCAAGGTGTTCAGTGAATGTTGAGTGAATGTCTGAGTGATTGGGTGATGTGGTACAGTCATAGAAGGGTGGAGCCAGAAAGGGACTTTGGAGATCATCTAATCCAGAGGTTCAGAGAGGCGAAGTGACTATTCCTAGCACACACATCACATTATTGTTGGAGTGCAAAGCGTGGGGAACCCAGGTTTCCATCTCCCATGTCACTGTTTTTCCTACTACATTTCTCCACTTGCCAATGCTACCTTTTGTCTTCCCCTTTGAAGAAACTATTTGTCCCTTCTGATGGTTTTTTTTTTTTTTTGCGGTACATGGGCCTCTCACTGTTGTAGCCTCTCCCGTTGCAGAGCACAGGCTCTGGACGCACAGGCTCAGCGGCCATGGCTTACGGGCCCAGCCACTCCACGGCATGTGGGATCCTCCCGGACCAGGGCACGAACCCATGTCTCCTGAATCGGCAGGCGGACTTCCAACCACTGCGCCACCAGGGAAGCCCCCTTCTGATGGTTTTAATACCAGCTGAACTAATCTAATTCTCTAGTCATGAAGTTCATACTTTCCACATTTACCGCAAGAGGCTTTCTTCTTTGAGAGTGGGGGTGGGGGGGAGCCCACCCCCACTGATAGCCAATGGTGGGCTCCAAACAGTGCAGCGGTGTGGGGTGGGGGGTGGATATTGAGGCCATGATTGGATGAACCCTGCTGATTCTAAGTGTAACAGGGACTGCTTTGCCAGTTGGATGATCCTTCATGACCCACCTTCCTGGTATAGCTGTACCTTAACCAGCAATGAGAAGAAAGGAGCAATGGGCATGAGAGTGAGTCCATCTTCTTGCCCTGGGAAGTGCTGCTCGTAGCTCTTTAGCCTCTACCTGCCAAGTTTGGTAATTTACCCTTCCTAACTGCCACCCTACTCCATCAACATCTGCCCTGCCTCCTGTTAGTATCATAGATAGATGAGACTCCAATGGAAAGTAAGGGTTCTGAAGGAGAACTCAATAAGCCCTTTAATTTCTTGAGGGATGTGTAATAAAAAAGTAAACAAAACTTGTCTTAACTGCTCCTTCATTCAAGAAACACTTACTGAGAACGTGCTTTGTATGATCTTAATGACAGAGCCCTCCACTCTCAAAGGGTTCTCCTTCTGGTGGAAAATAGACATTGGGGGCATTGACTATTGTACATTGTGGTGAGGGCTGTCACAGAGTTCCGTGCAGAGCATAGTGGAGCACAGAAGAGGGAGGGATTGTCAACCTTGCCTTGGGACACTCTTTGGAAAGACTTCACAGAGGCTTGGGGATGAGAATTAGCTCAGGCCAGGAAGGGTGCAGTTGTGCACATCAGGCCTTCCCACTAAAGAGCGTGTTTTAAATCTCAACTTGTCACATGTAGGGGAAATGACCAGAGTATGCAAAAGGGTGGTAGGAGATGAACCTGGAAAAGAAGATAGAGAACAGTCTCTATTTGGGGTGGGCTATGTATGGCAAAGCATGCGGCTAGAAATCGTGTCCCAGAGGGAGTGGGGACATATTTATTGAACTTTTTAGGTCATGGCAACATGACATGAAAACATGATCATGTTTTCATTTTAGGATGCACATGCTGATAGTGGATTTAGAAGATGGACTGGGTAGGATTGGTGGCATGAGACTGGAGGCAGGGAAACTCAGCTCTGGATTTTGGGTGAAAAAACATCATATCCTGGAATATTATGCTTGGGGAGGAGACTCATGGAAAGAACTTCATAAAATGCATGTGTTCTTTAGCCCTTTAAGCTTCATTCTCATACCTGTAACTTGTATTTGAGAATAGAAGGGATGACCTGTTTTCCTTATAACAGAGAGGATGGAACCAAACCCACAGGATGTGTTTAAGCTGGCATTGCATGAAAGCAAACCACGGTCAACTGCATCTTATTCACCAGCTTAGTCCCGGCCACTTGCTCTGACCCACTTCACACCCACATTCCGACTTACTCCCAACCAACCTAATCTCTGGCCTTGTGATTCCTTCAAGGGCTTATGCTCTCCCTCCTCCACCTCCTTCTGCCCCTCCACACACCACTTTTCCAGCTTTGACCTTCAGCTTTGACCTTCAGCTTTTGCTCAGGCGCTCTTTACATTTGTTGCCAGCTCTGCTGTCATCTCCACTATTTGGGGTCTGGCTCATGCCCTGATGAGAGGAGCCCCCGCTGGGCTCACCCCAGCCCTGTTAGCAGCCCCTGCCCGGATGTGCTTGCACACAGGATCTCGGTCTTTGCATTTCAGTAGGAATCAAGAGTTATTAATTAACCCAGGGTGGAACGTATTATGAAACATCCCAGAAAGCTGGAACAAACCAAAGGGACTTCTGAACTCACAGCAGGGAAAAATGCCTTTTAATTGACTTGGATGACTTCACTGCAAAAATCTGTCTAGCTGTTATGCTAAACTGGAAACTAATCTATTAGGTTGTCTAAGGAATCTCCCAGCCCACCCTGACCAGAATCTCTAGAGGTGGGGAGTGTGGCCGACACATAAACAGGATGTATGCTTTGAAATGGCTTCTTTTGGATCATCTCCAGTCTGGCTGCCTTTTCTAGACCCTGGGAAAGAAAGGAGAGGCTGGCATCTTAGAATGAGTTTATATGTTCTACAATGTGTATCTTTAACATCACATAGAAGCTTTCCTAAGGCACTGCTTCCTTTAGAGTAAAATTCAGCCTAAGCTGAACCTGCCTTGGACCACTTCTCTTAGGGAGTTTAGAGGGTGACATAAGGTAATTTCCACAGATGGTGTTGTCATGTATGTGACAGCTGTGCAGCCTGGGCTCGGAGGGGATTAGTGAAAATAACCAGTGTCTAATCATGTGCTTACTAAATGCCAGGCACACGCTGAGCACTTCCTGCAGATTAGTTTATTTATCCTTGTAACTACCCTATGAAGAGTAGATGCTGCAAGTTCCCCCATTCTCCAGATGAGGAAACTAAGGCTAAGAGAGGTTGTGTGGCTTACTCAAGGCCACACAGCTTATAAGTGGCAGAGCTGGAATTCACAGTTTGACTCCAGATGCTGTTTTACCTGGGAAGGTGTATCCTGGAGAAGTAAAACCTGAAAAGGACGTGATGAATTTCCTCTTCTGTGTAAGCGCTGGCTTGTGCATTAGACTTGCTCCGTGGGACCCAAGGTTGGCCTACATGGTCCTCTGCGAGTTAGCTCCTGCCTACCTTACCTCAAGGTTTAGCTCAGGCATTATTTCTATTCTGCTTCCCCTGAGCTGCTTGTATCTAAGCAGGACAAGGTGCCTCTAAACCGTGCTCTCACATACCTCATGCATATTTCTACCATCACACTTACCAGATTGCTTTGAAATTACTCTTTCACCTGCCTACCACTCCCTCTGGACTCTGGGCTTATAGAGAACATGGAGGGTATCTTTGTTCAACCTACAAGTATTTACTGAGTGCCTAGTGTGTGGTAAGTGCTAGGGCTGAAATGGCAATTAAAAACAGATGTAGTCTCTACCTGATAGAGCTTAAAATCTAATGAGAGGGACAGATATTAATCACATAATTGATTTCTCTCTCACTCACACACACACACACACACACACGCGCACGCACACACCATAATTACAAACTGATTAGGAGCCATGAATAAAAGATACATAGTGTTATGGTAGCATGATACTACTGGGCACTTAATTTAGGTACTTAGTAGGTGCTTCGAGTACCCAGATACATAATCTGTGCTCAATAAATATTTGTGTGACTTTTCTGAAGTAGGGGAAAATGAAAAAGCTACAGAGAAAATATCGGATCTACTGTAAGAACTTCCCAGGAAACAGAGTCACCCAAATATTCTTTTATGTGGTAAATGACACAGGTAAAGCACTAATCTGACAGCAACGATACAGGTAAAGCAATGCTTGACATTAGGTTTACACAGCATGTCAGCCACTGTCTGAGTTTCCTGTATACATTTAATCCTCACCATGACCCCACCAAGGAAATACTGATGGAACTGAGGCTCGAGAGGTTAAGTGTCCTGCCCAAGGCCACCCAGTGGTCGGTGGAAGAGCTGAGATGTAGGTGCTCCAGAAGCCCTGGCGCCCATAAAACTGACCCTGCATCTTATTGCCTGTCTCGATCTTCTTTAGAACCGTGGCTAATCACCTGGTGTTCCTTGCCCAAGGTCACGGTGCTGGTTACAGTAGAGGCAAACTTGTCTCCTTCTTGCCAAGTCAGGCTTTGGGAATTCTCAGGGCAAGAACTTGGCAATGATAAGAGGGCAGTGCCAAATTGGAAGTGGAACTGAGTCCCATTAAGGGACATCGAGTTGCATTTTGGGGGTTCTGCGTGCGTGTTAAAGCGAAGAAGAAAAATTATTATTGAAGGGCAGTTATGTGCCCTTCATGGCTCTAATGTTTCTCACACATTGCTAGATTTAGTCCTATTATTGTTCAGATGACGAAATTGAGGCTGGGAGGGGTAAAGTAGGTATTTGTGGAGTTAGAGACAGAATTGTGATTGGAACCTGTGTCTGCCTGTTTCCAAAGTCCAGTTCCCTTGACTCACCTGGTGCCCAGCCAGACCTAGAAAAAAGGCTTGCTTCCTTCAGCCTACAGCACTTTTTCAGATTGATTTTCTCAGAGACCACAGGCAGCCCATCTGGATTTTCTGACCTCCCTTTACCTGTGTTTCTGGAACTTACTTTGCTCCCTCAGGTTTCCTTCATGAGCTTCTGGGTGGGTTCTCACCCAGTTTGAGATGGAACCAGACCAGATGACCTCTCCACCCACCCCACCTCAGGGCCTACATTCTGTCCAGACAGGGAGGAGACAAGCAGCCCTCCCCTCTGGCTGCCAGGAAAAGCAGGGGAAACGAGGGGCTGAACCTCCTGTGGCTGGGCCAGCCAAGTGCCAGGAGCCCCCAACTCCGCATTCATTGGACAGAACGAGGTTTTGATCATTCGTCTCACTTGGCTTATTCTTATACAACTGCGTTGTTCTCTCTCTGACTCCCTTTGCTCTCCATGGCCCCGGCTCCTCGATGTCTATGGGATGAAGGCCAAAGTCTCTAGGCAGCACCAAAGCCCTCCCTAACCAGGCACCAGCATGGTGTTCTCACCACCTCTCTTCCTCTCTCTGCTCAGTGGTGCCTCCAAGGGTCTTTGGAGGAGCTAACACTTAATTCAGATGGTCTCTTATTTATAGTGGCTTTCCCCCTTCTGCATCTTTGTTTCTAAAAATGTTTCTATGAATATCTATCTGTCCACTCTTCCATCCATCCATATACCTGTTTGTCCAGTTACCCATCTCTCTAAAACCTAACTCTCTCCCCACTCTTTTTTTTTTTTAGGAGGGGTCCTCTAATCAGTCTAGAGCCATGCTTCTTTCCCCTAAATACCTTCACAAAATTTAGTATTTCATAATACTAATAATAGTGATAATAATAATAAATAACTCCCAAATATTAAGCACTTGCTACACACACTTACATACACACACCTGACGCTCTACCAAGATTTTAGTATATATAACCTTACTTTAACCTCACAGTGACCTTTGGAGTTGTCTGTTACTGTTACAGAAGAAATTAAGGTTCAGAGAAATCCAGCAAGGCAGCTTAAAATGGGCAGAGCCAGGATTTGAACTCTTGGCTCCCAAGCAGCCCATACTCTATAAAACACATTCTCCTGACTCCCACTGCTAACTCACCCCTCATTCTGGGATCCGCATCTGCTACCCCTACCACCCTTCTGTGTGGCTTCTGGTTTCTTCTAATCCTCACTTTAATTGCTCTTTGCATGTATTTATTGGGAAATGGCATTAAGAATCTGAAAGTAAACAAGCTCGTTTCACTAGTTCTTATTACCACTCTATAGTGTTTTACTTGTGTGGAGGAAAATCTTTTGTTGCTTCGGAAGAAAGATATTTCAGGGCAGTTTGATGTGATGGACAGAGCTGTGCCTTGGATCAGAAGAGCAAGGGATCAAATCCTGGCACCACCTCTTGTTATCTATGGGACTTTGGGCATGTGACACAATGTTCTCAGCTTCAGTTTCTTTATTTGCAAAATGAAAATAGTAATAGCAATACTACTGTGTTCAGCACATTGTAGGAATTTGGTTCATTTTAGTTAAATCAGCGAGGACCTTGGATCTGGGTTGACTCATTTGTTAAGGAGGAACTGGCAGATGCACGGAGTGTTTTCCACCTGCTAGTCCTCCCCTCCAGCCACGACAGGCACCACTGCTGACCAGCCTCATTATTCTCCACACAGCAGGCAGCAAGATGAAACTCACTGGGTGACCCCAAAGGAGCTTCCAGTTCTCACATTCTGTGGGTTTGATATGAGCTTACTTAAAAAGGATGGTAAATTATGGATAAGGTGGTTGGATCCCGCCATATGAGCTGAGTTGGTAAATATATTATGGGGATGAAACCAAGAGCCACTGACAACAGAATGCTGAATTCTATTCTGGCAATTTCTGGAGTTGTCCACTAGAGCAGTTGTTTTCCAGTCATGTCCTTAGAGCCCTGCTGTTCCACAGGGGTACCTAGGGTTGCAAACTGTTGATCATCTTCGGAAGAAGGGGGAGGGGAGAGAAAGAAGGAGGAGGAGGAGGAGGAGGAAGAGGGGAAAGAAGAAGAGGAGGAGGGAGAGGTGGAGAGGAGAAAAAGAAGAGGGGAGAGAGCTTAACTCATCCCTTCTGTATGAGTAATTCTCAACCAGGGTTGATTTTGCCCCTGGGGGCCATTTAGCAATGCCTGGAAATCTTTCTGGTTGTCACAACGGGGATGCTACTGACATCCGTGAGTAGAGGACAGGGATGCTGCTAAACATCTTACAGTACACAAATCAGCCTTCCATAGCAATGAATAAATTATCCAGCTCAAAAGTCAATGTGCCAAGCTTGGGGAACCATGTTCTAGACTGAAACAGCTCCAAGAGTATACCTTTTGCGCAGGTAACCTAAAAACAGGAGGTGGTACTTCAGTTTATGATGATGTGGGCTTCCCAGACCACTCCAAAGAAACTTCACCTTCACTCTCCCTTTTAGTCATCACAGTTGCCTCGGGACAGAGACAGGGCAGGGACCTTCTTCTTTATTCTTACAGACAAAGATGCCAAGGCGGAGGTTTCTCTGATTGCCCCAAGATCCCATAGCAAGGAAGTTCTGAATGGAATAGAAACCTCATGCTCAGTGATCTTTCCAACACAGCCCACCTCAGTAAGCGACTGTGCACCCAGCAGCCCAGCGGAGGCCCAGAGTCAGCTGAAACCCTGAAGGGCTGGACCAAGCCTACTGTTGTCAAGTTGCCTGGGGTTTGTCTTAGTTGAGTATGGTAAGACATGCAGACACGGAAATGACTGTCATGAAGGAAGAAGAGTATTATATTCATAGTACCCTAAAGCAGAGGGCACAGTCTGCCACGATGTGGGGGCCGCAGGGGAGGCACTGTAGCTAGTCAGGCAGCAGAGGGAGCAAGGGGAAATGTGAGCAAGAGCCTTTATTGTGGTTTTGCGGAAAGGAAAGGGCAAGGCGTGGCAAGCAGGTTCAGGGTTGGCTACTTTGAATAATTTTAGCAGGCTCTGGGGTGTAGGGACTGTCCCTGGTTTTCTGGTACCTGGCTACGGGGCGTTAGGGGACAGGGGGATAGTGGCCCAGAGTGAGAGCCTGGTGGTGGAGGTTGCAGTGTGGGCTCTGGACTGGTTGTCTTCCATTTGACAGGCACTGTCTATGGCAAATCTCTTACTCTCTCTAGGTTCTGGCTAACTCTATGAGAGGCAGTCCATCCAGGGTCAGTGAAGCCCCAAAATGTCAAAGCATCAGAATACAGAAAAGAAGACTTGGTTAATAAACCTATCTAACTTCATAGCCTCACCACACTGCTGCTTTTTAACAGTCTTTTAAAACAGAACTCTTTTGTTTCTAACTAAATCTTATGTGAAACCCAATATTTAAGCAAATTGAAAAATAAAAATTACTGCTCTGTTTGATGCAGAGCTTGGAAGGCCCTGAACCTTTGAACCTCCAGGAAGTGTCCAAGGCCCCTCCAAAGACAGCCTCTTCAGAAGTAACTCTCTCACTACCTCCATCCTGCTTGTCCCCTTGCCTTGGGTCCAGCCACAGGGTTGGAAGAAGCCTAGGGGAATAGTTACGGGCAGGGATCCTGGAGCCAGATCACTTGGGTTTGCATTCTTGACCTATCACCTCCCAGCTGTGTGACCTTGGGGAATTATATTTAGTCTCATTGTGCCTTAGTGCTCCCAGCTATAAATTAGGCATAATGATAATAGGACCTACTTTATGAGGTTACTGTCAGAATTAATTGAGTTAACACATGCAAAGCCCTTAGAACAGTACCTGGCATATAGTAAGTGCTTAACAAACTATTATAAATTGTAATCCTAATATAAATATAATTAATGATATTGGATTATAAATATGCTATATTATAATTATTGTATTGCTGCCGGAACTACCAAGACAACACATACAATTACCAGTCCTATTACTACTAGTCGTGCTCTTAGTACTATCACTACTTTTGTCTCTACCTCTCCAAAGACTACAACCACTGCTTTTCCTACCTTTGCTTCTATTGCTGCTGTTTCTACCATTGTTCCTACTGGGATAACCATTGCCCCCACTGCCACTGGTCATTGCTACCACCAAGTGAAAATAATGTCAGTTGGGTCCTTAGAGTCAAAGCAGGTGTGAAGGAGCAGAAAATGATAGGAGCCCTCACTGCTGGGCCACCATGGACACGTTCATGCTATTGCTCCTGTATCCTCTTCGCACTTCCCTTGCTCCAGGTTTAGGGGAGGTTAGTTATAAAGTCCCAGGCATGCGGGGCCATTGTTGATGAGCTTGTGCAGTGGTTCTACATTTGTGATGTGGTTTCTCTTAGCCTGCAGGGTCAGAAATGACCCATTATATCTCTTTGTGGCACTGGACATGCAAGTGCCATCATGACTCAAGAATGTCATCGGTTCAGCAGCTCAGAGGGGCTGTTTGCTGTCTGGAATGTGTACAGAGAAAAACCCCCTTGCCTTTGCTTCTCTACATGGGAGTGCATTGAGTGCAGGGGCCTCTTCTTCCCTGACTCTGCCCCTTGCGATCCCCATTTGGGGATTAGGTTCATGCTGGCTTTGGCTGTATCTGGGTCATGCTGTCTTGGAACTACTGTGGCCCCTTGGGAAGAAAATGAGCATCTGAGAAAGGAGGACTCAGCCTTTAGAAACGTCTCTAGTGAGGAAAAGGAATCAGGGAAACAACCCTCTGCAAGGAAGAAAGTGGCCTTGGGTTCCCCTTTCCCAAGCCCAGCCTTAATTTGGAGATATTTCACAGTGGACTTTAGAAGGGGTGACCGGTTCATACCAAGCTGCCTTAAATGCTTGGAGCAAAAGCCTATGGGGACTTGCAAATCAACCCCGGGAAGAGAAATTAGTTGTGTCTTGTCTCAGAACTCCCAAAGCCTGCTCCAAAACAAACACATAAGCTGTGCCGGCGGGGAAAGCCTGGCCCTTTTTTCTTCTTTATTTTAGGAACTCCATGTGTGCATTATTTTAAATAGGCGCCAGCACACGAGGCCCTTTTAACAAGATTAAAAACAGATGGGGCCTTAGGCTGTTCAGTAGCTCTCAGAAACTGACATGGGAAGTGCTAAGCCATCTCGTGTCCAGGCGATGTTCATTTTCTTCTGGAAGCACAAGTGTGGCCAGGCCTCTCACTCCCAGGGAGCAGGACTCTGCTTCCTGCATCAGGTGTGTCTGCCAGAGGAAGGAAATATCTCCTTTCACTGCATTTACCCGTGTTTGCATTTACTTAACCCTTTGGCAGCCTGGGAGAAAAACGTATTGTGCTACCCTTGGAGGCTCCATGCTTCTGGAGCTGGAAGCATCAGGTTTTAACTTCCTTACTATAAATGGGATTATGACCCTTCATAGCTCATGGCTCTCCAAAGGCTCCCAGTCTCACTCTGAGTAATAGCCAGAGTCCTTCCCATGACTATAGGCCCTTCATGGTTAGACTTCCCTGACTTTCTTCCTGCCTTTGTCTTTCTTGCTTACTCTGATCCAGCCACACTGGCCTTCTCGCGCTGTTCCTTAAAATCAAGCAACGGAAAACAAGTCTTGACGAGGATGTGGAGAAATTGGAACCCTTGTACATTGCTGGTAGGATTGTAAAATAATATAGCTGCTGTAGAAAACAGTATGGTGGTTCCTCGAAAAGTTAAACAGAATTACCATATGACCCAGCAATCCCACTTCTGGGTATATGCCCAAAAGAATTGAAAGCAGGGACTCAAACATGTTTGTAAAGCCATGTTCATAGCAGCATTATTCACAAGAGCCAAGAGGTAGAAGTAACCCAAGTGTTCACTGGAAAATGAATGGGTAAACAAAATGTGATATATATCCATACAATGGAATATTATTCAGCCTTTAAGAGGAAGGAGATTCTGACATATGCTACAACATGGACAAACATTGAAAACATTATTCTAAATAAAATAAGCCAGACATAAAAGGACAAATATTGTGATCCCACAATATATGAGGTACCTCAAATAGTCAAATTCATAGAGACAGAAAGTACAATAGTGGTTACCAGGGGCTCTGGAAGATGAGGAGTTAGTATTTCATGGACACAAAGGTTTTGTTGTGGATGAAGAAAACGTTCTGGGAATGGATGGATGGTGGTGGTGGTTGCACAACAGTGTGAATGTATTTAATGACACTGATTTATACACTTAAAAACAGTTAAAATGGTAAGTTTTATGTTATGGGTATTTTACCACAATGAAGACAAACTTTAAAAGACTCAAGCAAACACACCCTGCCTCAGGGCTTTTCTCTTTGCCTGGAACCCTCTTTCCCGATGTATCTGCATGGCTCATTCAGGTTCTTTGCACAAATATCTCCTTCTCAGAGGTGCTTGGCCACCCTGTCTGACATGGCACCCCCCCATGCACACTTCTCAATCACTCTGTGTCATGTCACCTGCTTAATTTTTCTTCACAGCGTTTAGCACTCTGAGTGCTAACCCTGCAGGTCTTTCCAAAGTGTCCAGCACCAAGCCCAAGCTGCTGGAGGGCAGCAGGGCCTCCATGTCTGGGGTTCAAATCCAGCCATATTTCCTGAGGCCTAAGCAGAGGGAATGGCCAGTCCTCATCTTGGTGCAGGGCTTTACCCTGGTCCCCTGGATGTGCAGACTGGATTGAGTGGAGGGAAGCGGGGAGGGGAGACAGCTGGGAGGCAGCCCTGGGGAGAGGAGGTGAGGCCCACGCTGTGGGTTGCAGCAGGTAGAAAAGGAAGGTTGAATGCTTTTTTCCTTCCTACAGTGCTGAAAATGGTGTTGGATGTGTACAATGAAAACTAAATAAAGGAAAGCATGTTAAGGTAGGCTAGAGTATTTGTTTTTGTCATCACATTACCAGTTTCAATTTGGAAAAAAGAATCTACAGAAATTAAATTACATCAGTGTTATTTAAACTTCTTCAGGATCTCCCCTCCTACGGTGGTACAGGGTCATGCCTGCTGCATATCTAGCCTCATCCCACCCCAAGCAACTCCTCCCAAAGCTCCAGCCCCACAGTCACCTTCTCACCTTCAGTCTCGCACCCACCTGTGAAACAACTGCCAAACATGGACTCTGCTTCTGCACCCAATCTGCAACCCATCCATCATCCATCTGGAGAAATGTGGGGAGACTTTCACACCTGCTTTGTTTAATCCTATAAACAAACACACTTTTCTGATCATTCAGCAGAATGGTGTTTAAACCTGTGGAACCCAGCTCAACAATGAGAAGTAGATGTCAAGGGGACGTGACCCATCATCCTTTTCTGTGTAGCTAAGCCGTGGTCTTAAAATCTCTGAACATTTGCCCGATCTGTCATCGATAGCAAAAATTTGTTGCAGGTGGCAAAATTTGTTCCTAGGTCTCTCAACCTTATAAAAGCTCTAGAGATGAGAAGAGATGAGGCTCTGGTTGTGTCACCACTCTGTCCCCCCTTAAAGCTTCTTCCTCCTCCTCACACTCCTCCTTCCCCCCTCCTCCCCCTTCCCTCTTCTTCCCCCTTACCCTCTCTCTCCATTTTTCTCCCCCTCCCCCCTCCTCCCTCTCCCTGTCTCCTTCAGTGAACACTCTTTCTATCCTCAGGACATTATCAAAAGCTCTCGCTACCCTTGAAGTTTTCCCTGGCAGAGGGAAAATGACAATGGATGTTTTACTTTGATTCTCAGGTGCTGTTGCTTCTCGGGAATATGAACAGGAAGGAGTGACTGTCCAGGCAGAATTAGGGCTTGCCTGGGTCCTCTGGCCACCAGCCAGTAGAACCCTACCTTAACCCCTAACAAATGTACATCTAGGCTTTGGAGAACAAAACTTGGCCATTAAGAAATTCCTTAAAAATCAGGATGACACAACTACTGGTGCTTTTTCTCAAACTCTACTCCTTGACGTCTTGCATTACCAAATGTGATGGTGATAATGCTGATGAAGATGATGAATTGTTACGTTCACTGACGTTGGTAAAGATGATGTTGGTGATGAGGATGGTGATGGTGTTAACATCTTAGTGTCTCATGCAGAATAAAATCCTTACCACGATCTGTTCCATCGTCCCCTCTCTGACCTTGTCTCCTTCCACTCATGCCCTCACTAGCCCTGTTCCAGGCAGGGCTTCCTTGCTGTTCCTTGAACTCTGCACATTTGTTCCGGCCTCAGGGCCTTTGTGCTTGCTGTTCTCTCTGCCTAGAAAACCACCCTCCTTACTGGTATGGTCTCCCTCATTTTGCTCATATCACTGACCAAGTGCCACTTTTCCTGACCGCCTTCTGTTTTTCTTCTCCTGACACATTATTTATTGTTAATGGTCTATCTCACCCCATTAGATACAAGTTCTGTGGTAACAGGGATTTTTGTCTGGTACTTTCACTGCTGTGTCATCAGAGAAAGTAACAGACACAGTAGTTGCTCAAAAATGAGTTGTTAAATGAATTAATGGATGACGTGAGTTCAAGTTCCAGCTCTCTTGCTCAGTAGCTTTGTGATCTTCGCCAAGTCATTTGCTCTCTGTTTCTCAGTTTTCTCATCCGCTAATGGGAATGCTAATGCCTACCCTCGTATCAAGAGGTCATTGTAATGATCAAATTAAAGAATATAACCGTCATAGCTAACATTGATTACTCACTTATTTTCACTTAGGCACCTTGCTAAGGGCTCCTAAATGGATTAATTCATCTAATGCTCACTACTGCCCTAGGAAGGTACCATTCTTAGCCTTGTTTACAGATGAGGGACTGAGGCATAGAAAGGCTAAC
This sequence comes from Delphinus delphis, assembly GCF_949987515.2. NCBI lineage: Eukaryota > Metazoa > Chordata > Mammalia > Artiodactyla > Delphinidae > Delphinus > Delphinus delphis. Next base: position 88,148,047 of record NC_082693.1, on the reverse strand, counting down.
TTGTCTAAACTTGCACAGCAAGTGAGGGGTAAAGCTCAGATTCAGACTCATGGGGTTCAGTTCTAAAAACCATTATATACCAAACACTTCGTAAACTGCAAATCAGTGCTGTTGATTTTTTAAAAAAATAATGTGGTAAACTCCAACTAATTTTGGATATTTCATTACTTGAACATTTAAGAATGTAGGTTTTATCATTTTATTTTTCTACCTTTTTATGTATATTTTGACATGTTTTTATGTTTTTTCTCTCCCTTCCCTGCCTTCTCCACACACACACACACACACACACACACACACACACAGTGGAATATTATGATTTTCTGATGAGCAGAGGTGCCTTTGCATCTTCCTGTGTAGCTGGGGGTTTGGCATGGGAGGCGGGCAGTACTGCCAGGCAGCACTCGCTGACCCAGTGGCCAAGACCTTCGCTGAGATGCCCAGCACTGCTTCTGCACAAGATTTCCTCCCCTGGAAGTGTCCACTGAATGAGTCTGCAGACTTTCAAAGTCTGCAAGGTGAGTCTGTACTGGTGGAAAAGAGCTCAGCCCCGAGATGCCAGCCAGGGAAGTCACTGAGCCCATCAGGCCCTCGGAGCTGAAAACACGGCCTCTGCTGGGAAACCGAAAGGAAGCAGTTCTTGCTGAGAGCAGGCCTTGGGCCGCCTGCCAAGTACTTGCCATCAACAGGGCAGTTAGAAGAAGCAGAGTGGTGAAGGAGGGGCCTGTAGGCTTCCCTAGCAGACACTGCATACTGACGTGGAGAAGACACTAGAAGATGTAAAAATGAGAGCTCTGCGATTTAGGACACGAGTCACCCCGAATAAGCCACTTGGTGCAGTGTGAAGGGTGTCAGCCTGGGTTTGGATCTCAAGCTGCAACATTGGACAAAGTCACTCTGCTTCCCTGGGCCTCACTTTTGGCATCTGCAAAATGAGCATCTGTTCATTCAATGATATTTACAGAGCACCTGTTCTCTTTCCCCAGACAATGGTTTAGGTGCTGGGTTAGAGCTCTGAGCAAAACAGACAAAATCCCTGCCCCCTGGAGCTTCTGTTCTAGTGAGAGAGATGGACAATTAAATATTTAATTGGGATGGATGGAAATATTTATGTCAGAGGGGGATGAATGCTGTGGGGGAAGATTAAGCAAGAAAACTGAGCTTGGAGCACAGCAGATGCTTTGTGGGGAGGTGTCACTGTGGGCGCCAGGGAGCAGAGGTGTGCTGCCAGCTCCGGGAAGCAAGACTTAGAGGCTGGGGGATTGGAGGCTGGAGTTGCTCAGTGTGTTTGACAATGGAAAGGAGGCCAGTGTGGAAATGACAGAGTGAGTTCGAACTGGGGAGGACAGGGGATGGTGGGAGGCAGTGTCATGTAGGATCTCACAACCTGTGTAAAGCTTAGGTTTTTTGTATTTAGTACTGTTTTATGATTGCTGCTGTTTATGCTTTTAATGATTCTCTTAGACTCTATGAGACTCTGAAAGAACTTAAGAAGTGAAGAAGATTACAGTACATGCAGAATGCTGATTTTTTAAAAAGGAATTTGTTAATAACACAGTTTCCTTCCCAAGAGTAAACATAACAGTCTGTTAGGGATTAGGGTGGAATTTTGATGAAAACTTGCTAGAGGACTTGAGAATGCCCCTAATCCTACCTTGACAATCACCACCACCAGCCCTTTTCCAGGTTCCTAAGGCGGACAAAAACACAAAGAGGAAGAGCAAGTAAGAGTTGAAATACCACTAAGTGTTAGCTGGCCTAGGCCCACCCCCCCACCGCCACCCCGTGCAGGGGCACCTGCTGCAGCTGGCCTGAATCACCTCTAGACCAAAGCAGTGCAGCTTCTTACCTGTCTTTAAAGCCAAAATCCCATTCATGGACATCACTTACTACATATGTATTACTAGATAGTTCTGAGGTACAACGAACACAATTGTAAAAAGAAAGAGCAGGACAGCTGGGCCTCTTTGGAATCAGAGTTCACTGCTGCCAACTCATGGGAGAGAGTGGCTGAAAGAGAGATGGATGCTGAGGTTGGCCTCTGAGGAGCTGCAAAGCAGGAGAGAGGACGTTAACATGATGACCACCCAGATCAGCAGGCACTCAGCTACAGAGAAGCAGAGTGTGGAAGCCGGAATCACACACGATTGCCTGGCTTTTCAACCCAGCAATGACCCTGTCCACTGTTTAATGCAGCATTGTGATGTCCTAAGCACTAGATTAACAGTTCCTTTTTATGAGGTGTAGTGAGAAAGGTTAGCGAATAGGGCAGAGGGTGAGAAGTTGTCCTAGCATTAGGACAGGTACTGGAGGCTGCCCACCTTCTGCTGTCAGCTCAGTATCTGTGTATCTCTTGTCTCTCTTTCCTCTCCTGCAAATTACAGAGGGTGTCTAAGGCCATGGAAAGGGGCACACTCTAAGGGCTTTGGGGTACAGTCTGGACCAGATAGGTCTTCACTAACTAACAGGAATTTCCAGTATCTTATCAGCCACCCTTGGATTCCAGAACAATCTGTCTGCCAGCATCTTGTCTTTCTCAGGAACTCGGGACAACAGCTCTTTTGTCAAAATCCTCCCTCCTTCAGTCAGGCTTCATGGTCAAGGCTGATAGCTGCTACCTCCACATTCCCACACATTTTTGGTTTCTTGTGTACATTCCAGTCACTCATCCAATTCCAAGTCCCAATTTCAGTTTCTTTCCCATTGATCTGTGGGCCTAATAGCATCTTCAACTTATTATAATAATGATGATTGCAATCACCATTTTCTACTCTGTCAACAACATCATTATCATCGCAAATGCAATTATTGGTAACTAAACATGAATACCCCTTGCTTTCAGTAATATTATCTGCTTGGCATCACATACTTGCCAGGTGCCAGTTCCAGAGAGAATCAGTGAAAGACCTTACAGGAAACTGAATGCGTTCCATCTTGTTTGTGTGTGTGTGTGTGCACTCGTAGGTGTGTGTGCACGTCTTTTCTTGGAACTGGACATGTGTTTAATTATAAACAGGTGCTTATATTTCCTTCTGATCTACGGTGCTGTAGAAGAGATTTTGTTAATGGATATGATTCCAACCATATCTAGCACTGATAATAGAGCCTGGAACTTAGAAAGTACTATGTAAATATTTGTGGTTAAATATTTACCGCTCCCCTACTCTGCATACCTTAGTGTTTCCCAGTGGTCTCCCAAAGATGACTACACCCTAATCCCTGGAACCTATGAAAATGATACTCCAAAGGGAGTTGAAGATGTGATTACAATTAAGGACTTAAGATAGGAAGAGTATCTCTGATTATCCAAGTGGGCCAGTCTAACCACAGAAGCCCTTAAAAACGGAGAACTTTCTCTGGCTAGAGAGGGAGATGTGGCAGAAGGGAAGTCAGAAAATTTTGGAGAATGAGAAGGACTTAACATGCCGTGACTAGTTTGAAGATGGGAAGTGCAATGTGACAAGGAGTGCAGACAGCCTTAAGGAGCTGGGAGAGGTTCACAGCTGAAATCAGCAAGGAAGTAGGACCTCAGTCCTACAACTGCAAAGAACTCAATTCTGCAAACAACCTAATAGGCTTGGAAGCAGCTTCTTCCCAAAGCTTCCCAGTAAGAGCCCAGATGGCTGATACCTTGATTTTTGGCTCTGTGAAACCTGGAACAGAAATCAGCTGAACTAACATGGACTTCTGATGTATACAGTGAGATAATACATTTGTGTTGTCTAAAATTGTTACATTTGTGGTAATTTGTTATGGCAGCAATAGAATACTAATACCCTATAGAGTGACATTCACATTCCTTCACAGGGAATTCAAAATCCTCAGAACTGGTCTCCCACCCACCTTTCTAGCTCTGTCCTATTGTGTTCCTCCATATACTCCATGCCCCAGCTACAGAAGACATCTCACTACTCCATTGATCCGAGAACCCTGTGTTCTCACCTGCGCTTTTGTTCATGGAAACTTAGATTGGGCCTTTTTCCTCCTCTCTGCCTGGAAACACCCTCCCCATTCCTATGGTCTAGTGGATCTGGCAATGGACAGAGTTTCAGAAGGCGAGTTATTTAGCATGTGTAGGTGCCCACCTATAAAATATAAAAATAACACTTTATTCTACAAGTATGTTTTCAATACCTGCTGTGTACCAGGAGCTGGGTATAAAGTGGTGAACAACTTTCTAATAAAAATATGATTGCTTGGCATTTCTTTTTCATATGCTGTGATAATAGTATTTTCCTTCTGTGATCATTAGGAGACACTGGTTAAGAAAGGAAGAGAGATGAAAATGAAAGGGACAATAGATGTAATTGACTCATGTTGATTATGACTTTCATTTTGAAGATGAAGAGAATTAAAGTGGAGAGAGAATGAGGGGTTTGCCTAAGGTCATACACGGGTCAGTGTTAAATCCAAAATTTAGCTCCCTGGACCCCAGACTTCAAGACCAATTTCTTTTCCACCATTCTTTCCTTCCTCCATGTATATGTTTACTAAAAGTTATAAACAGGAAAACTCAGATAGTCCAGCACTTTCAGGTATCATTGAGATCAATGTTGAAAACCTCGCACACCTGGTTTTAACAAGAGTAGCAAAATACAAAGACCATATATATATATGCCTGATTTTGTGAAAACCTATTTGTCTTTAATGGTGTCTGGTGGTAATATCCTGCAAACATATAACATGACTATTTTCTTTCCTAAAACAGAATCTTGACAATCATAGTTATTTGCAGCCTTCATATAACTTTAAAATCTCCCTACTAACAACAAATAAGTAAAAAGTAATGCAGATAAGATAGTGGGCTCAAGCTTTCAACAAAGTACAATAGAAAGAAGCTAAAATAATAGAGGATGTTTAAAACTGTGCTGAAACTCACAAGTTCATTTAGAAAGCAAAGAAAAATTTGTAGGTGTAGGTAAGCATGGCAATGGTGGAATGCCACAGTCACCATTCCTCAGTATAGGTGGAGACCCAAAGTAACAGAAGTGCTGGCTTCTTTGTTTATCATCCTCCCAGCTGGCAGATCACACTAACAAGCTGTTAAGAATTGTTTTCACTGTCAGGGAAGCTGAGGGGACTGAGCTCTTGATTTTTCTTTTTTTTTTTTTTAACCTTTAAGAGAGGTGGGGCTTTCCCCTGAGGAACTCTTTGAGAGGTCTGGCTGCAATGGTGGGTTGAAGTCTGAATTAGGGAATAGTACTGGAATATATTCTGTCCAGTCAATTACATCACTAGGGAAACATCCAATCAGTTTATTCTGAACAGAGCCTTTGAGGTTGTCTGGTTGCCCAGTGTCTGCGTGTATCTTGGAGTGGGTGAGTAGGAAGACTTTTTATCTGATCAGCAGGTTGAGGGGGTAAGAGGTATGTGGTCATTCTGCCTTGTCTTTGGACCTATTATCACTGGGTACTATTTGGGTTGCTTCTTTCTTAGAATATTATACTATCTGATGTCAGGACACTGTCAGGCTACAGTAACTGAAACAACTTGAGACAGAGGTAAGGATAAACAAATAGATCAATAGAATAGAATAGAGAATTTGTAAATAGACTGCCACATACGAAGTGACTTGATGTTTGGCAAAGGCATCAGTGCAATTCTATTAAGAAAGATTGGTCTTTTTAATAAATAGTGCCAAGTTATTTGAATAACCACATGGAAAAACTTAACCTACCTTACATCTTATGCAAAAAATTAATTATAGATGGATTATAGACCTCAATGTGAAATATAAAACAATAAAGCTTCACATGACCTTGGGATAAGCAAAACATTTTTAAACTAAATACAATAAGAACACTAACGTAAAAGTTATTACAATTGTTTTCTGTATTTATATAAAATCTTCATTTTAAAAATTATGAAAGTTAGAAGATGAGCCACAGACCAGAAGAAGATATTTGCAAATGGTTGTATCTAACAAAGAATGTGTCCAGAATATATTTTACATACCTCTTACATACTAATAAGAAAAGTGCAGACAAAAAATAAAAATATGAACAAAAGATTTGAACAGGCATTTAATCAAAGAGATTATCTAAATTGCTCATTAGCACTTGACAAGGTGCTCAATATCACTGTCAGAGAAATGCAAATTAAAACTGCAATGTGCTACCACTAAACACCCATCAGAATAGCTAAAATTTAAAACACTACCAAGTGTTGAAGAGGACATGGAACAACTATAATTCTCATAATCCTAATAGGTGTTTAGATTGATGAAACCACCTTGGGAAATTCTTCAGTGATATTTTCTAAAGCTAAATATATGCCTATCCTATGACCCAGCAGTTTCACTCCTAGGTATATCCCCAAAAGAAATGAGTGTATATGTCTGCCAAAAGAGATGTACAAGAATGTGCAAAACACCTTTTTTCTTAATAGCCAATGACTAGAAATAGTCTTGAGTGTCCATGATCTGCAGAACAGGTAAATGTATTATTGTATACTCAGACAATGAAACACTACACAGAAGTAAAATGATTTCATCTAACCCCAACATCATGGATGAATCACACAGATATAATGATGAGTGAAAAAGGCAAATACCAAAGAGTACATACTGTGAGATTCATTTATATGAAGTTCAAGAACTTGCAAAAGTAAGCTATGGAACTAGAAGACATTAAAGTGGTAGCATCATGGTGTGAGAGTTGATATCAGCTATAATGAAGTTGAGGGAGCATTCAGGGAGGCTGGAAATTTTCTTAGTCTTCATCCTGATATTGATTATACAAGTACAAATCAATTAAAATCCATCGAGCGCTAAACTTAAAATTTGTGAACTTTAATTTAGCTATCCCTCTTTTTTTTTTGAGGCATTCTTCTAAGGTTCACAATATCTTTATCAAGATCTATCTTTAAGTAAGATTATACCACTTTACATACACTGTAAGAACTTTTTAACAGTACATTTCCATTTCCATCTTTGTGTTCTTGTTACACTTTCTACTTCCACACGTGTCATAAACTCCCATAATACATAGTATTGTTTTGCAGTCAGTTGTTTGCCCTCGGAAGCAGAGAACTATGCTGAAGCAAAAGGAACAGACTTCCTTTTGAGTCCTGGAGTATTTACAAATGTACTTTTTATGGAAGAATGAAGAGTGAAAGTGAGGTGCCTACAGGCATGGCAGACTATGACAACTTGACCCTAATTCAAATTAAGGAGACTTTGAAGAAAAACGTCATCAGAGAAATTAGAAATATAAACAAGAAAGTATAAGTGGTCCAAATGAGTATAATTTCCTCTAGAATAAATTTGATTTCAGAAATATTTTTTAAGTTGATTATTTTTATAGACATTTTAAAACAGAAAAAATATTTCATATTTATTCATTTAGTTACCATATGCAGAGTTCTTCATTTTGTGTCAGTACAAATTTCCATCTAGTTTTATTTTCCTTCTGCCTGAAAAGCTTCCTTTAACATTTCTTAGACTTACAATAAATTCTCTCAAATTTTATTTGCCTGAAAAAGTTTTTAGCATGCCTTGATTTTTTTAAAATGTAGTTTGCTGGATATAAAATTCTAGGTTGACAATTTTTTTTTCTCAGTACTTTAAAGAAGCTGTCCCACTGTCTTTTAGTTTAATGTTTTCTGACGAGACATTGGCTGCCTTTCTTATCTTTGCTTCTCTTTATATAAAGCGTATTTTCCCCCTCTGATTGCTTTGAAGATTTTCTCTTCATCACTGGTTTGTTAGTAAGCTGATTGTTATGTGCCTTGGTAGGATTTTCTTTATGTTTCTTCTGCTTGGGATTCACTGAATTTCTTGGGTCTGTGGGTTTATAGTTTTCATCAAATTTGGAAAAATTTTGGCCATTTTTCTTTAAATATTTCCTAACCGTAACCCTTTAAAAACCCTTATGATCTTACCTTTTTTTCATTCTAGAACTTCAGTTACACATATATTAAACTGTTTGATATTGTCCTGTAGCTTACTGAGGTTCTTTTTTTTTTTTTTCCAGTATTTTTGTGCCTGGGCTTCATTTTGTACAAGTGTATATTGCTTTCTCTTCAAGCTCACTCATATTTTCTTCTGTTTTGTCTAATCTGATATTAATCCCATACAGTACATTTTATGTTTAAGATATTATACTTTTAATCTATGAAATTTCTGTTTTTTCCATTTTTAAGTTTTACTTTTCTCTCTTTATCATGTTGAAGTTTTCCTCTACCTTCTTGAGAATGTGGAGCATATTTATAATAGTTGTTTTAACTTCCATTTCTGCTCTTTCCATCATCTCTCGTTTCTGGATCTTTTCTTGATTTCTCCTTAGTATGGTTCATATTTTCCTGCTTCCTTGCATGTCTGGTAATTTATGATTGAATTTCATAAATTTTGCAATGTAAATTTAACATGTTGGGTGTTGGATTTTGTTGTATTCCTATAAATAGTGTTGTACTTTGTTTTGGGATGCAGTTAAATTACTTGGCATAAGTTTGATCCCTTCAGGGCATGCCTTTAAAACTTTTCTTAGTTTTAAAACTTTAAAACTGTTAAACCTTTAAAACTTTTTTTAGACAGATCTAGATAGAGTGATTAATCATCCCAGTCTGCCTGGGACAAAGGAGTTTCCCAGGACATGGAACTTTCAGTTAAAGACTGAGACTGAAGGGGCTTCTGAAAAGTGGGACTTTTGGTTTTAAAGTTGGGAAAGCTCCAAGTAAACTGGTACAAATTGGTCATCTTAGATCCAGAGCATGCTGCAGTCCAGGGCTAATTTAGCCCTACTACTAAATTTTTGAGAACTCTACTCATATTACAAGGTCTTTACACTTTGACGGGTGAGAACATGAACTATCTCCAGCCCTGTGTCTGGAGTGTTGAGTCTACTGTTTTCTGATAGTTCTATCATTGGCCCTGAGTACTTTCCTTTCATGCATGCTCAGATCAGTACTCAGCCAAAGACTTACAGATCTGCCTGGAGGTCTTTTTCTGGGCAATTGTATCTTTCCTTTGCTCTGCACTGCAAATTCTAGCCACCTCAGCATCCCTGAATCCTAACCTCTGACTCTTAGTGAGACTTCTGGGCACTGACTGCATTCTCCCACGCCTGGGAATTGCCTCCAGGCAGTCAGCTAGGGCAATCACAGGAGTAATTTCATGTGTTTCCTTTCTGCAGGGGTCACAGTCCTGCAATGCCTGTTGTTCAGTGTCTGAAAACTATTACTTAATATAGTTTGTCTGGCTTTCTAAGTTTAAGATGAGAGTGTAAATATAATCCCTGTTACTCCCTTGTGGCCATTAAGCAAAAGTCCTTGCTCTTTATATTTTATGCCTTAATATTTTGAAAATTGTTTATGTTATAAATATTTGAAGGGGTTGCTCTTTTTCTGGTTATACTATTTTTTATGCATTCAGTTTACTCTCACTAAGACAATTAAATATTTGAACATAATAATGATAGCTGTTTACAGAGATCCTCTTCCTGTGTATGTCTCAGCTCTGTGCTAGATGCTTCATATACACTATCTTGAATCTTTACCAAAAAATTTAAAGGTAGATACTACTGATATCATTGCCTCCATTTTAGAGGTGAGATTCAAAGCAGTTAGTAACTTGACCAAACACATCAGCTAATATCTTGAACAGTTATATTTAAATGTAGTTTCTTTGAAAATTATTTATCTATACCACAATGCCTAATGTGTAGTATTTAAAGAGACATTACATTAAAAATAGTTGGGACCAAAATGTTTTGAGGTCAAAAGGTTAACTTATGTAGAAAATTTAAGTGACTCTGATAGTAGTGTTTTACAATATATTACTGTATGTGTGTGTGAGAGAGAGGGGGAGAGAGAGAGAGAGAGAGAGAATGTATGTGTGTATTTATATGCATTTAATTACGTGTTTGGTGAAGTGGATAAAGGAGCCTTACCTAAACCAGTTGACCTTCTTTGAACCCTGACACCTTTGCATGCAATAGTAAAATTGGATCCAATTTCCAAAATTATTGTATTACTTTTCTAGGATTGTTGTAACAAATTACCACAAACTTGGTGGCTTAAAACAGTAGAAATTTATCCTCTCAGTGTTCTGGAGGCCTGAAATCTGGAATCAAGGTGTCAACAGATCTGCACTCCCTCTGAAGGCTCTAAGGGAGACTTCTTCCTTTCCTCTTCCAGTTTCTAGTTACTCCTGTTGTTCCTTGGTTTTTGGCAGTGTAACTCCAATCTCTGCCTCTGTCTTCACACAGCCTTCTTTCCTGTGGCCCTCTGTCACCCCTTCTCTTCTTTTGTAAGGACATCTCATTATATTTAGGGCTCACCCTAATCCAGGATGATCATCTCATTTGAGAGCCTTAATTATATTTGCAAAGACCCTATTTCCACACAAGGTCACATTCATAGATATCAAGTGTTAGAACTTGGACATATCTTTTAGGGGATACAATTCAACCCACTACAGTTTCTACGAGAGCTTTCAGGGTCTTTAAAATTGGCTGGTCTTTGGGATTCTACCAGGGGAGTCATCATGCTAACCTGAATGAGAGATGGTTAGATACGTCTATGCTCATTCCCGTGGTTGTTGAAGTTTTTAGAAAGTTAAATGCAAGAGGTGCACTTTCTTTGCTACCTCGACTCTCCGTGCTTGACCGAGCAGAGGCTCGCTGCCCTATAACCCAGGCATCTACCTTCTGTAATTACTCATAAACCATGACCAGGAAACAACTGTAGACACCCGGATCTGACCAAGATGAACTTCTGACTGGTATGTACAAGCCTGAGGGTGTCTTCTGTCGAGGTATTTGGCCTTCCATTTGGGCAGCAAGACAGCCCCTGGGTCTTTGCCATCTATGAGTTAGAAATTCTACCATCCAAGATTCTGATTCACTCCCTTTTTTCATATACTTGGTGCCCAGCTATTCTGTGTTGCAACTTTCTTCTAACTTCTTCTGCTTCATGCACAGAAGCAACAACTTTTCGTGCTAATTCTTCTTCGTAATCTCACAAATGAAGTATCTGAAACATGATGGGACTGAATTTTTAAGGCATTAGATTTAATAACTAGGTCATTACCACTGTTAACCAACCTGACCTCATTAACAGGGCTTTTTGCTTTTCACCTTGCCACAGCATGATGAGGTTATTAATTAGAGCAAGAAACACAAGCACTCTGGGTTTGCTTTAAAGCCATCTGGGGAGATGGCTAGGTCTTCGGTCATAATTCCTGGTAAATGATTCCAAGGGGATACAGTTAAATCACCATGAAATGATATTTCCCTTCAATGTAAACTTGTTTTTCTCTTTAAGTGGTTTATTTTTAGGTCCCTAAAATTCCCATTTGTAATCCACCTAATATCTTATTCAGCTAAACAGTGAGGACAGTGGGGTGCAGCAGTTAAAAGCACAGGCTGGAGCCAGACTTCCTGGGGTTAAATCCTGGCTCTGCTACCTACTGTGTGACAGTGTGCAAGTTATTTGATCTCTCTCTGCCTCGGTTTTTCATCTGGACAAGTATGAGGATTAAATGAATTCATACGTATAAAATGCTTAGGACAGTACCTGGAACATAGTGAGTGTTTCATGTATGTGAGCAGTTATTTTTGTTTGTTAAATTCAAAGAAATAGCTTTTGGCTTCTGTGTAAGTCAGTCTAGTACTATGCATTTTCTAGGATGGGGTTACAGGTTGAATTGTGTTTCCCTAAAATTCCTATGTTGAAGTCCTAACCCCTAGTACCTCAGAATGTGACCTTTTTTGAACATAGGTATTTAGAGATAGGATATTTACAGAGGTAATCAAGTTAAAGTGAGGTCCTAATCCAGTATGACTGGTAAAAGGGATACAGAGACACGCATAGAGGAAAAACATTGTAATGAGAGATAGGGAGAAGGTGGCCATCTACACACCAAGGAGAGAGGCCTGGAACAGAGCCTTCCTGCACAGCCCTCAGAAAGAACCAACCCTGCCCACACCTTGATTTTGGACTTCTAGCCTCCACAACTGTGAGAAGACAGTGTTCTGTGTTTAAGCCACCTAGTGGTGGTACTTTGTTATGGCAACCCTAGGAAACAGACGGTTATAACATCAAATCGCTATCCCCAGGGAGCATATAATCTGGTAGGACGGATATATTCCACAGGAATAGCAACATAGATTTGCTAAAGCTTGCTCAAACAAATAAGCCAACAAAAAGATGGACTTATAAGGATACAGAAGTGTCTAATAAAATACAAGTGCAGGATTGTAGCTGGCACAGAAACATCAAGAATACTCCCTATACTCTTGCCTCTGCCCCTCTCTTGGTGACCATGAAGTTTCTTCCATGCCCACCTCCTATCTCTCCCAACCGTCCCCTCCACTGGAGTTAGAGTTGCTTCTTCCACCTTCAAGGAGGTAGAAATTAGTAGCAATGCAACTTTGGACATGTCACTATGTCTCTCTGCACCTCAGCTTCCTCATCTTTCAAAAAGGGAGATAAAAAATGTTACTAATTTCCTATGTTTCAGGTGAGGTTTAAATGTGTATTTGGCACGTATAAGTATCCAATAAATGTTATAAGTTATTGGCATCACTAGTATTTGATGAATCCTTATTGTTTTGCTTTCTCTTTCAGGCTGAATTCTCAGAGTTGAATCTAGCTGCCTATGTTACTGGGGGCTGTATGGTGGACATGCAGGTTGTGAGAAATGGGACCAAGGTTGTGAGGTAAGGTGGACTGAGGTACAGAAAACCTTCATTTGAGAGGTGTGTATGGGGTATCTCCCTTTGCCAACCCCTTTGTCTGTTGCCTGCAACCTAACTCCTCTACTACACGTGCTTTCATGTACGGAATGTCTGCTTCCAGAGAGTTTTAGGTATTATTGCATAGGAATGACTGGTGGCACAAACAATATGGGAAAGCAACTGAGTATGCTGGAATGGGCCCTGGGCTTGGAGAAAGAAGACTTCGGTTCCATTTCTGACTTTATGGCTCTATTCGGGGATATTATTTAGTCTCTCTTGCCCTGTGATTCTCATCTGCAGCATGATGATAGTGAACATGGAAGTAGAAGGCATGTATGTGAGAATACCCTATTAATTCTAAAGTGCTGTACAAATGTTAAGAGTTTATTAGAATAGGCTGCATCCCGCTTCCAGCAGTAGAACAGAGTAAGTGTTCAGAGACTCCCCTCCCAGGACATCACACCTAAAAGTACTAGATATAATATTTCGCCCCCAAATCTGTTTATAATACAAACAGCTGAACTGGAGGGGAAGTGAGGGAATTCTTCAGAAGATCAGAAATGTCAAAAAAGTATAAATCTGCAGGAGAGGTAAATAGAGTATTAAAATATTTCTATCTAGTTAAGTACCCAAAGAATGGTACAGACTAGGTCCTGTGAGGGTTTAGGTGGGGAAGAAATAGAATTCAGATTTGGGGAAGTAGAGACAACAAGAAGAAATTTCAGGAAAAGGTGGCATTTGTTCTGAGCCTTTTCAGATGGTAGAATATGGGCATTCTATGTGTTTTAAGAATAGGAAACAGTCTTTGTACAAACCAACAAGCAAAAAAAAGGAGTATGTTTGGGAAATTATGATAATTTTACTAAATCAGCCATCATTTACTGAGTACCTGCCATTTGCCAATGAAAACATTACATGGCTTCCTATTTCCAGTAATGGTAGACCAACTGTAGGTTATCTGAAAACAACTTAAAAACTGGTTTTAAATAACGATAATCTTCAAATCCATCAAAGAGTTGACATGACAGTAAGGACTTACTAGGAAGAGAATGATAGGAAATGGAAACCAGAGAGATAAATGAGTACAGAAGCTTCATTTTTCCTGAGAGTACTGCTGAGTCTAGCAAACTTGAAAATTGGTTTTGATAGCCTAGCAGGGGCAAGGGAGAAAGAAAGAGATACCCAGGTTTTCTCAAGGTATAATGGTAGACCCTACCCAAAATAAGCTGAGACCTCAAAGGACTACATCTCAAGGTGAATGTGAACTATAGGTAGATGAGCCCTCACAAGTCACTGAAGCTTGAATTGCACTTTGATTGGCCTTCCAGGGAAGCTCAAGCATTAAATTTAGTTTATGGTAATCCCAGACATGCCAGAAGTGAAAGCAGATCCTGTGTAGTGGAAGGCACTTTCATACTAGGCTTCGAATAATTATTCAGATAACTTTTTGTATAATAGCTAGCACATAGTCAACAATAACCAGGCATATACATTATGAATGAGAAGAAACAGGAAATATAGATAAGCAGAAAGATACCCTCAAAAACACACATTCTTAAAAGAAAAAAATCATACATATTAAGTTGAAAAAAATCAGGTTGGAAGATATCTGCAAGGAATAGGAAACTATAAAGAATGACACAACCAGTTTTATTAAAAGCAAACAGAACTTCTAGAAATGAAAACTACAATAACCAAAATTATTGGAAGTGTTGTGTTTAATGGCATATTAGACACCATTGAAAAGGCGGTTAATGAAATGAAAGGTAGAGCAGAAGAAATTATCCCAAATGAAGCACAAAGAGAAAAAAGACTGGAAATGCAGAAGAGATGGTTAGATCTCCTGAGAAGGTCTAACATTCATTTAACCAGAGTTTCATAAAGGGAGGGAAAAGAGAATGGAGCAGAGGCAGTAAAATAAGAAATGATAGCTGAGAATCTTTCAGGAAGATACCAAACTACCAACATTAGAAGCTCAACAAATTTAAAGCAGGATTACTAAAAAGAATTCTATACCAAAACACAATAGTTTAAATGCAGAAAGATAAAGAAAAATAAAAAGTAGCCAAGGGAAAAAGGCAGATTACTTGATTGGAGTAACAGACTGACACTTGGCTCTCAGGCAGCAGAGGTGGAAAGATATCTTCAGTGTGCTGAAAGAAAATAATCGTCATCCTCAGGGAAATGTATTTTATGAAAGAAGGCAAAATAAAAACATTTATAAAGATAAGACCTCACTAAGGGAAATTGTAAAGTATGTACTTTAGGCAAAAAGAAAATGACCTCAGAATAACGTAGAGCAGCAAGAATACATGAAGAGCAAAGAAGGTGGAAATGCTAATAAACATTGTCTTCAAAAAACAATAATCATAATAATGACATCTTATGGATTTTTAAAATATATGAAGGATTCAAATAAACCATAGTAAGTGAGTATAGAGGCTGGGGCTAAATATAATTAAGATGTTCTGAGGCCCTTGTATTGTCAGGGTGGAAAGCTATGTATTGATTAATAATAGGCTTTGAAAAGTTAAAGATGAAAATTAAAGAATTAAAGAATAAGTAAAGGTAATCTCTGTGATAATTACTTAAAAAATAGAAACAGAATGTAGTACTTAAAAACGATGAGAGGGGCTTCCCTGGTGGCGCAGTGGTTAGGAATCCACCTGCTAATGCAGAGGATACGGGTTCGAGCCCTGGTCCAGGAAGATCCCACGTGCCGCGGAGCAACTAAGCCCGGGCGCCGCAACTACTGAGCCTGTGCCACAACTACTGAAGCCCGTGCGCCTAGAGCCTGTGCTCCGCAAGAAGAGAAGCCACCGCAACGAGAAGCCCGCGCCCTGCAACAAAGAGTAGCCCCCGCTCACTGCAACTAGAGAAAGCCCGCATGCAGCAACAGAGACCCAAAGCAGCCATAAATAAACAAACAAATAAATATTTAAAATAAATAAATAAAAAACAATGAGAGAGAAAAATAGAAATAATAAAAGAAAACAAGAAAGGAGAGAAAAACCAACGTAGAACAGTTGTTATAAATAACACAAAATAAGATGATAGGTTTAGACCCATATATATCAACAGGCTGGTATTCTGAATGGTGTGTACAGCAGTATGGGTTATTAAAATATTGAAATTTTTCTATACAAATTGATAAATAGCCTCTGACCTGAGCCCACTGAATGCCTTCAGCCACCCTTATTTACCCCATGGTTAGGCATGGCCATTGAACTACTCTTTTGTCCCCCAGTTCACCACACTCCTGTCCCCCATCCCATATCCTTGTTTCTCCTGTGGTCAGAGGATGCCCAAATGTTGCAGGGGAGATACACCCTTGGAAGCAGTAGTGGAACCCCAGAGAGCAAACGCCTGGTTCCCTTTGTCCCTTCAAGGCTGTTTGCCTGTGAGTCCCCTAGAGTTGCCATCTCATGGTCACTTGTGAGAACTGCAACTTTCTCAAAGTACCCTACAAGTTGCTAAATATTTTTATCACCAGTATATATGAGTAATTATATTAAATGTAAATGAACTAAATACTCAATTTATAGAGCATCTACAGCAAGATTGTCAGAGTAGTTTTTTTTTTGTTGTTGTTGTTGTTTTTGGCTGTGCTGCTTGTGAGATCTTAGTTCCCCGACCAGGGATTGAACCTGGCCCATGGCAGTGAAAGCCTGGAATCCTAACCACTAGGCCACTGGGAACTCCCCCAGAGTAGATTTCTTTAAAATACAGCTATATTCCATTCAAGAGATTCATCTAAAACATAAGACTGTAGAATGTTTGAAAGTTAAAAGATGGAAATAAATATATATATTAAATAAATATATAAGTTAAATATTAAATAAGTTATAAATAAATATATATATATACATACATACTTATACATACCATGTAACAACTGGGCAAAAGAAAGCTAGCCAATATAGTTGTATTAATATCGGGGGAAAAATAGACTTCCAGGTGAAAAGCATTACCAGGGAAAAGGAAGTAACCCATTAGGATAAAGGAGTCATTGACCAAGAAGAGATAATAATTTTAAATTTATAGGGCTCAAAAAAAGTGCCTCAAAATGTACTTCAAAAATTGGCAAAACTGCAAGGAGAAATTAACAAGTCTTCCATCATGGGAGATTTTGAGAATGGTGCTGCATATATACATTTATTTACTTCTCACAGCAGCCTCATTATGCACATAAAAACTATAAAAAATGTAAAATTCAATATTTAGGAATCTGTGTATGTTCATATTTGAGATTATTTGTCTTATGTCTTGTTTCCCTATCTGGGAAAGGGACTGGATCATCTTCTTTGTAATATGTAGAAATGAGAGCATCTATTCCATTAATCCCCAAATTTGGCTGCAGATTAGAATTACCTGGGAAATGTTTTAAAATCCTGATAGCCAGGCAATAGGAAAAACCAATTACACTAGGCTCTCTGAGGGTAGAACTTAGGTATTGGTAGCTTTAAAACTCCCCAGGTGCAGGCTTCCCTGGTGGCGCAGTGGTTGAGAGTCTGCCTGCTGATGCAGTGGACACGGGTTCGTGCCCCGGTCTGGGAAGATCCTATATGCCGCGGAGCGGCTGGGCCCGTGAGCCATGGCCGCTGAGCCTGCGCGTCCGGAGCCTGTGCTCCGCAACGGGAGAGGCCGCAACAGTGAGAGGCCTGCGTACCGCAAACAAAAAACAAAAACAAACCAAAAAAAACTCCCCAGGTGATTCCAGTGGGCAGCCTGATGGAGTATCTCCCCAGATTGCTTGCACATTGGCCCTGAACTGGGGCTGGGTCATCTGTAAAGCTGAGTATCCTGGGGGTGTGCTGCCTGAAGAAGATCACCTTGCAGAAATGGATATCTCAAGCCTCATTCTAGACCTGCCATCTTCTTCCAAAATTTATTAAAATGTTCACAAAAATAAATTTACAAAACTGTTCCAGGTGATTCTTTTTCTTTTTTTCAATTTTTTTTTTTTTTTTTTTGCTGTACGCAGGCCTCTCACCGTGAGAGGCCCGCGTACCGCAAAAAAAAAAAAAAAAAAAAAAAGGCACTCATTAGTAAAATGAAAACATATGAGAGTATAAAACTGATAAAGGTAATTAGTTAGATTAATAAGACTCTAATACTGTATTGGTGGTGTGTAAATCACTTTTAACTTTAGTAAAAAGGTTAAAAGACCAGAAGTATTAAAAATAACAATAGCTACGATGATTAGTTAATGAATATACAATATAAAAAGATGTAAATTGTGGCATCAAAAACATAAAATATAGGGAGGGGCAAGTAAAAGAGTAGTTTTTGTATGTGATTAAAGTTAAGTTGTTATCAGCTTAAAATAGACTGTACTATAAAATTTTTTATGTAAGCCTCATGGTACCCATAAAGCAAAAACCTATAGGAGATACACAAAACAGAAGAAAGGATTCAAAGCAAACCCCTACAGAAAAGCATCAAATCATGAAGGAACCCAGCAAGAGAGGAAGAAAGGACAAAGGAACTACAAACCAGCCAGAAAACAGTTAACAAAATGGCAGTAGTACTTTAAATAACTATTTTAAATGTAAATGGATTAAATTTTTCAATTAAAAGACATAGAGTGGCTGAACGAATTGAAAGAAAAAAAGACCCAACAATATGCTGCTTAAAAGAGATTCACTTTAGCTTTAAATACACTCATAGGCTGAAAGTGAAGGGGTAGAAAAAGATATTCCATGCAAACAGAAACCAAACAGAGCAGGGGTAGCCATACTTATTTCAGACAAAATAGACTTTAAGTAAAAAACTGTAATAAGAGACAAAGAAGGATAGAAATTTTGTTATTCTCTTACTCACATTACCCTTGTCCACTCCTTGGCATCTGGTCCTGTTGAGCCCACCCCAGGCCAGCATGAGTGGACTCTGGGTCTGTGCTGGAAGCAGCAGGAAGTAGAGATTTCTCCCAGGTGCTGAGTGTGACTCAGGCTCATCTGGGGTACAGGATGTGTGTGTTGCTCTTCCTTAGAAATCTGTTGCTCAGACCTGAGATTCTACCTCTCTCTGAACCTCAGCTTCTTCATCTGTAAAAGGTAATTGTATTATTTTACATAGTTTTTGTAAGGATTAAATGACATATGTGAAAAGTTTGTTTATTCATTCCACAGATGTTTATTAAGGGCCTACTATGTTCCAGGTTCCATTCCAGATATTAAGGATTGTATCAGACAGGGGCTAGGCAGAAAACAGAAGTCATCCCCAAATGGTTTAAATAAAGAGATTTTAATAAAGGAATCACGGAGGGGTGTGTGGGGCTCAGGGAACATGAGGCATCCAATAACAACAGCAAGAAGCCATTATCATCATTAGGGGTGAAGGGACAAGGAAAGGAAGTAGAATTAATAGACTCAATCCAGAAGGTTTGACCTGGACTTGGGCAGGAGAGCCATGCAGTTGAAGCAATAGTTGTAGAAGAACTTAGCTACCTCCAAAGTCCTGCACTGAAGCAGGGTGGGCACTAGGACGAAGTACCACCACCCTCCTTTCCCCCTGCCCTCCAGTCTCCTGCTGGGACCTCACTTTGGCCCAGTGAGCAAGAGAGCCCGATAGGTACTGTCCACAGAGTTCAGCCTCCTGGGGCTCAGAGCAGGGCAGAGAAGAATGGGGTGGGGGCAGGAGGGCCCCAAAAGAATAACTCTCATAGGAATCACCGGTAAACAAAACAGTCCACATCTCTGCTCAAGGCCAGATTCTACTAGTGCTTTGTATATGGCAAAGTATTACACATGAGTTGGTTAAATCATGGGTAATTGTAGTAATTAAACTGATAGTACCCCTTACTCTGGTTTCTGTCAAACACCCAAACTAAGCGTGGTCTGCCAGCCAGCTCGAGGTGCTCAAGAGCAACTCAGACAATCCAGGTTCTCAGTAAAGTTGTGTAATTCTATTTAGAGAGCAGAGCAGGGGCCATTCCAGGACATGTTAAGATTCATGCATTGTGGATGGCTGTTGCCATTCTGGGCCCAAATTCAAGCCTGGCTTCAGAATGGAGCAATAAAAAAGGGCAGCCGTGTCCATACAGCCAGATGGGATTCAAAATACAGGACAGGAGAAACCAAGAATGAAAAACACCCACGGAGGCAGATGTTAATGAGGTCCCAGCCTAATTACACAAGCCCTGCTCTCAGTGTCCAGCATTAGGCAACACTAAATTATAGGCACCCATTCAAACCACAGTGGCTGATAATGTGTCTCCGCTCATTAGAAGGTCAGACCTCAGAGAGGGTTGAAGAGAAGGAGCCAGAAAGCTTAAGTAACACAAGACCTTGAGGAAAGGCATTGAAGACTCTCAAAAACTACCCTTGGTACCCACCCCAGGATTACTGTTTCCAGGGGGGATATTTGGGGCAAGATGGAGATGTGTGGGCCTGTCCCAGAGGAGGAGTTATTTTACAAAATCTTAGATGTCCAGAGTTAGAAGAGTCCCTTAGAGTTTTCTGTGTGTCCTCATTTTACAGGTGGGCACGTTGTGCCCCAGGTGGCAGGGAGGAAGATGACTTGTCCAAATCCTCCTAGCATGTTAGCTTTTGTGTCAGGATCAACTCTCAATCCTGAACCTCTATCCTGAGAACTCTCAAACATCCCATCAACGAATATTATAAAATCATGTTTATTTCACACATAATTGCTCAAAGTCTTCTGACCTTCCTGAACTTGGAATTTCAAATTCCAGATATTCATTCATTCAACAAATATTTATTGAGCAAATTCAGAGTGCCAGGCACCCACCAGCAAATCACAGAGAGCTCAGTTTCTACTCTCCCTTCGCAGCACCTGTGTCTGCTTGGAAAGGTGCTTCCTTTCATTCTCCTAAGTGGTTACACACACACTGAGCTTTTCCTACTTTCCTTTCTTTCATTCATTAAAGATGTGCCAGACATAGAGGATACAGTAGTGAACAAAATAGACAATACCCTTTGTGGAGCTGACATTTAAGCTACAGATACTGACAACAAATAAGAAAACAAATATGCAGTCTAATGGCAGGTCGTGAGAAAAGGTTGAAGCAAAAGATGAGATAGAGAGTGACTGGTATTCGAGGTGGGGTGATCAGGGAAGGCTTCTCTGAGGAGGTGACTTGAGTAGAAACCTAAATAATGTGAGCAGAGTGAGCACTGTGGACTTGGGAGAGGAGCTTCCCCCTCTCTCTCTTGACTTTGAGTGGATGTGCACACAGGTAAGGGGCAGCTTTGGGGCCAGAAGAGGCAAAGAAGGAATGCAGAGACCTCCCTTGACCTGGTGCACTCATGTCCCCTTCTCTACCTTCTTCCCTAAAGTTGAATTTGGCACCCCCTCCTCTGTGCCAAAAAGCATCTAGGACTTGCCGGGTAGGAGGGGTGGCTTCATGGCTGAAAGCCCACCTGCAGGGCCAGAGCAGACCACCTGGGGTGGGTCTCAGCTTTCCCTTCTGCAAGCTAGGAGGCCCTGGATTAGTCTTTCCACCTTCCTAGCTCTTGGTTTCCCCATTTGTAAAGTGGGAAGAAGTAACTTACCCGTGCTTCTGAGAATGATACGTATGAAGTAGGTAAGCGGTGTCTGGGGACAGTCCTTGCACCTGCTCTTCCTTTCTCTTGAAACACTCCGCAGATGTTACCATGTCGCACCCTTTCAAATGTCTGATCAAATGCCACCTCCTCGGAGAGACCTTGCCAGACCATACTGTCCCCACACTCGAGCCCCAACTATACATTATTTTCCTTCAGGCAGTCATCACTGCCTGAAGCTATAGATAGGTAAATAGATGGATGATAGATGATTCATTGATCGATTGATCGATAGCTGCTAGATTAGGTACATAAATAAAATATATTAACGTAATATTATTATAATGTATAATATAAAATAATATATACAGATGATATGCTTTATGTAATTAGATAATACATTAATATAACTATTAATGTTATAATCAATGTATATTATATTAATTATATTATATTTTGATTATATAATGTAATTATTATATTACAGATATAGATAAGATGTGCTATTTATATAATTTATTTTATTGTATTATTTTCTAGAAGAGAAGACCGTGTAGGCAGGGACTTTGTTTTGCTCCCCCATATTCCCAGCCCCTAGAACAGGGCCTGTCATGTATCAGTTTCCCAATAATTATTTGTTCAATGAATGAAGGAATGAACCAACACAACCAGTGGCTCAGTGTTCTTGTTCTTACTGCTCTCCCTGCATTGTGATGGATTCAGGAGAACACTAATCATTATTTACTTCTCATGTCTCCCACTGGACTGGACCTTCCTAGAGGATCAGGTTAAGGACTGTTTTTCCAAGTTGTACCCCAAGCGCCTGGCTCAGTGCCGAAATCTTTGCTGAAGGCATTCAGGACTGGCCGACTCTTCAAATGAATAAGAATCCCACAACTTTGCAAAGTAAAAAGCTCACAACTGAGAGGACCCCAGCCAGCTTGCACCAGGCGTGGACTTGCTGACCAGCACACCGCCCACCGCCTTCTCTCCCTGGGAGGGGACGGGGTCTGGGAGGCCAGGGACAATGAGGCATTGAGGGTCCCAGCAGAGCAGCCTTGGTGGGGGAAGGCCCGATCTATCTCTTTGCCCAAGGCCTTTGCCCTCAGCACTGCAGGAGAAAGCAGAATCCCTGGGGACTTGCAGAGGTGGGGCGTGGGAACGGGAAGAAAGCAGCACAAGAAAGAGACAGTGAGAGCCTGTAAAGAAATGCCAGGCTCCGCTCCCCATGCGCCTCCAGCCAACAAGCCAGCAGCAGATCTGCCAGCTCCCCCAGGAGTGGGAGCAGAGCACTGACAGAGAAAAGCAGTGTGGCTCCTGCTTCCCAGGATCATAGAAATTGGGGATGGGAGAGACCTCAGAGGCCACCGGAGAGCCCCTGCCCGCCCCACACGCACCTTCCTTCCCACATGCTGCGGCTACTCCCAGGAATGGCTCCCGCACTGGGTCCCACTCTGCCATCCCGGGGCACCTGCTCCCAACCTGACGTGATCCACTGTGGGAGAAATTGCCCGATGATTACTTCACCCTTTTGACTTTGGCGTCCTGTTTCTCATTCAGAAGCCATCACCTTTTACTAACAGGCTACCGGGTACCTGGGGACTTCTCAGTGGCAAGTAATTTGATCCCCTTTTTGAAAGAAGTGAAGGAACATCTTCTGAGAAGGGTAATGCCTGGTCCAAGGTCACACAGAGAATGAGTAGGGGAGTGATGTTCAAACTCCCATGACTTCATGTCACACTTCCCTTCTACCTGGTCGGCACAGCTTGATGCTAGAAACAACACTAGCATTAGTGCTAGGTGATCCTGGGTTCGAATCATGACTCCCCACTTACTATTTGTGTGACTGCACAAGTAACCTCATTCCCTGATTCCCATGTTCTTCAATTGTAAGATGGAAGTGTTGCCTACTTTAGGGCCGAAAGAGGAAGTCTGCTAATGCCTGAAACATAGTGGCTGCTCTCGAAATGTTCAGCCTGCCCCTTCCTCGCCCTCCCACCCCACGACTCCTTCTGCACACTCTTTCTTTCCTGGCCCCTGAGTGAGTCTGGTGGACGGGGGAGGGGAAGGAGAAGACTGTCTAGGCCCCCTTCCTCACCCCAGGCAACATGGAGGAGTGATCCATTTACAGTTTGCTCAGTGTTTTCAGACTCTGTCTCTTCATTTAAGCATGTCCATCTGCTTCCGAAGGGCTGATTGACCCACCGGTTCAGTGACTTTCAACCTTTCCCACGAAGGCGAATAATTTAAGACACCCCCTCTCCCCCCCACCGGGCCTATTTATTAAAATACAGGTGCTTAGGCCCCATTACCAGAAAGTCTGGTTCCTGGATGGGGCCCAGGAATCTGCATGTTGTCAAACTCTACCTACAAGATTTCAAGACCAGGAGTCCAAGGACTTTGCTTTAAAATCCATTGCACAACTAGCCTATGAAGAAGAGCCACAGGCAGACAACTAAAACACAGAATGGAATGATACATTATTTGATCTTATTCTGTGTAGTTTTAAAGTAAATGTGGAAATATTAGCAACAGTCATACACAAAAATAAATTGAGCTTGCTTGAAGAAGTTACAGGTTCAAAGTCTAGCTCTACTAGTTACTGACTACGGGGCTTTAGAACAGTGTTTCCTTTCTGAGTGTGTTTCCTCATTTGTACATGAGGATGGCAATTCTAACTTCACAGGACAGTGGATAGAATCAAAAGAGGTAATAGGTATGAGCATACTTGATAAATTATGAAGTAGTGTATAAACGTTAGATGTTATATTAAGATGAACAGTTTTCTCTGATATGTCTTCATTTTGCTAATAAAGAGTATTTCTGTGCTGTTAAGCCTATTTCCAGGCATTCTGGAATATATCCCTTTACCTTCTGTAGTGTTTGTCCTGATGGCAGTGAAGTTTCTTAAAAGGAAGTCAACCCTCGGACAGTCAACCCTTCATTGAATGAGATAGCCTCAGAGATGGAACTGGAGCCATCCTCTCTAGGTGATACAGGGACTCCAGACCCCTGAGTTCCTCCCGATGATGATGATGATGATGTGTGTGTGTAAAACTTTTTCTCATATCAGCATTTTTTTGATTCTCCACTCCCATTCCTACCGTAGACCAAAATCACCTTTCTCCTTCACCTGGATTTCTGCAGTACCCTTCTCACTGGCCTCCTTGCCTCTGCCTCAGTTATCAATTGTTGTGTAACGAACCACTCCAAAACCTCATGGCTTAAAACCTCAATCATTTTATTTGCTTGCAGTCTGTGGGTCAGGAGTCTGGAGGGCTGGAACAGGCAGTTCTGCTGCTGCATGCCTTGTGGCTTGGCTGGGCTGGAAGGTCCTGTCACCTTCATGTCCATGTCTCTGGTGCCTTGGTGCTCCTCCATGTGGTCTCTCTTTCTCCACGTGGCTGTTGCACTTTCTCCCAGCAGTGTGGTCTCAGGATAGTGAGACTTCTCATACAGCAGCTGGTATTCAAGAGGACAAGTTACAAGAGGGATAGAAGGTGTAAATATCTTAAAGGCCAGAGTTAGGAGTTTCACAGCGTCACTTCTGCCACATGCTAGTGGTCAGAGACAAGCACAGGGGAAAACTAGATTTAAGGAGATCCCACTTGTTAATGAAAGGAGCAGCAAAGAATTCAAAGACACGTTAGTCCACCATGGCCCATTTCAATCCATTCTCTATACACAGCAGCCAGAGTGATTCTTCTGAAATTAAATCAGATGCCAAGCCCATGTTTAAAACCTGCCAAGGCGGACTTCCCTACTGACGCAGTGGTTAAGAATCCGCCTGCCAATTCAGGGGACACGGGTTCAAGCCCTGGTCCGGGAAGGTCCCACATGCCACGGAGCAACTAAGCCCATGCGCCACAACTATTGAGCCTGTGCTCCAGAGCCCATGAGTCGCAACTACTGAGCCCACATGCCATAACTATTGAAGCCCGCACCTAGAGCCCATGCTCCGCAACAAGAGAAGCCACTGCAATGAGAAGCCTGCGCACTGCAACGAAGAGTAGCCCCCTCGCTCACCACAACTAGAGAAAGCCCACGCACAGCAACGAAGACCCAACACAGCCAAAAATAAATTAATTAATTTAAAAAAACCCAAAAAACCTGCCAAGGGCTTCCCATCCCTCCTAGAGTGGAATTCACAGTCCTGACTGTGCTCGGTAGGCACCCTGTGGTCTAGACTTCCTCTGTCTCTCCAGCTTCGTCCCCATCAGCCACACCAGTCCTCCTATTCTGTGCCGTTCTTTAAACAGGTCAAGTGTATTCTCCCCTCCTCAGGGCCTTTGCGCTTGCTATTCTCTCAGCGTGGGAAACTTTTCTCCCAGATATGAACACAGCTCACCCCTTGTGACATTTTGGCCTTACTCAGGTGCTACCACTTCCTTCTCTGACCATCCTATCCGAAATAACCTCCCACATGGCTCTCTAAGCCCTCACCCTGCTTTATTTTTTAATTAACAGCAGTCATCACTGCTGCTATGTTTGTTTGTGTTCGTTGCCTATCTCCAGCACTAGAACATAAGCTCTTTGAGGGCAGGGAACTTGTCTGTTTTGCCAGTCACTACATCCCTAGTGTCTCGAATGGTGACTGGCATCATTTTGGTTGAACAAGTGACTAATTCTTATATCCTGCCTTTTGATTTATTTTCTGCATTTGTACCTATCTCCCCACCCCAGACTGGGAGGTCCTTGAGGGCAGAGGTCATGTTGTTTTCATCACTGCAACAAGCTGGCATCTAGTGTGGTACTTGATAACTGTGGGTTGGGTGCCAGGTTTGAGCCCCACCCCTGTTTAAAGCCCCAAGCTTGCTCTTTTAGAAGTTCCTGTTATCCTTCTTTGTTCTGAAACATATATTGACTAAAAATGGTATGGCCTGTTACTATCCCCATATTACAGAAACAGAAACTGAGTCACAGAGTAGCTAAATAACTTGCCTAAGTAAGTGGAGCAGCCAGGGTTTAAACCCAGGAAGGCTCATTCAAAACCCATGGCCTTAAGGGCTCTACCATACTTCTTCCCACCGTGATTGGCTCCTTGGTCACAGCTCGTCTCTTGTGCCATTTCACAATGGTTCTGTGCTTACAAAACCTATTTCCTCAGTGAACTCAGGTTTGTATCCTTTGATTTTCTTTTAAACCAGCTCTGTCACTTATACGGGGCAAGTTGATGGTCCTTTCTGTGTTTCAGTTTCACCAGATACAAAGTAGAGATAATAATAGTTCCTAACCTGAGGTACAGTTGAAAGAATGAAAGGAACTAATTCACAAAAGGCACTTACGATAGGACCTGCCATGTAGTTAGCAGTCAGTGAGTTTTAGCTGTTATATTATGATTTATTTCCCCCAAAGCACAAAACACAGCTTTAGCCCTTGGCCATACACTCTGCTAAATCCTTTTGCCCCTGCCAATAGACACTGAGACTTTTTACCTGCTACAAAACACCATCGCAGGATGCCCACTATCCCCCCACAAAAAGCTCTGGATCCTGACATCGTTTGCCATTCTTCCCAGCATCATGCTCATTCTTTCACGTTCTGCCAGAGTGAACTGAACACCTGCCTTGTGCCAGGCTTTCTGTGAGGCACTTCCTATACCCTGTGTCACTTTATATTATTGTTCCCGTATCACAGATGGAGAAACTGAAGCTCTCAGAGCTTATGTAACTTGTCCCAAAGGAACCCAGCACAACAATAGAAAAACCTAACTAGTCTTCTGCATTCTCCCCTGCTCGCCTCCAATCTATTCTCTATACCACAGCCAGACTGTTTTTCTCTCTTTTTTTAAAATTAATAGACTTTATATTTTTAGAGAGGTTTTAGGTTCACAGCAAAATTGAGAGGAAAGTACACAGAGTTCCCATGTGCCCCCTGTCCTCTGACACACACGGCCTCCCCCATTATCCACATCTCCCACCAGAGTGGTACCTGTATCCCAACTGACGAAGCCACACGGAAACATCGTTATCACCCAAAGTCCATAGTTTATGCTAGACTTCATTCTTGGTGTCATACATTCTGTGGGTTTTGACAAATATATAATGACACGTATCCACCATTATATTATCGTACGGGACAGTTTCACTGCCCTAATAATCCCCTGTGCTCTGTTTATTCATTCCTCCCTCCTCCATAACCCCTGGTGACCACTAATCTTTTTACTGTTTCTATAGTTTTGCCTTTTCTAGAATGTCATAAAGTTGGAATCACACAGTATGTACTCTTTTAAAGTGAGCTTTTTAAAACACTAATTTGATTGTGTCGTTTCATCAGTTAGAACCGTTCAATACGTTCTTTATACTGTTAGACCAAAATCTTTACTGTGGCTTGTGTGGTCTGGCCCCACCCACCCTGCCAGCCTCCTTTTGCTGTCTCTGCATCAGCCACATCAACTCTTGATCAGTTCTTCAACCCTCACCTATTCTTTCCCGTCATAGGTTTCACATATTCTGTTCCATCTGCCTGGGAAGTTCTTTCCTCCCTATTTTACCTAGAAAACTCCTGCTTGTCCTTCAGATCTCAGCTCAAGTGTCACTCAGGGAAACCACTTAACCCTCCCCCATGATATTTACTGTGCCTGGTACTCAGTGGGCTTGGAGTCCGTCTTCATTGAATCAGTGAAGGCACTATGTATATAGCTGTTTAAGCACTTACTGTGTCTTAGGTACTGTGCTGGATACTTTACATTTATTATTTCTAATTCTTACATCCTCCTTGCATGATCAGTACATAAGCTGTATTTTATAGGTGGGAAATTGAGGCTCAGAGAAGTTCAGTATCTTACCCAAAGTCCCACAGCTCATGAGGGGTGGAGTTGGCATTTGTATACAGCTCTGTCTGAATTTAAAGCTGTGTTCTTACAGCTATACCACACCCCCTGATTTTTTTTTAATGCTGGAGCCTGTGTTTGGGCCTCTGTTGGTGGCAGGGTACTGGGGCTTGCTGGGTGGGTGGGTGGCTACTCATTTCCAGGGGTCAGTAGTCAAGGCAAAGGTTGGTGCCATTTAATAATTTGCAGCAGCTGCTCTGCAGTTGGGCGATCACAGCATTTGTTCACCATATGATGGTTTGGCTCCCATTCAGCTCCCCAGAGAGAGCCATACAGCCATCTTTTATTGCCACCCTCCGTGCTGAGAGAAAGAAGCACAAAGAGATAAAGTGACTGTGTGGCTTGCACTTGCTTTGGACAATCATGCAGAGCTTCCTGACCTCACAGCCTCCATGCTCCTTCCCCTCATCCCAGGCTCCCACAGGTATCAGGGCAAGGCTGAGACCAGTCTTTGTCTTACTCATGCAGCCACATCCATTCTCTCCCTGAGCTTCTCCACACCAAATGCTGAGGCAGGAGAAGAGTAAGGGTCGTTGTGTAAGGTTGTACAGCTTGTGGACTGCTCAGAGTCATGTATGGTGCCCTCCAGGTGGGGGCTAAAAGTCAGCCAGGTCTCTGCTCACCTGTGCTCTAGCTTGGGGCTGCTTCTGCCCTTTTTCTAGTAGCCCTGGGCTCTGGAGACCACAAACCCAGTTAGCCCTGGGCTCTGGAGACCACAAACACCTTCTCTCTGCTTGGAATTTGCATTCGCTAGGATGTCCAGACTCTAGACCCTGCTGACCCCAGAACTCCTGCAAGCATAAATCACTATAGTCATTGTTAACTACCCTTCCATCTAGGCTTGGAACTCCTTAAGCAAATTACTAGGACCAAGACCCTGCCCTCTAGGGTCAAGAACAAAGCAGTTCTGGCTGAGTGTTAAGACCACAGGCTGCACAGTTGAGCATACTTGGATTCAGGTCTTCCTTCCATCACCTACTAACTATGTGACCTAGGGACACTCACTTCACCTCTCTGAGCCTCAATTCCCTCATCTGTGAAACCGAGTGGTGCTTATAAAAATTAAATATAATAATTTATTCAGTCACGAGAGAAGTGGCTAACATCGGTTGCTTACTATGTGCCTGCCACTGTTCTAGGCACTTTTATGGAGAGTAATTGCTTTAATCCTGGGAACAATCTATTTTCCATATGAAGACTCTGAGGCACAGAAAGATTAACTAATTTGCCCACCGTCACACAGCTGCTAAATTGGTGAAGCTGGAATTTGAATCAGGGCTCTGAATCAGGGCTCGCTACTGACTCTCAAAGTAAAGCATGTAGAACTCAGTTCCAGCCCTGGCACAAAGAAAGTGCTCAACAAATAAAAGGCATTACTGTTATCAGCAGAAGCAGCTGCAGCTACCAGGATCAGAAGCTGCCAGCACATGAGATTTTATAGATCATATACTATGTCATGTGGTTCTCAAACCCTTTCCACAGAGGTACCTCCTCGTGTCTTTCAGATTGTTAGCAGGGCTTAGTGGGCAAGATTCCAGCTCCCCCTTTTCCCACTCCTGCCACCTTTACCCAGAGAACCAGTTCCACTTTCATCTATTTATATAGTAAAATTCCAAGTAAAATTTTGTTTGAGAAAGAATTCTGCTGCCAAGCAAGAGTTTTAAAATGTGGCCCAGACTAATTCATTTATCTTTAAATAAATGTGCCACAGAAAGAGCAAGTACCTTGCTCAGAGACACACAGCGAATGAGTTGGAGACTGTGCCAGGGCAGAGCTATTTCCTGATTCCCAGAGCAGTGGCTTTTTGCTCAGCCTCGTTCAAGGTCTTGTTTTTTCCCCTCAAGAGGCAACCGGGAGAATATATTTTGTTCACATTTCCCAGACCCCCTCATTCCATTGCGCTTTCTCCCGGTCTCCAAGCACACTGCCTATGTCTGCATCTGACCTGGCTGCACCCCTTCATGCAAATGCTGACAGGTGCCCCCAATCCCAGGCAGACTGACCCCAGCACCACCCTGCTTCACAAAGGCAAGTCGGGGAGGCTGGCCTCGCACTGCTGGCTCCATCTCTCACTGTGCTGGTCAGACCTGAGCTCAGAGAGGAGGGAGAGCTGACCGGTTCGCAGTGTTAATGGGGTACATTTGAGAAATGCTAAACCAACAGTGCTTGGAAATTCAGGCCAGCAGCCAAGTATAGAGCCAGCCAAGTTTCAGCTGGGGTGGGAGGGGGTGGTTACTTTGAGGCCGATTTAGTGTCTTTTAAATACTGGATGAAGACATTGTTTATTCAAGACTTTGGGAGCACAAAGATAAAACATGCATAATGGATTTGGGGTCTTTCAGCAGACAGCTCTCCTGAACTGTCTCCATCATCATAATAAAGAATTGGGGCCATCCGCTGAGGCCTGTTGTGTTCTGGGGAGCTTTGTATGGCTCTTCTCCCTTCAGTGAACTGTATGGCACAGGTTAGGAAGCTGAGGTTCAGAGAGGTGAAGAAATGGGCTCAGAGGCACAGAGCTGATGGAGGAGAAGGAACCAGAATTTAACCAGGGTTCTCCAACTCCCAAATCCTCATTCTTTTGATTTAGACCAAGTCTTAAGGCTTAGGACCCTGACCTCTAGGGTCAAGGGCAAAGCAGTTTAGTCTGGGTGTTGAGACTAACCCTTGGATTTATTTATTTATTTTTTAAATTTAAATATTAATGTATTTATTTTAAAAATATTTTTATTGGAGTATAATTGCTTTACAATGTTGTGTTAGTTTCTGCTTTATAACAAAGTGAGTCAGCTATATGTATACATATATCCCTATATTCCCTCCCTCTTGCGTCTCCCTCCCACCCTCCCTATCCCACCCCTCTAGGTGGTCACAAAGCACCTAGCTGATCTCCCTGTGCTATGCGGCTGCTTCCCACTAGCTATCTGTTTTACATTTGGTAGTTTATATATGTCAGTGCTACTCTCTAACTTCGTCCCAGCTTACCCTTCCCCATCCCCGTGTCCTCAAGTCCATTCTCTACGTTTGCATCCTGTCCTGCCCCTAGGTTCATCAGAACCATTTTTTTTTTAGATTCCATGTATATGTGTTAGTATATGGTATTTGTTTTTCTCTTTCTTACTTCATGCTGTATGACAGACTCTAGGTCCATCCACCTCACTACAAGTAACTCAATTTCGTTTCTTTTTATGGCTGAGGAATATTCCATTGTATATATGTGCCACATCTTTATCTATTCATCTGTTGGTGGACACGTAGATTGCTTCCATGTCCTGGCTATTGTAAATAGAGCTGCAATGAACATTGTGGTACATGTCTTTTTGGAATTATGGTTTTCTCAAGGTATATGCCCAGTAGTGGGATTGCTGGCTCATATGGTAGTTCTATTTTTAGTTTTTTAAGGAGCCTCCTTACTGTTCTCCATAGTGGTTGTATTAATTTACATTCCCACCAACAGTGCAAGAGGGTTCCCTTTTCTCCACACCCTCTCCAGCATTTATTATTTGTAGATTTTTTGATAGTGGTCATTCTGACCGGTGTAAGGTGATACCTCATTGTGGTTTTGATTTGCATTTCTCTAATGATTAGTGATGTTGAGCACCCTTTCATGTGTTTGTTGGCAATCTGTATATCTTCTTTGGAGAAATGTCTGTTTAGGTCTTCCACCCATTTTTGGATTGTGTTGTTCTTTTTTTGATATTAAGCTGCATGAGCTGCTTGTATATTTTGGAGATTAATCCTTTGTCAGTTGCTTCATTTGCAAATATTTTCTCCCATTCTGAGGCTTGTCTTTTCGTCTTATTTATGGTTTCCTTTGCTGTGCAAAAGTTTCATTAGGTCCCATCTGTTTGTTTTTGTTTTTATTTATATTTCTCTAGGAGGTGGGTCAAAAAGGATCTTGCTGTGATTTATGTCATAGAGTGTTCTGCCTATGTTTTCCTCTAAGAGTTTTATAGCGTCTGGCCTTACATTTAGATCTTTAATCCATTTTGAGTTTATTTTTGTGTATGGTGTTAGGAAGTGTTCCAATTTCACTCTTTTACATGTAGCTGTCCAGTTTTCCCAGCACCACTTATTGAAGAGGCTGTCTTTCCTCCATTGTATATTCTTGCCTCCTTTATCAAAAATAAGGTGACCATAGGGGTGTGGGTTTATCTCTGAGCTTTCTATCCTGTTCCATTGATCTATATTTCTGTTTCTGTGCCAGTACCATTACTGTCTTGATTACTGTAGCTTTGTAGTATAGTCTGAAGTCAGGGAGCCTGATTCCTCCAGCTCCATTTTTCTTTCTCAAGATTGCTTTGGCTATTTGGGGTCTTGTGTGTTTCCATACAAATTGTGAAATTTTTTGTTCTAGTTCTGTGAAAAATGCCATTGGTAGTTTGATAGGGATTGCATTGAATCTGTAGATTGCTTTGACTAGTACAGTCATTTTCAGAATATTGATTCTTCCAATCCAAGAACATGGTATATCTCTCCATCTGTTTGTATCGTCTTTAATTTCTTTCATCAGTGTCTTATAGTTTTATGCATACAGGTCTTTTGTCTCCTTAAGTAGGTTTATTCCTAGGTATTTTATTTTTGTTGCAATGGTAAATGGGAGTATTTCCTTAATTTCTCTTTCAGATTTTTTGTTGTTAGTGTATAGGAATGCAAGAAATTTCTGTGCATTAATTTTGTATCCTGCTACTTTACCAGATTCATTGATTACCTCTAGTAGTTTTCTGGTAGCATCTTTAGGATTTTCTATGTATAGCATCATGTCATCTGCAAACAGTGACAGTTTTACTTCTTCTTCTCCAATTTGGATTCCTTTTATTTCTTTTTCTTCTCTGATTGCTGTGGCTAAACTTCCAAAATTAGTTTGAATAATAGTGGTGAGAGTGGACAACCTACTCTTGTTCCTGATCTTAGAGGAAATGCGTTCAGTTTTTCACCATTGAGAATGATGTTGGCTGTGGGGTTGTCATATATGGCCTTTATTATGTTGAGGTAGGTTCCCTGTATGCCTACATTCTGGAGAGTTTTTAACATAAATGGGTGTTGAATTTTGTCAAGCTTTTTTTGTGAAGCTTTTTCTTCATCTATTGAGATGATCATATGCTTTTTATCCTTCAATTTGTTAGTATGGAGTAATACACTGATTTGCATATATTGAAGAATCCTTGCATTCCTGGGATAAACCCCACTTGATCATGGTGTATGATCCTTTTAAGGTGCTGTTGGATTCTGTTTGCTAGTATTTTGTTGAGGATTTTTGCATCTATGTTCATCAGTAATATTGGCCTATAGTTTTCTTTTTTTGTGACATCTTTGCTTTTGGTATCAGGGTGATGGTGGCCTCATAGAATGAGTTTGTGAGTGTTCCTCCCTCTGCTATATTTTTGAAGAGTTTGATAAGGATAGGTATTAGCTCATCTCTAAATGTTTGATAGAATTCACCTGTTAAGCCATCTGGTCCTGGGTGGTTTTTTTGGGAAGATTTTTAATCACAGTTTCAATTTCAGTGCTTGTGATTGGTCTGTTCATATTTTCTATTTCTTCCTGGTTCAGTCTTGGAAGGTTGTGCTTTCCTAAAAATTTGTCCACTTCTTCCAGGTTGTCCATTTTATTGGTATATAGTTGCCTGCAGTAATCTCTCATATCCTTTGTACTTTTGCAGTGTCAGTTGTTACTTCTCCTTTTTCATTTCTAATTCTGTTTATTTGAATCTTTTTCACTTCTAATTCTGTTGATTTGAGTCTTCTCCCTTTTTTTCTTAATGAGTCTGGCTAATGGTTTATCAATTTTGTTTATCTTCTCAAAGAACCAGCTTTTAGTTTTATTGATCTTTGCCATTGTTTCCTTCTTTTCGTTTTCATTTATTTCTGGTCTGATCTTTGGGAATCCTCATAAGGTTAACAGCTGATCTTTCAGCAGAAGCTCTGCAAGCCAGAAGGGAGTGGCAGGACATATTTAAAGTGATGAAAGGGAAAAACCTACAATCAAGATTACTCTACCCAGCAAGGATCTCATTCAGATTCCACAGAGAAATTAAAACCTTTACAGACAAGCAAAAATCAAGAGAATTCAGCACCACCAAACCAGCTTTACAACAAATGGTAAAGGAACTTCTCTAAGCATGAAACACAAGAGAAGGAGAAGACCTACAAAAACAAACCCAAAACAATTAAGAAAAGGGTAATAGGAACATACATATTGATAATTACCTTAAATGTAAATGGATTAAATGCTCCACCCAAAAGACATAGACTGGCTGAATGGATACAAAAACAAGACCTGGTATATATGCTGCCTACAAGAGACCCACTTCAGACCTAGGGACACATACAGACTGAAAGTGAGGAGATGGACAAAGATATTTCATGCAAATGGAAATCAAAAGAAAGCTGGAGCAGCAATTCTCATACCAGACAAAATAGACTTTAAAATAGAGACTATCATAGGAGACAAGGAAGGACAATACATAATGATCAAGGGATCAATCCAAGAAGAAGATATAAGAATTATAATTGTTTATGCATCCAGCATAGGAGCACCTTGATAAATAAGGCAAATGCTAACAGCCATAAAAGGGGAAATCGACAGTAACACAATAATAATAGGGGAATTTAACACCCCACTTTCACCAATGGACAGATCATCCAGGCAGAAAATAAGGAAACGCAAGCTTTAAATGACACATTAGATAAGATGGACTTAATTGATATTTATAGAACCGTCCATCCAAAAATAACAGAATACACTTTCTTCTCAAGTGCTTGTGGAACATTCTCCAGGATAGATCATATCTTGGGTCACAAATCAAGCCTCGGTAAATTTAAGAAAGTTGAAATCATATGAAGTATCTTTTCTGACCACAAAGCTATGAGACTAGATATCAATTACAGAAAAAAAACTGTAAAAAATACAAACACATGGAGGCTAAACAAAATGCTATTAAATAACCAAGAGATCACTGAAGAAATCAAAGAGGAAATGAGAAAATACCTAGAAACAAATGACAATGAAAACACAACAACCCAAAAGCTATGAGATGCAGCAAAAGCAGTTCTAAGTGGGAAGTTTATAGCAATACAATCCTACCTCAAGAAACAAGAAAAATCTCAACCAACCTAGCCTTACACCTAAAGCAAGTAGAGAAAGAAGAACAAAAATCCCCCAAAGTTAGCAGAAGGGAAGAAATCATAACCCTTGGATTTTGATGGAGACCATTGAGATACTCTAACCTGGGATGGGCAGCATACTAGGAACAAAGATAATTAAGACATCCTGAAAACACTGTAAACCTCCAAATTAATTTAGGCTGTTAGGGTAAGTTATCATGGCAAGGAGACCCCAAAACTCTTGTAATGGGTGCCACAGAAAGACTGGACATTCCCCGGTAGTGTCCACCTAATTGTTTCTCTGGGCTTGACTGGCCTTACCGCAATATGATATGCTCATACTGTTCACTCAGTGAACATTAATGGAGCACCTTCCCTGGGCCAGGCAGGAGGTATTGGCACCCATGGGGGTACAGAGTGTACATAGCCATGCAGAGCTGAAAAGTTACTGTTTTCAGAGACACACCTGGCTTCATATCCCATCTCTGTTTCCTTCTGACTGTGGGCATAACTTCACATGCTGATCACGGGGTATTCCACAGTGGTTAAAGGCAAGGGCCAGCATGCTTTTTCTGTAAAGGGCCATGTAGCAAATACTTTCAGCTTTGCAGCCCATATGGTCTCAGTCCCCACTACTCAGCTGTGTGGTTGCGGCATGAAAGTACACGTTCACAATACATAAATGAATGAGTGTAAGCGTGTGCCGATAAAACCTTATTTACAAAACTAGGTGGTAGGCTGGATTTGGCCATATCTGGCCTATGGGTTGTAGTTTGCTAACTTCTTGTTAAGGATATGGCTTCTGGAATGTGGCTACCTGGGTTCAAATCCTGGCTCTGCCCTTTGCTGGCTGTGTTGACCTTGGACAAATTACAAAACGTCTCTGTGCTTTAGTTTCACCATTTGCAAAATGGGGATGGTAATGATCCTTCCCTTCCTTATAGGGAGATTGTGAGGAATAAAATAATATTTGTAAGGCACTTAAAAAACAGTGTCTGGCATGTTGTCAGCCTGAATCATCATTAGCTACCTATAGGGAGAGTAGTAGATGTGAAAGAGCAGTGATATTAATACCTGCCCTTTGGGACTTTGGATTGTAAGGACCAGATGATATCATTTTTATGAGCTCCATTAGGGCATCGATTTTTTAGTGTTTTGTTCTTTCTTTATCCCCCCTAATAAAACTTACTTCCAAAAACAGGTGGCCAGCCATGGGCCACACCTTACCAATTTAGTTTTTTTTAATACTGCCTTAAAATATTATTTATCTTGATTACTGAATTTGGGGGCACCCCTCCTTCAAATTTTGTGCCCAAGGTGAGAGCTTCACTCACCTCATCCTAGTCCCAGGCTGGCCAGAGCTTAGAGCAGTTCTGGTACATAGTAGACTTTTAGTTAACGTGTGCTGAATAAATGAAGTGCCTGGACACAGGGTCTGGCACCAAGTGGCTCTTCAAATAAACAGAAGCTCCCATAGTGTTTGTGTGTCACAAGGGTTCAGACCTCAAGTTTGGGAGTCAGACCACTGGAGTCCATATTTGAGCCCAACCACTTACTGTGTGACTTTTAAAAGTTTCTTAGCCTCTCTGTGCCTCAGTTCTCTTATATGTAATGTGAAGCTAATGATAGTACTTACCTTATAAGGATGCTGTGAGGATTTTAAATGAGTTGATCTGTCTAAAGTGTTTAGAAGAATATGGGACACTTGATGAGCACTCAATAGATACTAACCTCTTTATTATTTTTCTCCTGGGGTTAAGAGTCACTGATGGGCAAAATGGCAGAAATGAGTAGCGCATCTAATGAAGAACTAGCTAGAACCGTTTCAGGAAAGTGGAATTTTCTATTCCTAAACCTTAGTGAGCATCAGAACTGTCTGACAAGCTTATCTAACATGTAGATTCCTGTTTCCCAGGATTTGGATTCATTATGTTTGTGGCCCCCAAATCCCCTTTTCCAACATGCCAGGTGAGTGTGATGCAGGGGTGCCAGGAGCACTCGCTGAGAAACACCAGATCTTTGGTTTCCAGGGAACAATGTCTCTCAGGCCTTGCAGCTTCCCGGGAACAGGCAGATCAGCCACTTCCTGTCTGCTTTCCTCTCTCCATGTCCCTGGAGGGACTTTGCTTCCAGATGGAGTCAGTTAGTTTCAGCTGCTGCCAGGCCTTTCCCCAGGGCCTCCAGCTGTACAAATCTCTGACCCTCTTGTCTCGGGGACTTCCCAGCTTGTGTGTCAAGGGCTGTGCTACACTCCTCAGCTGAATGTGGGACCCCTCTGCTGGGGGCGCTCTGCAAGCTGAGGTGTCCCTAGGAGATCTGACTCTGTGGTTCTTGACTGTCAAAGGGCATGATGCCCTTAGAGGGACAACCAGCATCTCTCCTTCAAGGGCAGCTAGAAGCCAGGGACAGAGCTGTGCTACTAGGGAAGGATTGCAGGCTCTGTAGCTGCACAAACCATGGGGTCGTAGATTGTGGCTCAATATCTATGTGCCTCTTGGATTCTGGCAGAGCTCTTGGGAGAATTAAATGGAATAAGAAGGCAAAACACCCAGCCAGTGTTTGGCATACAGCAAGTGCTCAGAGTGTAATGTGTCTGCAGAGAAGCAGGGATTTGAGGTGGGTTGGGGAATAAGTAGATCTCTTCCTGCCGGCTCACCCCTCCTCCACCTGACCACCTAGACTCTATGCTCCACTCTCTAGGATGTTTCTTGGTTTTGCAGTTGTGGTTCTCATACTTCCAACTAGATTGTAGGCTCAATGAAGTCTCAAGCTAGAATAATACTCTGTGTGTGCGCCACTCACCTAATGTTTATTGAATACCACCTTTGTGGAAAGCAACTAATGGTGGGGAATTCCAGTTTCTCTTTTATTTAAAAAAAAAAATCTTTATTTACATCCCTCTTCATTTCATGACTAAATGGAATAACCTGGGGAAGTATGTGACCCATCCTAGACCCAAAATACTGCTTTTTAAAATGAAATTATTGCAAATTATAGCTGGCAAGAAATCCCAAGTTCATCTGATTCCACCCAGTGGTTTTATAGATGAGACAACTGAGGCTCAGAGGGGGGAAGTGGTTTGCAATTAGGGGTCCTCATCTGAACCACAGAACTCAGAAAATGATGTGAGTGCCTGTTTTCACATTTCTCCCAGGCATGGTACATAACTTGTACCATTACAGATGGACAGGACAGAAATTTATTCATTACATACAAGGGGCACTTTTGGACACTGGGACTTAATTTTCTCCCCAAACCAGTTGAAAAGGGCTCAGCTAATGAGTGGCCGAGCTGTGGCTAGCTCAGACACCTTACCCCATCTGAAAGCTTCCCACGCTGGATGAGAGTCACAGCCCAGTGGTTAGTGGTATGGAAGAAAGAAACTGTGCCATTACTTGCCCAAGTACTTGGTAAAATCCAGAGACCCTACAGCCGTAAGGAGCTTTGTTTGCTTGTTTGGAAGTGGGTAGAAGAACTGCTAGCTGTAGAGGAAAATGCCTTTAAAAGCCAAGTTCTGGTTTTTCTCTGTGTATTTAAGGTAGACTGACTATTGTGGAAAAGCAACCTAGATGGCCTAACACAAAAGAAGCCTATTTCTTACTCATTTAACGGTTCGATGTGATAGAACTTCAGCAGAGTTACTCAAGAGTCCAGCCAGGCCCCTTCCATCTTGTGGCTCCATCATTCCTATATCCTCAGAATCCCTGCAGGCTGTTTGCATCTGCTAACTGATGAGAAAAAAAGGTAGAGGACTGATGGGGAAAATTTTTATGGGCTAGGCCTGGCAAAGCTATACATCATTATTACCAGCATTTCATTCATTCCATTGGCCAGAACTCAGTCACGTGGCTGCACCCAAACACAAGGGCTGCAGGGAAATATAGTCCAGCAGGGTACTCAGGTGAACAAGCTTGGAAACAAGTTTGGCCAATTATCTAGTCTCTGCTACACTTTGTAACTTTGAACAAGTCTCTTCTGTTACCCATCTTTAAATGCAGGAAATGAGGCCGGCTTGTATCATAGGATTGTGCCAAAGACAAGAGAGATTATGGCTGTTAGAGTGCTCAGAAGGAGAAAATACAGGTGAACTGCTTCTGTTATTAACTTCACCATCTCCTGAATGCCTGGCCCAAGACCAAGTACATAGTAGGCACAAAACAAACCATTGTGCAGGTGATGGTCTTCCTCCCAGCATCCTGAATGCATGCTTTGCCTTATCTAGGTGGCATTTGGTTCACACACACAACTTTTCGACCACTCATCCATTGCAATCAGTCATTGCCGATGGCCCCTGCCAGCTGTGAACTGGAACAACAGGAAGGGTTTATCTGAAGCCAGAGACATCCTGAAAGGATGAGGCCTCCCTTCTTGGGCCCCAGGAAGGCTGCCCATTGTGCCTCACATTCTTTTCAGCCCAGAGGCCCGTGGTAACCATGAGGTCACTGATGGGCTACGGTAGCCGGCTCTGGAGGCTGCTGCTGAGGCCTGGAGCTCGTGGCGTGTGGCCTGGAGATCTTGTTTCTCCCTGAGCCCTCCAGGAGCCCCAGTAGTGCTCAGAAGGAGGAGGAAGAGGCCTCAGATACTGTCAGAACCTATTCCTCAGCGGTGTGCCCAGCTTACCGTACCATATTTAGATGAGCTTATGAATGCTTAAGACAAAAGCCACTCCTCAGAGAGTAACAATGCTAACAGCTTACACTTAAGTAACGTTTACTGTGTGCTAGGCACGTGAACTCGTTTAGTCTTCACGATAACCCTATGAGATAGGCAGAATTATTATCCCAGTTTTATAGAGAAGAAAATTGAGGCACAAAATATTCACTGGCCTTACCCAAGGTCAATCACAGGAGAATTCCTTAGTTAAGGCATGGACTCTGTAGTTCATGATAGTCCCTGCCACTCCTTAATGCCTCCCAGACATAGAGGCTGAGTGTCAGTTGCCACTTCTCTGCACTTGAAGAGCAGTAGAGAGTGTGTTGCTTAAGACGGGACCCTGGATCCAGACCACTATAGTTTAAGTCCTGGCTCTGCTACATTTTGGCTGTGCAAACTTGGGTACTCTAAACCTCATCTGTAAAGTTTGTCTAAAATCACTGGCTCTTTTTGCCTCCAAGGGCTATATTTAGTCCAGGCTATTAGTTTGCAACCTCTGACTTGAGGCATATTCAGATATGCTCTATTTGCCAGTAGAAGTGAAAATGACCCTGTAGCAGATGCCAACAGATGTGGAAGTTGGAGCTTAGAAAGTTCAAGTAACTTTTCTGTAGTAGATGAGGGTACCAGATCTTGCATTGGAAGCTAAGCCTATAAATCTGCCCACTAACTAGCTCCATCATCCTTTTATTTGCACGTTTTGTAAAAGCCTCTTTCCCAGAACCTGGTGTAGATGCTTTGGAATGAACAACTCTACCACTTATTAGCAGGGTGACTTAAGGTACTTCCTGAGCCTTAATTTTCTCATCCAAAAAATGGGCTAATAACTATTTTCCATATGGTGTGATTTGGAGGTATTGGCCAATCTTGCCTGAAAAACCTGTTTTGCCACCTCACCTCCAGAAAATATCGGTGGCTTGGCCAACTCTCAACCATCTTGCTGACTCCCTCTTAACACTCATTTGGGTTTAGAAGCCCTCACTGTCTGTGTTCTCCCTCAACTTGGCCCAGCCTGGGATTTGGGGACTGCAGGAGCTACACTCATCATGTTGTTTTTAAATGCCCTGTGTCCTTGCTTGTCTCCCCAAACCACCCTAGACTCAAGGGTTGCGTATGTCCCAAGAATTTATCTCAAGCACTAAGCCCTATGCCCATGCAAAATAAATGTGTGTTGGGAACAGCAACAACCCCGGGGGTGGCATGGAATGTGCCATCATTCCCTTACCATTGGTGTGGAGTTTGGAACAGAGTTGGAGGGCTCCCGGCTCCCTTGTCATCTGCCCAAACTAGGCTGTGCAGCCTCCCAGTTCTTATAGGGATCTCTAGGCCCTCCTAAGAGGTGGGCTACACTCTTGTAAGGCTGTAGCCATTGCCCTTGTAGAGCTTACAGTCTAATAAGGAGGCTGACATGTAATTTAAAAGAATCGTACAATTATGGAAGTCTATGCAAAGGACTGGTTGGTTAGCAAATGCTGTCCCCATTCAAATGTGTTGTTTTGTTCACTGTATATGCCTTAGAAGAGTGCCTGGCACATAGTAGGTATTCAGTAAATAGTCATTGAATGAACAATGACCATGACATCTACACTGGGTTTTGAAAGATGAATGGAATTTTGTGAGGAGATTTGCCTAGAACTTGGCAGTGACCAGGATGAAAGGGAGTCCGTCAGGGCTGAAAGACGGAGGAGGATTTGCTCAGAACAAGGATCTATGAAGATGGCCCTGGGCCGAATGGCAGCTTAAGATCTATTTGTTCCATTTCCACCCTCTCTTGACTCAAATCCATCTTTATGTGCTGGTCTCTGGGTTTTCACTGGAAAGTTCCATTGGAGAAAGAGCCAGAAGAGCACACTCTCTCAGAATATTTTAGCTGGAAAAGGCCTCAGAGGTTGTCCCATCTAACCTCCTCATTTTACCCATAAAGGGACTAAGGCTTAATAGGCAAATTAACTTGTCCAAGGTCTCGGGCTGGTTAGTGTCAGGGCCAGGACAGGAAGCCAGGTTTTTAACTCTAGGCCTGTGTTCTTTCCATTATATGAGGGGTTTCCAAGCCATTTCAATTTATTTATTTATTTATTTGTTTGTTTTTATTTTCAGCAGTAGAACCCTTTTTTCCCAAATAAAAGCTTATATGGATAAACTCAGTTGCTCTGGATAAAGCCACATGAAGGACCTGTGGTGGCCCCATAATCTCCATCATGGACTAGCTCCCCCCTCCCTGTACATACGCGCTTTCTTTGATAGAGACAGTTAACATTTTCTCAGTCTTGTGGAAGTGCATACAAATGCTGCCTCAATTCCCTAACCCCACTCCTGCTTACAAAAAGATTTCTTCTCCTAAGTCCCATTTCAAAACCCTTGCACTGTACATAATACAGCACAGTGCCTGGCACACAGTAAGTGCTCAGGAAATGTTCATTAATATCATTTTATTGTGCATTTGACTCAGTCCATAGAAATCAGAGAAATGGAGAGGGGAGCTGCTGCTTGTGGGCCACATACTATGAGCCATGCGCAGGACTAAATACTTAACTATAACTTACTTTGTTGACCTTCCTAACCAGGTCAATACCACCATCTCCATTTTACAGCTGAAGACACTGAGACTCAGAGAGGTCAGCTACTTGCCTTTGGTCACACAGATAGTAAGGAGTGAGCTGGGACACAGCCCCTGTTGGTTGACAGCCCAAATCCCTCCCTCCCAAAGACAGACACACACACACACACACACACACACACACACACACACACACACACACACACACACACACACACACACACACACACACACACACACACACACACACACACACACACACACACACACACACACACACACACACACACACACAGAAATGCATGCACAGCAAATTCAGCGTTCTTCC
Source organism: Delphinus delphis (assembly GCF_949987515.2). Lineage (NCBI taxonomy): Eukaryota > Metazoa > Chordata > Mammalia > Artiodactyla > Delphinidae > Delphinus > Delphinus delphis. The sequence continues at coordinate 88,105,390 of NC_082693.1, read as the reverse complement.
AGTCAGACTGAACTGCCTGTTATGGTTTCATCCAGTCTTGAAAACAGTACCGTTCCTTCACTCGGTGAAATTTTTTGAGCACCTACTATGTGCCAGGTACTCTACCAAGCCCTGCTGCAAGCATATGCTGTGTAGACAGGTGAACAAACATCAGATGAGTAACTACAAGTGTGATGAGTATTACCAAAGGGAAAAAAGAGAGTGACTGGGCATGTGTTAGTATCCCCATCATATATATGAGGAAACTGAGGCCCACATAGGTTCAAGACTTACTCAAAATCACAGGGTAAATAATAAAAATAGCTGAAATTCATTGTGTGCTTACTATACACCGGACACTTTTCATGAACTCAAATTCTCTTAACAACCTATGAAGTAAGTAGTGTTCTCTTTATTTTCCAAAAGGAACCTGAGTCACAAAGTATGAAAGTGACTTGCCTGAGGTTGCAGGGCTAGGAAGTGCCTGAGTTGGGATTTGAACCCAGGGTGACTGGCTCCAGAGCCTGTGTTCTCAACCCTTTTGAATCCAGGTGTGACTGGCTTCCCTGCTGCTATTTCTGCAGGGAGAGAGAGGTGGAAGCAGGTTCACAATCCCTGCCCTTTGGGGCATCCTGGGAACCCCCTGATGTGCAACTGTAATTGTTGTGACTGAGAGCTCTGCTTCAGGAAAGCCAGGATCCCTGTCCTGGGAAGAAATGCCCTAAAACAGCATCCTGCAGCACAGCCCTGCTTAGGAAGAAGCACCTCCCTGAATTAGTGGTGTTTCCCAAGGGTGGGGCTCAGATCTCAGACAATTAGAGGGAGATTCATGCTTCAGGAATCTGGGACCTCTGAGGAGAGGAAAGCAACGTTCTGACTTCTGTCTCACAGAGGCTGGAGCCAGGTCCACGCTCTCATCACATTCCTGAAGGGCCCGTGTGCTCTATGGGTGGGCAGGTGACTTGGCCGGGGTGGGGTCAGGAGCAGGTCCTTCACAACCTCCCCGGCCTCAGAGACGAAGATTTTGGAGACCCAAAGAGAGCCATAGAGGGTTCTCTGAGGGGCAGTTCCCCCAGCCCAAGCGCCTGAGAGAGAAGTGGGTTAAACAGGGCCCTCAGGAGGAATATGGGGCTCTTTCCAGGGGGCTGGGGTAGGGTGGGACACCACTGAAGAATATATGTTTTCTGAGTCCCCACACGGTGATAATCTCATGCAGTTTTTAAAACTTTTAGAAAAGTTAGAGAGTGAGTGTGTCGCCTTGCCTCATCTCATGTGAGCCTCACAGGAAGCCTTTGGGCTCTCATCTGTAAAATGCGAATTACGCTCATTATTAAATGAGGTGAGGAGCAAAACGAAGTCAGGTTCAGAACGAATTTTATGTAGTATTTGCCCCTTTCTCACAAAGCTGTGCAAATTCATGAAAATGATTTAGGAACTAAGAAAAAAATGCCCTGAAGTATTATCTTTTGCTATCTCATATTAATACAATTAATTCAAATCCTGGAGTGATCCCAAAATGCCTCACTTCTTTCTTTAACATATTATTATGGTTTTGTCATCCACTGATTTATCTAAATCTTCCATGAAGGCAATTAAGTTTTTTAGCCTCTTATCTCTTATGACAAGAAGCTGCTCACTTTACTTTAGAATGAAAGAAGTAAAAGGATTCTTCCTTTTCTTTCAATTATGAGTGTGCATCTTTAAAGTTTCAGAGTCATATTTGTATGTACATGTTTCTTGACTTCCAAGCTAGACTCTAAACTCCGAAGGGCTGACCCATGTCTAATTTTTAGCATTTGTTGAGCATTTTTCTACATGCCAGGTAATGTTCTAAGTGCCTTACATGGATTAATTCATTTAATCCTCCCAGCAACTCGTATTAAACATACTCTTACGATACCTACTTTACAGACAAGGAAGCTGACACACAGAGCGGGGCTTCCAAGCCAGGTGATCGGGCCCCAGAGTCCCCGTTCTTAGCCACTAACTCTGCTGCCCCACCTGGAGCCCCGTGCTCAGAACCCTGCATCTAGGAGGCACTGGGAAATGCTTGTGAGTTTCATTTAAGGCCATTCCCTTCTCTATTCTTTCTCTCATTGTGTAACCTGGGGAAATGAGGCTCAGAGATGTGAGATAATTGGGGGGGTCAGGAATGCTTTCACTGCGTGTAACAGAAAACCTGACATGTAACAGCGTAGGCAATAAAGACATTTCTTTTTCTCACATAATAAGGGTCTAGATGTAGGTGTTTCCAGATGGATGCAGTAAGAGAAATTGCTGTCAGGGATCCAGGCTCTTCTTGTCTTTCTGTCCCCCATCCTTAGCATATTGGCATTTTGTTCTCAGGCTCAACACCTCAGTGTCTGGGATCTCCAGAGAAACAGAACCAATAGGAGCAATCTCTAAATATATTGTATATTTATATACAATATATTTTATTTTTTAATACATACAATATATTATAAATATTGTTATATATAAATATATTATATATCGTATATAAATACATATATATATAAACAAGGAATTGCCTCACATGATTATGGAGTCTGGGAAGTCCAAGATCTGCAGTCATCAAGCTGGAGACCCAGGAAAGCTGACAGTAGAGTTCCAACCCGATCCAAAGGCTTGAGAAGCAGGAGAGCTGATGGTGTAAATTCCAGCTCGAGTTCAGGTCCAGAAGCAGGAGAAGACACCCTCCACAGGACAAGAAGACACACACACTAGCAAGAGGGTGGATTTCAAGTTGTGTTAGCTTCCTTCCACCCCAGGAAGCACAAAGAAGCTTTGATACATCTCACACCAGTGGAACAGTAAGAGCCAAGAGAGTTAGAACACTTCCTGGCTGCCACCACAGCTCCCTTGGGAGAAAAAAAGCCTACTCAGAGATGTGAAAAATTTGGAGAAAATACTGAAACTACTATGGCAAAGGATTACTCCCCCCATATGTAAATAGTTCTTATAAATCAATAAAGATGAATACCCCAACATAAAAATAAGCATAGATAGAAATATAATTCACTAAATATAATAAGAAATGGCCTGTGAACATTAAGTGAAAAGATGCTAAATTTCAATAACTATCAAAGAAAACATGAGGGAAACCAGGAAATATTTTTTTCAGAATCAAAAAGGTTAAAAAGATTGACTTCACGTTTGTGAAGGGTAGAGGAAACTGGCCTTCCAATAAGCTATTGATAAAAGTGAAAGTTAACACGAGTTTTCTAGAGGACAGTATAATTTTAAATGTTTATAGCCTTTGACCCTGTACATTCTCTACTAAAGGTTTTCGGTAAGGAAAAAGTTTAAAAGTCCAAAAAGATATAGTTATAGAGCCATTCTTCCCAGGACTGAATGTAATAATTTTTAAAAATCTAAATAGGCACCAAGATAATATACAATCAATAAAAAGGTCTATATGTTTACATTTAGGCATGCAGAGATCCCTTGAAATAGTAATTGAAAAAGGATTATGGGATGGCATAGATGTATAATTTCCATTTTATTTAGAAATGTATGTATATGTGTATTTACATATTGAAAATATGTGAGGAAATTGTTGGAATATAAACATTGTCCCTGAACTTTGGGACTACTGCGTTCTTTTACCGTGTTCTTTATATGTTGCTGTGCTGTTTGATATTTTCTGTACCTAAGTAAGCACATGTCATATTAATTAACAGAAAAATCCCTATAAAACTTTGTTTTTCCTTTGGCGGGGGGAGGGATTTGGCCCTGAGAAGCTTGTTGGACACAGTTCCTGCCCTTACCCTTCTTCAGAGGCTTCAGAAAACCAAGCTTTCAAGGCCCCCTGAAGCAAGGGTGTTTAGTTAGATCCAGGGAATGGATCTTGGGGCAAAGGTAAGTAAGTAGAGGTGAGGCAGGAGGAGCCGTGAGGAGGGAGATGTGCTAATTTTAGCATCTCTGAGAGAGAGTTGTTCCAAGTTTCCTACAGTGTCCCCTTGCACAAGCTTAGCTCTGTCCTCCAGCCCCCACCCAGTGACTGCAGGGCTAACACAGGAACTAATAGACTTCAGATGGCAACAAAATGCTTGAAATCTCTGCTGCTTTAAATAGAGGTATTTGGCACCCTTTTGGATGGCAGGTCTGGGAGAGCGAGGCCTTTAGCACTTTCCCTAGTTTAAAGCTCTGCAGTGAAGTCACCTGGATGCCAGCTTTCCTTTCAACCTCAGTATCTCTAAGGAAAAACTCCTGATCATCCCTAAACCAGGCAATACCTCCTGCCCCTGAAGTCTTCCAGCTCAAATCCTGAGGGCTCTTGCATTCCTGCTCCATCTTCTCTGTTATTTAACCTCTCTCTCTTTCTCCTCCTCCCCTTCTTCAGGAGAAGGATTCAGGGTATATTATTTAAAGTATATTCTGTGGGATCTTTATAGAATCACAGAACTCCCTCTCTTAAAAATAATACAAATAATAATAACTCTTTTTTATTTTGTGTCTATTAAATGCCAGTCATGTTATATATGTATTGTTTTCTTAAAACAACCCTATGAGATGGCAATATCTTAAGATTTAAACAGGCACTTGACAAAAGAAGGATACAAAAAATGGCCAATAAGCACATGAAATAATGCCACACATCATTAATCATTAGGAAAATGCAGATAAAAACCGTATGAGATGTCAAAGTAAAAAGACTGACAGTGCAAACTGTTGGCAAGGATATGGAGCAGCAGGAACTCTCAAACACTGCCAGTGGGAGGGTGAAATGGTACTACCTCTTTGGGAAATAGTTTGGCTGATTCTTACAAAGTTAAATATTAATATATATGTACCATTTAATCCAGCTATTCTCCTACTACATTTTTTCTCAAGAGAAATAAAACATGTCTACTGAATGACTTGTACAAATTTTCATAGCAGTTGTATTCATAATAGCCCCAAACTGGAGACAACCCAAATGTCCATCAACTGTTGAGTGGATAAACAAAATGTGGTATATCCACATAATGGAATGCTTCTCAGTGATAAAAAGGAATAAACTACTGAGAGATATGCATTACTTATCTATGCTGAGTAAGAAACCACCACAAACTTACTGACATAACATAACACGTATTTGTTATCTCACAGTTTCTGTCAGTCAGAAGTCTGGGCACAGCTTAGCCAGATATTCTGCAAGACTGCAGTCAAGATGTCAGCCAGGGCTTGGTTCTTATCTGGAGGCTTAACTGACAATGGAACCACTTCCAAGTTCATGCAAGTTGTAGGCAGAATTCATTTCCTTGTGTCTGTAAGACTGAGGGCCCTGGTTTCTTACTAGTTATCAGTCAGAGGCCACCCTCAGCTCCTGGAGGCTTCCCAAAGTTTCTTGTCACCTGGACCTTTCCATAGTTCTTCTCACAGCATGGCAGCTTGCTTCTTCAAAACAAACAAGGGAGAAAGAGAGCGCGTCTGCTGGCAAGATAGAGACTTGTAACATGATCATGAGAGTGACATCACATTACCTTTGCCATATTCTAGAAACAAGTCCCGGGTCCTGCCCACACTCAGGGGAGGGGATTATATAAGGGCATGAACACCGGGAGGTTGGTCGGGGTCAGGTGGGTTACTTCCTAGTCCATCCTCCACAACACAGATGAATCTCAAAGACATTGTGTTGAGCAAAAGAAGCTAGGTACAAAAGACTACATACATTATAATTACATTTATATGAAATTCTAGGACAGGCAAAGTAATGTATAGTCACTGAAAGATCAGTGGTTGCCTAGGGTCAAGGGAATGGGTCAGGGAGTTGACTGTAGGAGGGGCACAAGGCAACTTTGGAGGGTGATAGAGGTATATATTTTGACCTGTGTGATGGTTATATGGGTTTATACATTTGTCAGAGCTCATCAAACTGTACATTTTATTTTAAATAGGTACATTTTATTTTGTGTAAATCATACTTCTAGGAAGTATATCTTTAAATATTTTTTGAAGTATTTTAAAAACTATACTCTGAATTTCACATTTTTATCACCATTTACCTATGAGGAAAACTGGGGTCCAAAACTTGCCCATACCCACACAGCTGGTGGAGCTAGGATTCTAAGCCAGGTCTAACTGCAAGTGCATTCTGTCTTCCTTTGCTGCCACTTTCACAAAGAAGAAAACAGCGGCCTGGGAAGCTGAGGAAATATTCCCCAGGTCTCGCAGAAGTGGCAGAGAGTCTCAATCTTGTGTTTTTTGATTTCAAGTCAAGAGTTCTTTGTACCACTAGGTCTGCCAGACCTTGTTAAAGCCTTGTAGCAGATTTTAAGAGTTAAAATTGCATTTTAAAATTTATCCATATGTGTCATTGTAAATACGCTTAACAATGTTCTTCTCTTAAAACACATAATCCTATGAGCCAGTTCTTTAAAAGAACAATGTATGGTCTGAAGATGAAGGCTTCAGAAGGTGTGCCATATACTGTTGGTTGCTTGCCTTCTTTCTTGCCTCCTAAATCCTGAGTTTATCCAGATGTTGGCCATATACTTCAAGGAAACATAGACCCCTTCTAGTGCCAGGGGATGAATCTTGGTTTGTTTCAGCTAGTTGTGATCACTCTGTTCCCACTGAGAGAGGTGTGTTTAGGAAAGAGCCTGAGATGCAGTTCTGACCAGTGAGGCCTGAGAGGTACCTGCCAGGGGATTCTGGAAAATCTACCAAGCTGCTTTTTTAAGAAGGAAGGGGCTTTTTCTGAAAGGTATGAGAGTGGGAACTTGGGAGTTGGGATGAGTCACTGATGATGTGAGGGACAGTGTGAGGACAAAAGTCTATCCCTGAGAATAGGAGTGAGAAGGACACAAAGCATTTAAGTCCTTAAGGGTGATACTGAGCCTCTGATTCATTCACCCCTGTGACCACCCATCTCAGTAATGTAATACATTTTCTTTATTGCTTTAGTCATCACTGTTATTTGCAGCCAAAACCATCTTGCATACAGAAGGTATAAGCAGATACTGTCAAATACATTTTTTGCACCCAATTCCATGGTGCATAAAATTCTTATAAGCAATTGTATGTACTACAATACATTCAAAATTGCCATTCATCAGTCGGCAGGCAATTGATGTTATACGTTGTGTGAATGCTAAGATTAGTTTCATTCTTAGAAATGCTTGTGAATAGTTGAAGATCAGAAAAAAACTGTCGATCTGTGGGGAATTGGCTGGGTAAATTAGGGTAGAGCCATATAATGAGACACAATTAAAAATAAAGAAGCATCTCCATTTGTACTGATATGAAGTGATTTTCAAGATATGCTAAGTAGAAGAACATGAGTCAGAACAGTATACAGAAGACTTTGAAGTATGTGGTCATGGAGAAACATCTGAAGTTCATTGCCAGGACTGTTGTGGTACAGGAAAGGAACTTGGTAATTAGATGCAAGACACTAAACAGAACTTTCACTATAGATAGCCCCACTGAGGACAGTAAGGGATGGTGGGGCTGTAAGAAGCTATGTGCTGTGGTGGTGGACCAGCAACGTGGAAACGGCTCACAAGATCAGTGTATTAGGGCAAAAGCATCAAGGATTGGGTGGGTTTGCAGCAGGGCTGCTGTGTATAGCCTCATATACATGAGATGATCTATTTTCAAGATATTAAAGGAAATTTTTTTAGTTAATTTATTTTTGGCTGCGTTGGGTCTTTGCTACGGCGTGCAGGCTTTCTCTAGTTGTGGCGAGCGGGGGCTACTCTTCCTTGCGGTGCTTGGGCTTCTCATTGCAGTGGCTTCTCGTTGCAGAGCACGGGCTCTAGAGGCGTGGGCTTCAGTAGTTGTGGCTCGTGGGCTCTAGAGCGCAGGCTCAGTAGTTGTTGCGCACGGGCTTAGTTGCTTTGCGGCATGTGGGATCTTCCCGGACCAGGGCTCGAACCTGCATCCCCTGCATTGGCAGGCGGATTCTTAACCACTGCACCACCAGGGAAGTCCCTAAAGAAATTTAAAAATATATATATACACGGAAACTCTGGCATGTCTCACAAATAAACTCTACCAGCATCAATATTTAGCTAGCATACATTTATCTGGGATTGCTGTGTGCCAGACACTGACCTCAACTCTTTATCTGGATTGGCAGAGATTCAGTCCTCATAGCACTATGAGGTGCATGTCACTGTTATCCTCTTTTTTTTTTTTTTTTTGCGGTACGCGGGCCTCTCACTGTTGTGGCCTCTCCAGTTGCGGAGCACAGGCTCCGGACACTCAGGCTCAGCGGCCATGGCTCACGGGCCCAGCCGCTCCGCGACATGTGGGATCTTCCCGGACCGGGGCATGAACGGCAGGCGGACTCTCAACCACTGCGCCACCAGGGGAGCCCTATCCTCTTTTTTTATAGATGGGCAAACTGAGGCACAGGAGTTTTAACTAGTATTCCAGGATCATACAGCTGTTAAATGGTAGAACCAGGGCTTGGGCCAAAGTCCATGTCCTAAACAATCTACTAATTGACTTCTGGGGTTATTGAAAGGATTAAATGAGTTACGTGTGCTTAGCCAGTGTGGGCCTTAACCAGTGGTCCCCAAAGAGTAGTCCATGCATCAGCAATGTTAGACATTTGTTAGAAGTATACTTAAATTCTTAGAAATGTTGCCCAGTTTCAGCCAGACCTAGTTTTACGTGTTGATGTGTTCCTTAGCTGGTTTGAGTATATGTGAAGTCCCACCCAGCAAGGGAAGTAGTAATTCCATGCCAGCTGAACCTTGAGGAAAGCTACCTAAGTATTGTATATGTAGTTCCCACCTTGCTTTCTTGTCCAACAGGTGTTTATTGACCACCACTATGGACTCAGCAGGAAGTTACCTGTGATCAATCAGTGATGCCCTACATGGGCTTAGTGGGTACGAGCACCCTACCATTCCCAGGCTGGCTGTGCGATCTGTGCATGCTGAAACCGGCTAAGTAATTCCTCCCCTCGACACAGCTGCTCCGTGGGCCGGAGATCTCAAACTCCTTCCTTCCTCAATGCCTTTCACATAATAGATGCTCAGTAATGTCTCTTGATGAAGAAGTCATCACAGTTCACCTGGTGGCAGCTGTCTTTTTAGCAAAGAGCACCTAACAGGAATTCTCAGCCTTGGCTGTCCTGTTACAGTTACCTGGAGAGCTTCTAAAAATCCCCAGCCTGGGGCCAATCATATCAAAATATCTGGGGATGAGAGAAGAGGGGAAGGAGTAGGTGTGAATAGTTTTGAGAGCTCCCCAGGTGATTCAGGGTGCAGCCAAGATTGAGAACCCCAACCTAGAGTAAAAAAGCCACATTGCAGAGGGTTCACCTGACAACCATCAAACCAGCAAAGGGTCACAGATGGAGACACAATGGGTAAAACCCAGATGACTTCCTTGCAAGCTGCCCTCCACTTCTCAGATTAGGCCTGTGAGCTGAGCTGGAAGCAGCCAAAATCCTGTCTTAAGAAGTTCCTGTGCACAGTGGAAGGTGCAGCTGGAAGCATTTATGCTGGAAACCCTGACTGGGTGATCATCCTAAAATTGTTGCCATATGTCTCCAGCAGGGACAGCAGGGCCCACAGTTGTCCCTCCACCCCCTGCAGCCTCTCTTCCATCAGCACTTCAGTCCTCACCCATGGGAGCCCCCGGAGTAGCTTCATTAGTTTAATGATTTTATTGAGCATCTAGATTCCTTGCAATAGGCCAGGCCCTGGAAATGCAGATATAAATCCAGCATCATCCCTGGTGTAGTTCACGGCCTAGAAGGAGAAATGAGAAGTAAATCAACAGCTAGGATGTGATGTGATAAGAGTCAGAATGGAGAGTAGCACAGAAATGTGAGAGCTTTGAGGAGGGGGTGAGGAGGGGGCTCCAGAAGGAACAGCACTGAGGCTTTTTTTCTTTTGAAATATTCGTATATATTTTTTAAAGTTTGGAATAATTTTAAGCAGAGTTGAACACACCAATTTAACAGATATTAACATTTTGCCATACTTACTTCAGATCTTTAAAGAAAACAGTTCTAAACTGTTTCAAGCACAGGAGCAGTTCAGAGAATAGTATAACAAACACCCATACACTGAGGTGGTGAGGGGCCAGGCTCCCTGGCTCCACAGTAGGACATTGGAGAGGTGACTTAACCTCTCTGTGCCTCTGTCTTATTTAGAAAAAAAACTTACACACTGCTCTATGTAAAATGGGTAACCAACAAGGATGTACTGTACAGCACAGGGAACTCTGCTCCATGTTATGTGGCAGCCTGGGTGGGAGGGGAGTCTGGGGGAGAATGGGTACACGTAAATGCATGGCTGAGTCCCTTTGCTGTGCACCTGAAACTATCACAACATTGTTCATCGGCTATACTCCAATATAAAATTAAAAGTTTTTTTAAAAATCACCTGCCTCTAGAGGTAATTGTCGGGATTAATTAAGGTAAAGCTCTTTAAAAGGCAAAATTTCCTCACATGCACCATGTGCTTAATAAACATTACCTGTTGTTATTCGTGTGCTTATGACCCTGCTTGTCAAATCAACATTCTGCAGCATTTATTTTAGATTAGTTTATAAAGAAAAGTGTAATATCACAGAGGCTCTTAAAGACCCCTGTATGCACACCTCCCTGTTCTGCCTGCTAAGGAAAAGGAAAGGTTAGCCAGGGGGCCAAGGTGGGAAGGTGCACTGCAGGACATGGGACAGGGGAGAGCCTGACTTCTGAGGAAACCCTCCAGCGTGGTCAGAAAGGAAGGTGACAGCCGCTCAGGGGAGGAGGTGGGAGGGGTGGCCTGGTGCGTCAGTGGAGACCCTCAGGAGCCCGTTTCCCACCGCAGAGGATCCGCCCAACTCTCTCCTCTCCCAGGAAACCCTTGGGGCCCTTTTTAATGGCTCCTTTCAAAAAATAAACCAACAAACAAAAAAAGATAAAGAAACCTCACCCACACTTGCTCCTCAGTTGGGAGAATTCCACCTTGTAGGGGCTAGCTTTGAGAGGAGAGTCCCAGGGGAGCTGCAGGAAGGGGGCTTAGGGCCCCTGAAGTCATTGCTGCTCGAGTGCCCTGGAGGCAGGAAATGAGGATTTAGGGCTGTAGCCCAGCCAGGAGCACTCAGCCTCCCTTAGCCCCAAGTCTATTTCAGTGGACTGTAAGCTTGGGGAAGACGTCTTTCTGGGAACTATGCACCCCTCCAGGTGGATACTTCTTGCTGAGTGAGCTGATGAGAGAACCCCCTGATTTGTTCAATAGTTAATCTGACAGAGGCACACGTGTGGTTCGTCAGGCACAGATATTTGTGGGAAAGGCCTTGGGTATAAGTGTATACTAGCACCCAGTCTCAGTTGGAAATGTGCTCTCCCGTCACCCCCCAGCAGTACCATCATTTTTTATCTCAAAATGGGCTTCCCCCATCTTCCCCTCCCCTCCACTTCTCTAGCATCCGCTCCAGCCACTGGTGAGGAACAGCTGCTCTGAGGCCCATCTCTCATCAGCTGCCTTATCTCCCTGATGAATAATGTTCCCCTTCCCGCAGTGGCAGCCTGGCAGGAGGCCCGCCCCAGCGTGGAGCAGGCTGCTGACAGGGCTTGGAGCCCAGGCAGCTGTCAGAGAGCAGGACGCTCCCCTGGCCCCCGCGTGGGGTGAGGGCTAACCTCCCTGCCTCACAGACACATGGTACCCTGAGACCCCACAGCCATGGCGAGCTGCACCTCACAAACCCAGCTATTCCAGGTACACCTCAGCACCCTTTGGATGCAGTAACTGTTCTGGGTGCCGGGAAAACAGAGGCCCATGAGTCCTGCTCCACAGGGGTGGGGACTGCTTATGGGAGATGTGATTTGTACTTAATGGTACAGAGCTCTATAGTTCTGCGACCCAGAGAGCATGTTTAACCACTCCTCGTCTCGGTTTTTCCCATTTGCCAAATGGGCTAATAATAGTGTTGTATAGATGCTGTGGTTCTCTGCTCAGACCCCCTTTGCCAGCCAGTGCAGCCATCCCCAGCACTGTGAGTGCTGTGGTAATGGCTATACCTCTGGCCTTCTCCAGAGCCTTTGGCTTATGGTAACAGCATCCCTGAGACAGCCAAAAGGCTATCTCCTTTGGCCGCCATTCCCCCTCCCATCAGGGGAGCTGGTAACTGACTGATACTGGGGACACAAAAGCCCAGTTCTCTTTCCTCAAGATGGGACAACTCCATGGGACTATTTATGCTCCAGAAATTTCTATAGATCAAGCCAAGGCTTACCCACAGCTACATCAAGCCAAGGCTTCCCCACAGCTACATCCATCCTCAGCCCCTTCACCTTCCTGTCCTGCTTCTCTTACAGCTTTTCCTCGAGCACACCCTCCCTCCATGAATCATAGGCTTTGGAAGCCTGTTTTGGGCACCTCTTTTAGGGGACTCACAAGACAAGGACCCACTTCACAGGGGCTTTATGTGAGGATTCGATAAGATAAGGCTTGAAAAGCCCCTTGCGGGTGCCTGGCACTCAGCAAGTACCCGATAGTCAGTGACCGTGATTCTTATAAACCACTGCTACATGACAGAATGCCACAAGGGAGCTCGGACAGATGCGATAGAGAGGTTGGTGACGAAAGCCTTGGTTCCAAGGCTGCAACTGGAAGCAGTTACCCTAGGAAGGGCCCTTGGAGCTCACTTAGCCCAACTGTCCTTTTACCAGCGAGAAAACTGAGGCCCAGAGAGGAGAAGCAGCAGTGTCAGAGACCCACGGCAAGTCAGGGGCAGAACTGGGACTAGACTACGCCATGCTTTGCCCACCGCTCCTCATGCTCTTTTGCTGTCTTGGGGTCCTTCGTCCCTGCTAGTTGTTGAAGTGCTGCTGACTTTTCATGGGCCAGGACCCTGGGAAGGGAAGTCAGAGCACACTCCATTTCCACATGCATGTCCTGAGCACCTACTAGTACTGGACACCTGCCAGGCAGTCAGGGGCGTGGTATACACACATATGCAACAGCCCCTGGTTGTTCAGAGACCTTCATAGTTTTCAAAGTGTGTGTGTGTGTGTTGGTTAACTTTCATCCCAGGAAGTAAGTAATACCAGCCCATTCTACAGGGAATGACTGATTAAGAGTGAGCTTTGAGGGCTTGCCTGGTGGCGCAGTGGTTGAGAGTCCGCCTGCCGATGCAGGGGACGCAGGTTTGTGCCCCGGTCTGGGAAGGTCCCATATGCCGCGGAGCGGCTGGGCCCGTGAGCCATGGCCGCTGAGCCTGCGTGTCCGGAGCCTGTGCTCCGCGGCAGGAGGGGCCACAGCAGTGAGAGGCCCGCGTACCGCAAAAAAAAAAAAAAGGAGTGAGCCTTGAAAGACCAGTAAGTGCAGGTAGGTGAGCAAGAGCATTCCTGGGCTCACTTTTTACCATATTAAATACATAGGAATATTCTTAATTTCCACAGTGCTCTCTCTGAATAGTCTGCTGTCCTTTACATTTTCCCAAGTATGTATAGAGTTAAAAGGTGAGACAGATCGTGGCTTCCGGGTATAGTTGGAGTCCTGTGTGGCTGAAGTATAGGATGCATATCATCTATTTGACCATAGATGACCACAGTGGAACTGGAGAATTAGATCTTTTAAAATCAAACCAGACTCAGGATTCTCTGTGTCATGCTATAGCAGTTGGGCTTCAATCTGTACACAGTGGGCAGCCTCCAAAACCAGGAGAGCAACACGCTCAGGTGTGTGTCCTATGAAAATGTCTCTGGGCAACGTGGAGAGGAGACTTGAGAGGCAAGGCAAGAACCCGGCCCCCAGATGGAGGCACCCTGGGACAGGTGAAAAGTTAAGTAGGAGACCACAACTCGTGAGCTGTCAGGAGATGCTGTGTGAGGAATTTCCACATGAGCCAGACACCCTGAAGGTGACAGGAATGGAGGATGGGAAGAAATTGTGAGGAAGTGGGATTTGAGTTGGAATTTTTGAAGGGCAGTTTCCTAAGCATGGGGAGTGGTGTGGACAGAGTGCAGTATGAATGGATGGAAGATGAGAGTGGGGTCAGCAGGACCATGGACCTGGGCGGAAGGTCGTCCTAGGAGCACAGAGGTGTCGGAGCTAAGAGGAGGCCCAGGCCACTTTCTGGGAAGCACTGAGCCCCAGGGGAAGAAGTATGAACTCCCACCTGTAGGCAGTGAGGCTGCTGGAGGATTTTGAACATCAGAGTGGCAGGAGGGAAGCAGGATTTCAAGATTAGCGCAGGAGTGGGATGTAGATGAGGGTGGAGGCGGGAGAGGGACCTTCCCCCCCTAAGTTGGAGAACATGCACTGCCCGCTTTCAGGCCACATCCCCCCGTCCAGATAATTTTGGTTTGTACACACAATGTGGTCCCATATTTTTTTAAAAGGAGAGATTTCACACAAAAAGATTTCATATAAAAGGCAGGTTTCTGGCTACATTTGAAAATCAGAGGATTTGGTAAGACTGGACCAAGTATTTCCATGTGGCCACCATATGCTGGAGTTGGTCACAATTGCCCCCTATAGGTGCAGCCTTGAGTTTCATTGGAGTTTTTCCCATAGCAGTCCTGCTTTATTTATTTTTGGTGCATGGTGATTTTTAGAAATTTTTGAATGAGCCATCAGCATTTAAGTAACTGAGAATTTCTTATAAATATCCAGATTTGGGCTTCTTTAGAAAGGCATTAGGGCTACCTGGGACCTCGTCCCTAGGAGGCCGTAACGTCTAGAGCTTAGGCTGTTTTCCATTTCACCAGTCCCCACTTCTCCCAGCTCTCCACAGAGGCCTGCGTTAGCTGCTGTCTGTCATAGAGGCTGTGCTCTCCTACAGGAAGACAAAATGTTTCTAGCGCTCAAGTCGTTATCAAAAGTGGGAAAATGAAAGGTAGAGTAGGGGACGTGCCTGCTCCTAAAAAAGGTTGGAGAGAACATTGTGGAAATGAAGAATGTTCCCGTGTTTAATTTGGAAACAGAGTATGTGTTAGGAGAAGACCACCAAGGACACTGCTAGAAAAGACTGGCCGCTCCCCTAGCCTGATGTTACCTGCTTGGGCCCTGTTGGCATTTAGCTTGGGAATCCGGGGACAGAGGCAGGGGGTCACGTCACACTCAGCACTCAGCAGTCTGGATTCTGTGCTGCACAGGAGCAAGAGGAGGGGTTTGTGACCAGGGCTTAGGAGCTAAGGGTGTGCTGAGACGTCCTGGGCATGAGGCAACAGGAGGGAAAACCAGAGTGAGAGTGGGGAGTGGGAGTGTAGGAGGAAACCCTGTACACTTCTGGAGCGGGAAGTCAGCTCCCTACATAGGGGGTCAGAGAGAAGAATCGCAGATGACTTCAGGGTGACAGATCCTGGGTTCCTGGGGGGATGGGAGGTGCCTTAACAGAAGTCAGGAGATCCACACTGGGGGAGGCTGATGACTTAGGGTCCAGGCACAGTGAATCTGAGGTGTTAAGGATGGTGCTGGTAGCACACTGGCTATGTACATCAGCTTTGAAGCACTCAGGTCTCATGAGGACCTTGTTTTTGTTGTGCTTCATCTCTCGGTGCCTTAGTTTCTTTTTTTAAATTTATTATTTAGTTATTTACTTTATTTTTATTTATTTATTTTCAGTTGAAGTATAGTTGACTTACGATATTATATTAGTTTTAAGTATACAACATAGCGATTCGATATTTTTATGGATTATTGGTGCCTTAGTTTCTTGAAAAATAAGGCTATTGATAATCTCCCTCCTATAGGGTCATTGTAAGGATTAAAGATTAACGTAATTAAAAGCCTAAAAATGACTCCTGGTGCAGAGGACGTGCTCTGTTCCACCTTTGCCTGTGAGGACAAGGTGGGTGAACCCACTGAATGGAGGCGATTTCATGGGGCAGGGAACCAACACTGGGCCTTGGAGAAGAGCCACAGTGGGGGAGAAGACACAGTGAGGAGCCGGGAGGAAGCAGCTGGGAAGCAAGGGGAGAGCGTCTTTAGGGCAGGGACGATGAGGATCATGCTACAGAGGCCACGAGGACCAGGGTGAATTTGCCCCCCAGAGGCCTCTTGGCGATGTCTAGAGACATTTTTAGTTGTCACAGCTGGGCATGGAGGTGCTACTGCATCTGTTGGGTGGAGGCCAGGGATGTGCCTCACCCTACAATGCACAGGACAAGCCCCCACAAGGAAGAATTATCCAGGTCCAAAGGTCAATAGTGCAAAGAGTGAGAAACCCTTCTCTAGAGCCAACAGCTTCCAGGTTTGACTCGTGGTTCCACCAACAACGGCTGTGTAACCTCGGCAAGTTCCGTAACCACTCTGTGCCTCAGTTTCCTTATCTGGAAAATGGGGATGAAAATAACAGCTGCTTAACTGATTGAAGATATGCAGAGGGCTTAGAATAGAGGCTCATTGTACATTAGCTGTTATTAGAAATCAAGGAAATTGAGGGCATAGCAGAGTCCATTTGATCCTGGAGTTTGGCGTTTCGGATTGATCTCAGTGTGATTTCACTAGGGTGGAAAGGGGAATGGCAGCCAGATGCAGAGGGAGATGGAGATGGGTATGTGGGAATTGGGGCTAGCAGGCACAGACAGTAGCAACTGGAGGAAGTGGGGGAATGGCTAGTTATGGCTGCCAGGCCAAGTGAAGGGGGTTGTTTTACATTCAGTTATTTATTTATGCCAATCAAAAGTTCTGGTTATTGCCCAAACCACATGATAACAAAAAAGGAAATTTTTAAAACGAAAGAAATCACCTGCAGCCTCACCACCTTAACAAATTAACAATGTTCCCGCTCCCCTTCCAGGCCTATCATTTTTACAGTGCTTTAGTCATTACACAGATTTTCTTTTCTATTGTTTTATGTCACATGAAATTGTCCCATAAGCGTTTTCCATGATGTTACATCATTGTTAGATTTATCGCTTTTTTCCAAAATGAAGATAAACCTCATTGTTTTTTCCTAGTTGTAAAAATGCTTTGTGCTCTTTTTTTTAAATGCAGATGGTACCAAAAAGTCTGAAGAAGAATGTAAAAACCCCCATTTTCCATCCCGCCCTACAGAGATAGCCAGCTTAGCATTTGTGGTGAACATCCTTCCAAACAAATCTCCATGCATTATTCTTTTTGTTGATTTGTTAACTCTTTTACGTAAATATGAACATTACTGTCATTCATTTTCAACCTTTGAAGCGCAGGTTTTCTTATTGTTGGAGTCGGGGTTGTTGTTTTGGGAAGTGGGGAGGGGTCTGTGGATGGATACACACAAGAACAAAGAAAGCCAGGAAGCTGCTAGAAAGAGGAAATATTGCGGGTGTGCAGAGTATTCGTTTCCTGAGGCTGCTGTAGTAGCTAAGTACCAGAGGCTGGGCGACATACACAACGGAAGTGTATTCTCTCGGTTCTGGAGGCTGGAAGTCTGAGATCAAGGTGTCAGCAGGGCCATGCTCCCTCTCAAGGATCTAGGTGAGGATCCATCCCTGTCTCTTCCTGGCTTCTCTTGGTTGCCAGTAATCCCTGATGTTCCTTGACATGTAGACACATCACTCCAACCTTTGGCTCCTTCATCACATGGCATTTTCCTCTTCCTCTCTGTGTTTGTGTCCAGATTTACCTCTTCTTATAAAGATTCCAGTCATTAGATTAGGGCCTGCCCTACTCCAGTATGACTCACCCTAACTTGATTAAATCTGCAAACACCTATTTCCAATTAAGGTCACACACACACACACACACACACACACACACACACACACACACACACACACACACACACACACACACACACACACACACACACACACACACACACACGTGTAATGGGGCTCAGGACTTCAATGTATCTTTTGGGGGGGACACAATTCAACCCATAACATGTGGGATCCCCAGGGTGATGGAGGAGGAGGATGGAGCAGCAAGGACTCCTTCTCTGAAATGAAAGGGAAGGAAGAGACTAGGGTAAAGAGACAGAGATTCTGAGGCTGAGAAGGGAGACAAGGAAGCCTACTTCCTCCAGCAACTCGTGTCTGTGTTTTATTAACCTCCTAGTAGTTTACAAAGAGAGCCCCAGGATTCATCAGAGAGCCTGGCTGTTCATAAACCCTGCCGGGCCCCTTCCCCACCGTCATCACGCCGTGCAGCTGGCAGCTGCTGTGCGGGCCCCCCAGACCTCACTGCAGCATCCTGTTGTCTGCTTCTCGCCAGATTCCTGCTTGGCTGCCACCTACTTTCTTTTCGGCCTGGACTAATTTGTTGCAGTCCTCAGACTGGTGGGAAGCATCGCTAATTCCCAAAGTCCTTCCACATCGCCCACTCAAAGCCCTCCGTCTGCCAAGTGTGCACATCTCCTCTGTTCTGTCCTTGCTGGAGGTTATGGTCCCTAAGCCTTCAGGAGTGTGGCCATTCCCCCTCCCCTTTTCCTCAGGACACCTGTTTTTGCGTGCTTCCTCAGTTCTCTTGGTCTCCTTCCCACAGATTTGGTACCTGAGGTTGAATTTTTCAGAGGGGGAGGGGAATGGGGAAGGATTGTGAGAAATGTGGAGAAGTTACAAGGACACCTGAAGTCTCTGCTGGTGGACTCAGATGTTAGGAAGTCCAGAGCCTTCCCAGGTGTGGCTGGGGTTAGGTCTGAGTGTGATGGGTAAACATGTGACCAAAATTAGCAACATTGTCACCCTTAGTCAGCCTGGCTCTCCCGGGAACAGGGGACTGTTACAAAATAGTAGTCAAGTGGCTGAGAATAATGAGGCTTCTGCTTATTAGCTTAGGTCCCAGGCAAAGCCCAGCCAAAAATGTTTTCTTGCCACCACAGGCTTCTGCATATTGAGGGAATTATTACACTTCTCCAGTGGTTAAAAGTCACTCAGCCTTTGGCCCCCTACCTCTTGACGCTGCCTGGATCACCTAATAATCTCCGAGCAATGCGTCACCTGTCCCAACTCTACCATTTAATTATATGTTGTCTTTGATTTCCTCTCCAATGTCGACTGCCACTTTTGAGAAAGACCTGGGATCAGAAACCCAAATAATATAGCTCATATTAAGTCTAAATAACAGGAAAACCCAAGTACAGCCTCCAGCCAGGATGTGCCAACTTGTTTGGGACTGAAGGAGGTCTTCTTGCTCAGGCATGAGAGACACAGGGTGTGGGACCAGTGGGTCTGTGGAGACAGAAGAGCAGGAGGGGTCATGAGAGTTGTTGGGAATTTCTACCTATAGCCTCATGTCTTGCCACCACCTTATCAGACCTCATACTCCGGCCGTGCAACCAATTGCAAACTTTGCCACTTCTTCCCAGTATCAGTCAGAGCAATAGTGATGGGAAGCGCCAGAACCAATTCAAACTAGTGTAGGCAAAAGAGACAATAGCTCACATAACTCAGAAGATAAAGATGGCTCTGGTGTCAGGATCCAGGGGCTAAGTGATGCAGGCAGGCTTTTGTCTCCCTCCTTGTGTTGTTCCTAGTGGCACTTCTGGTACAGGTGGGATCCCTCCATGGAGCAGGAAAACGGTGTTCATCAGCCCCACATGACGTCACTCCAGCTTAGCTGGCCCCTCAGAAGAGGATTGCGACGGGCCCATTTTACATCAGCAACACAATCCTTAGACCAGTTAATGCCCAGGGAAATGTGGTTCTCTGTTTGGAGAGGACTTTATCACGGAGTCTGTTTCCCCCCACAAAGAAGGCTACTGAGAAGCTAAAACAAAACCAGCACAGTCTATTACACCCCCCACTTCAGGGGTTCGTTCATGCAGTTGCAGGTGCCATTCCCTCTACCTGGAAACCTTTAAAACCCTGTCCACCTGACAAACCCCTACTTTTCTTCCATGACCCAGCCAGCACACACTCGTCCACACCCTCCCCAGACAGAGGGCCACCTTAGTGTTTCATACATGCCTCTGTTATTTCACTCACTCACTTTTTCTTTTGTTCTTTTAGCAAATCCTTATCTTTTAGCTTTGCACCCAGCTCCTCTAGGACTGTGAGTTTCATGAAAGCAGGGATTGTGTCCCAGTCATCTCAGGATCTCAGCCTCTACAGGGATGCTTGGTCTGCTGTCAGGCCCAGAAGCTACTGACCACATCCTTGGGTGTTGGGGTGACATGCAGGATGTGGCTGTTCCCTGACTGGATAGAGAACCTTGGGTGCTGGGTATGGAGGGAGGAACTAAGTGCCGAAGTCACTAACTTTTCTGCTTTCCATGCAAATCCCTTGTATCCCAGGCTGTCTGGAAGGACACTGTGCATTCTGTGCATCAACCAGTGGCAGAATTTGAACTGTGACACATGCCGGGTTTGCAGTGATACATTACACATGGAGAGTGTTTATTTCTCACATATTGTATCTGAGAATCTTAAGCAGGCATGGGGTCTGACTTTCATTCTCTGGGGTTAAAACCTTCTTGGTGATGCTAACATACCTCTAGGAACACAGGACTCATTACCTTGTAAGGCACCCCCCTGGTTATTAGGGGCCACATGTTATCTCCTGGCTACTTTGGCCATCAATCCTGATTCTCTTCTCTAGGGCCACAAGGAAAGAGGTCACTCCTTTTTCCACTTCGTGTTCACTCATTCTTTCATGTGTACATGAATTCATTAACTTGATTGTTCATTTAAAAATATTGATAAGGCCTATTTTGTCCAAGTTGGGCAGGTCCCCTGTTCTCATTGAGCTGACATCTTTAGAGGGGAGAGACAAACAATAAACAACTTAACATATAAACAGGAGAAATACAATTGTCATAAGAGGTGTGAAGAAAAGAAAATAGGGCAGTATGAGGGTTGGGGAAAATTTCAATAGAGCGAACAGGACAGGTGTCTTTCAGGAAATGAATTTGAGCCAATGAGTGATAAGAATGAGGCACCCATGAACAATTTGGGAAAAGAGCATCAAGGTTGAGAATTAGAGGGAGGAGCCGTTGTCAGTGTGGTTTGGGTGGAGGTGAGGGAGGGGATAAAGTAGAAATGAGGATGGAGAGGTGGGCAGGGACCTTGTAGCCATGGTAAGGAGGTGAGGATCTGTCATCAGAAAGAGGGAAGACTTCTGAGGGTTTCGAGCATGGAGTTGATGTATAATTTTAAAAGAGCACTTGGAATATGGAAGCTTGAGGTAGATTCCCAAATCCTGGAAGACAAATAGGAGGTGGCCACTACTTTATTTCAAAGAGTAAGAAAGATCTGATTTAGAGGTGAGCTCTAGACAGCCTGGAAAGACAGCACCATAATACCTGGGGCTGGGGTCAGAGTATCCCAAGACAGGCCATCGGATACTCTTCTTGGAAGGTGGTCTGGGAAGGGCACCTCCTTTTTCTAGATAGCCAGATTCCCCCACCCCCACCCCCAGGCTGTGTTCTTCTTATGAGTTCTCCACAAACAGTGAAAAACTAGGAGGCTGCCCAGCACAAGACTTTATTTCCTCCTGGAGCAGAGTGAAGTTGCCCTAGTGAGGCACCAAGTGTGCTAGCACCATTGTCTGTGAGGGAAACTACACTGCCAGGAAGAGGGGGCATCGTGCTGTCAGAACTGGGGCCCTGGAGGACCCTCGGAGCATCAAAGCAGAGAGAGAAATCAAAAGGAAAAGACTCAGGGGGAATGGAAAATGTGTTTCCATATTTTCTTAAGATTCACAGCCATAAAAAAAAAAGGCAAGCAACTAGTAAAAACATTACTGAGTGTGACAGATGAAGGGCAGCCTCCCTAACACAGAGCTCACATCAATGAGGAAACAGGGAGGCCCCATTTCTTTTTTAATGGGGAAAAATGTGAGCAAACTTTCACAGAAAAGAAAATGCATATGGTTAATAAAAGTACTCGATCTCACTAAAATCAGAAAAATGAGAACTAAAACAGCAGTGGGGTGCAGAGTATCTTTTGGGGGAAATGGTTTATAAATTGAAAAATGTATTTTTTAAAGACCGCTGTGCTGGTGAGCCTGCGGTGAGGAGCTTGCTGTCAGGTGCTGTGGTGCTGTGCGCCTTTAAAAAGGGGTACTCTTTTGAGCACCTTTAAAAAAGTTCATACCCTTTAACCCAATGATCCCACTTCACAGACTCTATCTTAAGGAAATAGTTTTAAATGAAGAGGTTGATTTGTGTACAAAGATGTGCATGTGTGAAATATTGGAAAGAGGCTACTTGATAATAATAGATGATTGGCTTAATATGGTGTATCCATTTGGTGCACTATTATTAGGTAGCCATTAGAAATGATATTTTTGAAGATATTTTGGTAGGGAAAATATACTGCGATATGTGGAAAATAGCAAAATCATAATTAACAGAAAACAGGAAGTCAATTATGAGTGTGAATGCATATTATATATATGAAAATAGGTTAGTGGATCATAATGTACATATAAGGAAACACATAGAAAGGTTATTAGAATTTTCTCTGAGTTGAGAATTACAGGTAATTTTGTTTACTTCTTTGTGTTTTCCAAGGGTGTTTTTTCTCTTTTTCCACAATGAACATATATTATTTTAAAAATCAGATAAATGTAGAAAATGGTTGTCTTACAAGTCAGTGCTCCCTTTGGTCCTCATATTCCTGTGAGAGACACACACACCCCTTCATCCCACCTTCCATCTCTGTTGCTGTAAGACACTGTAAAGTGGAGGGCAGAGAGCAGAAGGAAAGCAGGGAAGTGGGTGCGACCTCCTGCTGTGCCATGGTTTTGCTGAGTGACCCGGGGCATGCCACTGCCCGGCGACAGGGCTCAGTTTCCGCATCTGTAAAATGCACTGGTGGAACTGGTTCACCTCTAAGAATGTAACAGGACTGTAGGCATAGCAGGTCCCAAGCTTCTAGCCCAACGCCAACCCTAACCACAGTGACATCACTGACTGCTTCCATGAGCAAATGCCACCCACACCCAGATGTCACCGTCCACGTGGCCGCCCTCAGGACGAGTTACAACTTAGCCGGGGAGACCCTTGCCCTTTCCTTTGGGAACAGGAGGTGATGTTTATGTACATCATTCATTCCTTCAACACGTCCTTGTTACGCGCCTGCTCCTGGGTGCCAGC
The DNA here is from genome assembly GCF_949987515.2 of Delphinus delphis. Lineage (NCBI taxonomy): Eukaryota > Metazoa > Chordata > Mammalia > Artiodactyla > Delphinidae > Delphinus > Delphinus delphis. Next base: position 88,082,507 of record NC_082693.1, on the reverse strand, counting down.
CCCTGGGGGCAAGCCCCATAAGGCCCAAGCTCAGAGTGATTCAAAAAGTGTCTTCCCTGGGGGCAAGTCTTTTCCCTTTGAGAGTCATTTTAATTTATATTTGAATTATTTTAAAGAACTAAAGTTTATTTGAAGCTAAGTGTCTGACTCTAGATGAGCCAGATGGATCACACCATTTTAAGTATAAACCACCTGCCTACTGTGAGTCTGATTTTCTCGTGTGACTTAGAAATGAGGAATCCAGAAACAGGTGGATCCTTGGCAGTGTGAATAAAACAACGTGTGAATCCACCTGGAGCCGTGTGATGAAAGGAAGAGCGTGTGGACTTGGAGCCAGATGACCTGAGGTCAAACGTGGCTCTCCTGCCTCCAAGCTTTGTGACTTGGGGAAGTTCACAACTTCTCTGACCTGCAGTGTTCTTATCTGTAAGGTGGAGAAATAGTCCCAACCTTGCCCAGGTTTGCTTGTGAGCATTAATCAGGATCTTATTTCCGGAGAGACCTGGCAAAGAGCCTGGCATGTTCTTGGCCATCACATCAGTACTCTTGCTGCTTTCCAGAGGTTGTTACTTGAAAGGGACAAGACACCGTTGGAGATATATGAGAAGAAAACCATGTTGCACCATCGTTGAGATCCAGGGTTGTGAGGCTACACAGACCTGGCCCTGCCACTTACCTGCAGTGTGTCTTTTTGCGGAAGTGACCTGATCTTCCTGAGCCTCAGGGTGCTCATCTGTAAGATGGAGTTGATGGCAGCAATACCCACATCCCAGGGCAGTTGTGACGACTCAGTAACATGTGCATCCACCGTAGTGCCTAGTAAAATCACAGTATATTCACTGAATTGTTTGATACATTTTTTTCCAATTGCAAATGAAATAGTTGTTCAATATAGAAAATTTAGAAAACAACCTTAAAAAGGAATAGAAGAAAGTATGAATTGTTTTCAGTCCTTTTACTTTTCAGTTGCTGTGTGTTTGCATCTGAGCTTCCTCATCCATACTCCCACACCCCATCTGCATTCTGAACTGAGGCGCTATCCCCAGCAGGCTGTGGCTTGTTGCCCTGATTGTTCCATCAATGCAAGGTATGTAACACTGCTGCCGGCCCCTCTCTTGGCAGATCCTTCAAGCCGGACTTCATCCTTGTCCGCCAGCATGCCTACAGCATGGCCCTGGGTGAAGACTACCGCAGCCTGGTCATCGGCCTCCAGTATGGAGGGCTGCCTGCCGTCAACTCCCTCTACTCCGTCTACAACTTCTGCAGCAAGCCCTGGGTGGTAGGTGCTGGGCCAGGCTGACCGGGAATGAAGGGGGAGGCGTGGCTGGCCTCCCAGCCCTGAAGTGGACCCATTCCCCAGCATGGAGGCCCAGTAATAAAAGGAGTCTTTTTTTTTTTTTTTTTTTTTTTGCGGTATGCGGGCCTCTCACTGTTGTGGCCTCTCCCGTTGCGGAGCACAGGCTCCGGATGCGCAGGCTCAGCGGCCATAGCTCATGGGTCTAGCCGCTCCAAGGTATGTGGGATCTTCCCGGACTGGGGCACGAACCCGTGTCCCCTGCATCGGCAGGCGGACTCTCAACCACTGTGCCACCAGGGAAGCCCTAAAAGGAGTCTTTTTAAAGCAACTGAATAAACAACTTAGATCCCAAACTCCTTCTTGTAGTTATTACCTAATGATATTATATAGCATATTGTGATACAGTGTTATGTTATAATAATATTAGTGGTGAGAGGGGGTACCCTACTGCTCTTATTAATATTTGAGCATGTCATCATTTTTGTTTAAAGGTCAGCACTGTTTATTGAGCACTTAATATATACTAGAAATCTGTGCTGCCTGGTGCTCACGCTATTGCTATCATGTGAAGTGAGCATCCTTACTCTATTTTACAGAAAAGGAAGATCAGCTTTAGGGCTGTTAAGGAACTCCCCAGGGTCATGGAGCCAGGGAGGGGTGAAACCCAACTTGAAGTCATCTCTCTTCAGTCCCTAATGCTCGATTCCTCTCCCACTTTTATTCATTAGTTTCATATTCATTCATTTGATATGCCTTTCCATCCAAATGTTACCTGTAAGAGAGACTTTTCCTAAAATATCACCCCATCACTCCCCAAATACTCTCAAATTTCTTACCCTGCTTTATTTTTTCCCCAAATACTTATCTCCACCTAGAATGATATGTTTATTCATTCATCTGTATTATCCAGCTCCCCTACTTGAAATAATCTATTCATGCAACAAACAGAGCACCTACTATGTTCCAGGGACTGTCCTAAGTTCTAGGAACATGGCAGTGAGCAAATCAGACCAAAATCCCCAGATCTTACATTGTAGTGAGCAGGGGCACATGAAGTATGTAAATAGACATGCCAAATATTTAATATGACATGATAAGTGTCAAGGGGAAAACAAAGCAGAGAAGGGGAAGAGGAAATGTAGAGGTTGGGGGGTATGTAGGATGTGCTCTATGAAGCTCTTAGCCATCTCATCTCTTCTTTTCTTGTCTCTCTGCATGGTCTCCTGGTGGTAGGGCAGTGGTTGAGAACATGGGCTCTGGAGCCAGACTGCCTAGGTCCAGGCTTTTCCATTTATGAGCTGATTAGCGTTGTGCAACTTGCTTGATCTCTCTGAGTTTATTTTCCATATTTGTAAAAGGATGATAAGAATAGGGCCCTCCTGGTAGGGTTATGACTTAATACATGTAAAGTACTTAGAATGGTGGGTGGCATTAAGTACATACTCAAAAAATGGTAACAACTATTATTGTCCCTAGTATTAGGAACGAGGTCTCTGCAGAGCTGGCACTCAGTATTTATTGAATGCATACATGCATTACTTTAATAGATATAGATAGTCTTTAACCACTGTTACCAAGGCTTTGGTCTCCGGTCTCCTTCTCATTCTTCCCTAACCAAGCTTTTAGGCCTGCAACATCCCAGAAAGGTCCTAGGTAGTATTAGTTCACCTTCCTTGTTTTCCCACATAGTCATGGTCATGGTAGCAACTACCATTTATTAGCACTAACTGCACTCTGAGCCCTTCACATGCATATTATATTTAATCCTTGAACCACCCTGATAGTAGGTGTTTCTAATATCTCCATTGTACAGATGAGGAAACTGAGGATCATGCAGCCAGTAGGAGGTAGTGAAGCTGGGCATATCCAAAACTCCTGCTTGATTATGGAATTACTCTCCTTCTCTGGACTTCAGTTTCCTTATCTGTAGAATGAGGGACCCTCCCATCATTTTCCATATTTCTGAGATCCCTCGAGCCCACTAAACTGACACCGTGTTGCACCACAGCTGCAGGTTACAGCCCAAGAATCTACAGACCAATCCTGGCGTGATGCCAAAAGTTCCTAAGTTACCTGTTCTTTCTTTGTGAGCTCTTAGTGTTGAGTTACCCCAAAGTAAGTTTGGCACAAGACTTAGCTCCTCTTCTAGCCATTGGGCATCCACGTTAGGCCACACATTGCAGCATATTTCTTCTTCGTGATCAGCGTCTACCTTTCTCTTCCCTGCTTTTGTTCACCAGCAGCTCCCCTTTGCCTTCTGGGTGAATTCCCAGCTCTTTGTCTGGCCTCTAAGGCTCCTGGTGGTCTGTAATGGATCACTCTCCAGCCTCCTCTCTCACTGTCCCTTGCACCCAAGGCCACAGCCATGGCAACCACTGAGTGTCTCCAGCACACAGTTGTTTCACTGCACACCTGGAGTGCCCTCTTCCTTCTCTTATGTCATCTGCTCCAGGGAGTCATCCTCACCCCCACTCTGTCCCTCTTCCAGGTCCCATAACCCCCTCACTTCCCTCCAGCAAGACATTATTATCCCAACCATCTGCCCACAGGCAGTCTTTCCTCCAGGCCTGGTCTACGTGTTCAGTGTGTTGCCCCAATATTAAGGCACAGTGCTGGGCACAGAATGAACTCCCAGGGTGCTGAGTAGGGTGGGTGATAGAGGAGACTGTAAGTCTGAGGTCTGCTTTTCAGGAGCTTATCCACTAGCTCTGGAGACAGTAACTATCTCCATGGCAAAACTAGGAAGCGCTGAAGCAGGGGGAGCACAGTGTGGAAGGGATGCAGCTTGTGCTGTTGGAAATGAGTGGGGTTTCTAAAAGCAGAGAAAATACTTACTACTAACATAGCCAACATTCAGGTGTACCTATGGAGCAGGGCTTGCTTTTAATACACTGTATATTTAATCCTTACAACAATCCTGTCAGGTTGGATCTCTTGTTTTCTCCATTTACAAATGAGGAAACTGAAGCTCAGAAATCTGAAATGACTTTCAAGGTTACACAGCTAGTAAGTGGTAGAGGATTTGAACCCAGAGTCTACACCATAAACTACTACACAAATGCCCCTCAAAAAAGAAGGGCATTGCAGGCAGGGAACATGGCATGAAGGTCAGCAGCTTGTGCTTGTGTAAAATGCTAAGAGTGTAGAAAATGCTTATGAAATGTGATTGAGCAGAACTTAGTGGACCTGGCAGGAATGAAGGGGTTGGTACATACTGGGTAACAACGGTTGACCAATGTTCTCTCGTATTCTTCCCTAGTTCTCTCAACTCATTAAGATCTTCCATTCCCTGGGTCCTGAGAAGTTCCCGCTTGTGGAGCAAACGTTTTTCCCCAACCATAAGCCAATGGTGAGTGCCCTTTTTTACTCTGCTTATTTTTGTGATATGGCATAAACACAGTTGTCCATGTACTTAGTCCATTTGAATGGAGGAGATGGGCTCAGGGGCTGCTCCTTGACCACCTAGGCTCTAAGGAAGAGCTGTGACATCCTATAGGAATACCTGGCTTTCCTAGGAGAAGGGTCAGGTCTCCAGGTAAAATTCAGGCAGTAGAGCAAATGACAAAAAATGACAAAGATGGACAGCATTCCTTGGGACATTGGGAATTTTCAGCAAATCAGGGGACAACTTGAGCTGGCATATTGGAACCAAAGGTTGATAATAAAGGTGAAAGATGTTTCAAAGGTTGGATGTTACCTTGAACCCTTGAGCCCTGTGCAGGACCTGGTTTCAACTCTTATTTTAATAAAAGCAGTAATATTTTGTTTGCATTGATCGTCAAAGGGCAGTTTCCTTGTGCATCCTCTTCGCATTCCAACTTTTGAATATACTCAAGGTTGTCTCTGGGAAGTGGTTGGAGCTTCCCAGAGAATTCAGAGTATGTGGGATAGCCTTCCATTCGGAATATGTGGGATAGCCTCCCATTTGGATGGTGGGAAAGGTGAACATCTTTTGGGATGAGGTGGAGAGTTCTTCATCCTGCGGCCAGAAGAAGTTGGATCAAGAGTTCTGGGCAGCTGGAAATAGCCCGTGACATGCCTGCTTTCATGGTCGGTGGTCTTGTTAAACTGGACAAAGGAATGCAGGGCCATGGCCCCATGCATGCCTTGCAAGGAATGTGAGTCTTGGGGAACAAGAGAGTTAATAGGGTATTCAGTAATCTCAGCTGAGGATGATGCTGTGCTTGTAGAATCCCAAGCTTAGGCTGCTGAACTTGACAATCCTGTTTGGAGACACTGATAGGTGTCTCCAGGTAGGGGACAGTCTAACCAGGCAGAAACATTTCTCATTGATTATCTTTCCCTTGTGTGTGATGCAGTGAGAGGAGTCATAGAATCCAGGATGTACTGGTTGGAATGAGAAGGGCATGTGCAACCCAGCATATTCCAACTAAGTGAGAACACCGTGGAGAAAATGCAGGGTTTATCCTCAAACCAGCCTGAGTTTGAATCCCAGTTCTGCCTACTTACTAGGTCTTGGGTCTCTGTGAGCCTCAGCTTCCTCAGCCAAAAACCATGGATGACAGTGGAACTACCTCATTGGATTGTTGAGATTTAATGTGATCATGTGTATAGGGTGCTGTGCTTGGCATATGATAGGTGCTCAAAATAGAGTAGCTTTAAAATAGGGGCAGAGCCATACCCTGGAACACTGTCAACAATGGGATGAAAGTTGGGTGAGGGGTCTGCAGCCAGCCCAGCCCATTGAGGGTGACAGGCCCAGCTGTAAGTTCTGGGAGGCGTTGGCTGGCTGTAGTGAGTTCCTGGCATTCCCAACTAGGCCAAGCCCTACTCGGAATTTCAGGCAGGCATTTGGCATCAAGGACTGCTGTTTGAGCCTCCCCCTCCCCCTCCCACTTCCACCAGGCTGAGATTCTTAGGAAGATTCCTTCCCACCAGGGAAGGCCAAGTCAGGGGCCCAGTCTGGGAATACCTGTACCACTAATAGGCAATTCGATATTGATCCAGATTCCATAGAACTAGGGAGAACCCTGGCCATAGAATCAGGGAGCAAGGTCAGGGCTGGATTAGCAGCCAGGAGGAAAGCTAAGATGCTGCTCCTGAAAATGCACCTGACTGGGGCAGGTGGGTCCACGCTGTAGAAGTGAGCGGAGGGAGGGGAGTGGGCACAGACCAGGAGCCAAAGCAGGCAGGACCTGGCTTCCAAAGCCCTCTGTGATCCCTATAACCCACAATGGCAGTCAGGACACAAGGAGACAAGAGACTCTATCAGGTGTGTGATAGAAATAAAACCACTTTACTGTTTAGAATAAAGGACACACTATAAAAAGTGAACATTATGCAACATTACAAGACAATATACATTCACGGCATATAAAATTCATAAATAACATGGAGGAAAACTGTAAACAGTGCTACAAAATTTAGCAACAAATACATTCCTTCCAGACAGGGTTTTCTCTGGTTGGTTTCTCTCCATCACTTCTGGGTCTCAGGACAGCAGACCGGCTAAGGAGGAAGGTGGGGGTCATGGGAGAATTTACGAAGCCCCTCCCCTTGGAGTATGAACCCTCCTCGTGTCTCCCAAGAGCCAATTTGGAAGCTGTTGGTATCTGTCTCCCCAGCACTCCCCCATTTTGTTTTGCTTTTGCTGTCAGAATTTAAGTGTTTTTCTTGTGTAAAACTATTTTAGTGATATTTTTACTTTGGCAGCCAGGAGCCAAACACTTGGGTGTCATTTTTGGTTAATCCATATTGTTGATCATTGAGCATATGATGAAGGGCAGAGGCGGGGGGGGGAGGGTATTGTCTCCTGGGGACCACAGTTCCTATGAGACAGCTGTTCCAATAAGTCATTTGTTTAATTGCTCAAGAACCATGGTATGAAAAATGGTGCTCATGGGCTGTAGCTTGATTGCCATGATGTAGGGTCTGGGGCTGGGTAAGGCTAAAGCACAGGAGTCTCCCAGTATTATCTACCCTGGCCAGATGGAGCACTGGCCTGAAAGGTGAGAGCCTGGGTGTGGTGCTTTTGGATAGGGAGACAGAAGAGATGGCCAGAGGAGGCCAAGAGAGCTTGGAATCACAGGTCCCACAGCCCTGGATTTTTAGGAGAAATCGTGGCTTCCCAATGGGGTGGACAAACGGACTAGAGGGAGAAGGGAATGGGAATGACCAGCAGACTGCCCAGGGCCAGGTGCCTCAGAGCAAGGATGTGAATGTACTTGCTATTTCTTCTCTCTTCCCTCCTAGTCCAGAAAGCCACGAGGATGCCGATAGGGAGGAGTCTGGAGGAGTCTCTAGTGCTAGTTCCTTCTAGTTTCCCCAATTCGCCAGTCTAGCTGCCTGCGCAGTAGAAGTATTTACCCTCCGTTCCACTGTAGAATTTGATTCAGGAAAATGGCGGCGTGTGGGTTTTGTTTTTTTTTCTTTTTCCTCTTAAACACAATGTACACATATTACAGCCTACACATGACATAAGATTTAGCAAAATAAAACGTTCACGATATGAATGAAATACAGAAGTGTCTCAGCTACATAAATGACTTTAAATTATACAGTAAGTGAACAAGTGAAATAAACAAAGCTATAGCTTATAGAAAGCTCAAAAACCGCCCTCTGACATCACTCTGCAAAGGACCCTTCTTTGCTCAGGACCTGCTGTTTTCCTTGCCAGGGCCTGGCAGATGGGACTGTGGTTCCACCAACTTTTCAGAGGGAAACTTCAGGTGACACATGCTCAGGCCTCACCTCAAGCCCCTCCTTGTGTGAGTGGAGATGACCCCACCAGGGACCAAGAATAGCCAGATGCCTCATGGAGGTCACACTAATGCCCAATTGTGGGAGGGCACTTGTGCAGGTTGGGTTAGGGGTTCCACCTTATAGGACTTTGAGGTCCAAATAAAGAAAATCTTAAAACACCAAGTCTGAGGCTCACCCCTTAAAAACCACTGGCCTGCTGACCTCAGCTTCTCCTGCTCACGCTGCCCCATTGAGAGAGCAAAGCACCACTCCCCCCACCTGCCCCCCCACCCCCATTTCCTGTATGCCAGATGTCATAACTACAAGGTGAAAGGTAGGTAATGAAATCAATCCCAAGGAAACCGGATGCCTGTACTGCCTTCCTGCACCGGGGTCCTGCCAAACACCTTGCCTGGGCATTTGCATTTGTGTGCGAGACATTACAATGTATTGTCTGCTTCTTTTTTTTTTTTCTCCTGTTTCAGTTGGCAGCTCTGTTTCCTAAAGTGGAATGAACTGAAGATACAAATACTAATACGGGATAAATACCCATAATCTGAAAAAAGAGACAGAGCAATCATGTTAAATGTAACCATCCTACCATCCCCAATTCTGTAAAATATACATTATCACCTACTCTTGGCATCTCACTTTCAACACTAAAACTTAAAATAATTTTATTTAATCAGAGAATTTATATTATAGTTTTACTTCAAAAAACACAACAAAAACCCTACAGCTGATTGCAGAGTAAGGCTTTCCCAATGACCACCAATTTTAACTTTATGAGCTGAGGACCTCAGGAGGTGGCATTCACCCACCAGTAAGCTGGAGGAAGAGGAGCAAGTTGTCCCCAAACCCAGGAAAGGTGGCCATCTAGCCAAGGCAGGGCACTGCAGCTTTCCTTCCTGTGCCCAGGCCCCTGACCCACATTCACTCTCATCTCCCATCTGAGCCAAGCCAGTAAGGCAGTTAAACGAAGGCCCCAAACATGAAGCAGGAGAAAAGGAGAGGGACAGAGGTCAGAAGACCCCAATTAGAGGGATGCTGAGGGTGCTCAGAATTTCAAATTTTAATTAAAATGAAAAAAAAAAAAGGTCAACTTGGAATGTCATGATTTTCTTTAAACAAGCAACAACAACAAAATAGAAGAGATTAAACTATTGGTGTATTTAACAGCATTGAACAGAATTCTGTGTCCTGTAAAAAATTAGCTTATGTCCCCATGTGGGTATATGCAAATGTGTATGCAAACACATCCCCCTAGGTGAGATAAATGCTACTTTGGAAATAGTATTCTCTACCCATATCTACTGGTCCTATATCTGTGGATAGTGTACTGTGTTTGTATCTCTCCAATTTACATAAAGGCAAGCTCCTGGCCAAATCTACTAAAGAGTTTTCCAGGAGGAAATCTTGTGGGAGGCAGGGAGAGGAAAGACATTCATCTCAGTCTTTCACCTGAGCTTTTGTCCAAGGCAGGCAAATTGCCTCCTGACCTCAGGCAGATGTTTAAGTCTTCACCAACTAAGAAAGTTCTGTTATTCTGGCCTGGCTGCTTGCTCCAGACTCAGAAACATCTGGTCAACCCAAGCATCGTTGGGCTGAGGAATTGTGTGTGTACTGCATCATCCAGACCCTCTTGCAGTTTCTTCCTCCCCTCCCTCACTCTCACGTGCAGACACAGACAGACATAGTCTGGTGGGGACATGCAGTAGCATCTCCTTGGTGTATAAGATCTTCTGCGTACCTTGAGTCTATCTGCTTGCTGCCCTTGACTGATTTGAAACAGTTGGCTTTTCAGCAGCTTCCTTGTCTGTGTCCTTTATGTACTGGGGAAGGGGGAAGAGAAGGGCAAAGGGAGGAGGGTCTGGGAGATGGTGAGATGGGGAAGAAGAAAGAGGGGTAGGTATTACAATGCCCAAATTGGGTAGTTTTTCAATTTTTGTTTTCCTAAAAAAATATAGATTATATCATCACAAAGAAGAATATACATTCCTCATTCTTTCCGGCATGGCACCAAAAATTTCCAGGTGGAAATGGGTGATGTCAAAACCAAAAAGAAAGGGAAGGGTGGGGCCAGGAGGATGGTTCCAAATAAACTCCATATGACAGCATAGATTTTCCTTTAAGTGTTCGAAGTGCTAAATTTGCAAGAAAACAGGCACTAATTTCATTGTCATCATCTGGGAAGAGTTAGTGTCCAAGGGAAGCTCAGTGGGAAAGGAGGGAAGTGAGTTGGGGCAGGGTCTGGCACTCAGGGGTCTGTGGCATTGATGATGCTTTTGTCCGGGGGGGCCCATCCTCGGTACCAGCTGCAGTAGCCACCCTTCTGCCGGATGCAGGCATAGTGTTTGGACTGGTAGCCAGGGTAGCCAAAATTGGAGAGCATGTCGGTCCAGAGACACTCGTTCTTGGAGGTCACAAAGCAAGGCAGGTAGTAGCAGGATTTGATCTGCAGTGAGATAACAACCAAAGGTTGGTGGAGCCTGCTGTGGTGGACCTAGGCCTGATGCTTGCCTGAGACTGGATTCAGAACTTGGGACCACTGCAGGTGGAGCCCAGCCACATCACTCCCTTAGTGCAGATAATATAAATAACACTCACCAATACTTATTGAGCACCTACTGTGTACCAGACATTCTGCTAAGTGCTTCTATATTATTCTCTTTAATTCTCATAACAGATTTATCTCCCTTTTACAAAGAATAGAGCCTCAGAGAGGTTAAGTAACTTGCCCCAGGTCACACAGCCAGAAAGTGGTAGAATTAGACATTTGGGAGTGCTTTCCCTCTCAAATGGTAACAGGCAAAGGCGGGAGCTCTCAGCTGTTGTAGGGAATTGAGAAATTAGAAAGATTAAAGCATACACTGTAGAGTCCAGCTGCCCTAGGCTAGAAATCAGACTTAGTGAGCTGTGTGACTTAGGGCTAGCTACTTAAGCTCTCTAGGTCTCTGTTTCCTCCTCTGCAAAATGGGGACAATTAAAACTGTACTAGTCATAATCACTATTGTCCCATTTGGCAGAGTTGTTGTGAGAATTAACTGAGAGAATGGCCTAACTGCCTCCCACAGCAGCAAGGCTGTGTGCCCTGACCCTGTGCTTGGGTCAAGGAGTTGGGCCAGGTTGAAGAGTGACCCTCTGCAGCAAGTGGTATCAGCAGTCCTGCGCCAGCTTGCCCAGCTGGGGCGGGGGCCACCAGTGCGTCAGCTGCCTAGGTGAACCCACTTGGGGCTGCTGGGCAGGACCTGCCAACGTAAGGATCCTGTACCTGCCACAACCTTGAGCCACGGGAGGGGCCAAGGATGCTGAAGAGCCCTCATGCCCTGGCAGCTGCCAAGTGGGCAGCACATATTACAGCAGAAAGTCATTCTTTCCTCGCCTTCTTCACTGCTCAGCCTGGTGCAACATTCCTCACCACTCCTTCTCGGACCTGCCCCTCTGCTCAGGCCTGACATGCACACCCTTCCCAGCCTCACGGCCCAGTGCCCAGTACTGTAGGAGCTGATGTTTCTGGGGCTGCGAGCCAGCACCTCCCCTGCCTGCTCTCCCTGGGGCTTACCTTGCAATTACAACCCAGATGATATCGATAGTTCAACCCCTTGCGCTGGGAGAGGGTGAGCTGGTCCCACCTCTCCACGAAGTTACACAGTCCTGTGTACATCTTGCCATCATAGACACGGCCTAGAGGAGGAGAGGGACAACAAGCGGGGGTTATTTTGTCCAGAACCCAGCCAGAAGAGGAAGAATTCATACCTACTGAGTAACCCCCTTAGGCCAGGAACTGTGCTACGTACTCTTCAGTCCCATGGTTTTATTTCATCCTCCCCAACACCTTTTAGGATGAGTTGTATTCCCATTTTCCAAATACAGAAAATTAAGTTCAGAGAGGTTAAGCAATTTGCAGAAGGTCCCAAACCCAGTAAGCACTGGAGCTGGGGCCAGAGACCAACTATTCTCTTCCCGTGTCAATGGCTTTTTGATCTTGCTTTTGTTTTTTCCTTTCTACGTTGACTGCCTAAAGGTGGATAAGTTTCAAAGACAGACCTAATAGGTTGTCCTAAGATGTGGAGAGCAATAGGTACTAGCAATTTCTTTTCATTTACAGTAAAGCTGAGAAATTGCAAAACCAGGCAAAACTAGGTTTCCTCCCCAGAGTCAGTGGTGGAGCGGAGACTAAAATCCAGCCTCACTGTAGGAACTTCAAGCTCCCACCACTGGTCAAGCAAGATGGACTCAACACTAGATATTCCTTATAAGTCAGTGGGCTCATCGCCAAAGTCCTGAGAACACTGCTGGGTCTACCATTCCTTCTCCATCCTCTAAAGTGAAGGAACAGTGGACCTTGGCCAAACCCTGGCCTAGATGCTGGATTTGGCCGTTACCTGTCAGCAGGTACTGGTACTTGTTGACCTCTAGCTTAAGGCCACAGAGACTTTCGGAAGCTTCTGTGTGGATGTACTGCACGTGGGGCATCTTGGTGAAGCCTCGGTACATCTGTGGGCAGAAGGAATATCATGAGAGGGGGACCAGGGCTCAGAACACATGCTGTCATTTGGGCTGTGGGATCGGATTCCCCTAATAGGCCACTGTGTGGCCGGTCACTGACCTACCTACCCCAGGGTCTTCACTTCAGAGACGAGGCCACCTGCTCCTCACTTGTCTGAGCCATGGGTGGTGCCTTCCCCAAGAAGCCTTCCCATCCATCTAGTCACACCTCCCATTCCATTTTACAGATGAGGAGCCTGAGGCCTAGGCAGATTAAGTGGCTTGTCTAAGGCCACACGGTTGGCGAATAGCAGAGGTAGGCATCCAAGCAGGGGAATCTGCTCTTAACCATTATCCTATGCTGTCTCCCAGTGCAGCCTCACAAGTTCATGGCTAAGGGCCTCTGATGCAGGCAGGTGCCATTTATAGCTATCGTGCCTCCTTTGTAAGCATGCGCTCAGAGCCACTGGTGTGAATGTAACAGAGGCTGAACCCACTTGGTTATTCCAGGTCAAGTCCACGAGCATTATGTGGGCCCGGATCTGTTGAGACAACTGCTAACCATGTGAGCTGGTGGAGGTGGGAGGGGGCACCGAGGTGTTGCCAAATCCCATTATCCCCCAGTTCTCAGAGTACACAGGCCCTGGATGGCTGGTGGTCTCTAGGCTTATCCCAAGGGTTTCCAATAAGACAACGTCTCTATTTTAGTTCCTGGCATGCATAAGTAATTTACTAATGGTAATAAAAAGCCAGACATCACCTCATTGGTGTCTCATCTAAGTGCCTCCCATTCAGTCTAATGGGCTGTTTTTCTTTCTCCCCATCTTCTTTTAAGTGGCGACTGGCTGGCGGGGGTAGGTGGTCCATGAGGCCCTCTGCCATCACAAAGGGTCTCTTGGACCGACAGGGTTTGGGAGCCTCTGCCTTTTTAAGGGGAGTGCTGTTCTAATTGTGTGCAACCATCGGTGCAGGTGCTTTTAATTTACCTGGCCTCCCTTCTTAACCCTCTTTTCCCGGGAGGCTCTCCAGATGAATGAGGAAATGCAGCCAAGAGCAGCGAGAAGTGCTGTCCTCTCAGTTTTGAGCTGTGCTCTCGGGGAGCACGGGCGTGTCACATCCTACCCCCCACTTCCTCAGTGATGGATGGTGCCTCTCTGGCTTTAACAGGAACCATGCTTAAGGGTGCTGCTGTGTGCATGCCATCAAGTGTGGCCTCGGGAGAACGTCCCCTGTACTCACTCCCAGGCCCAACAACTTCTCACTTTGGTGTGGATGACCCTTGACTTTTTGGCAAGTGTTCCAACTCAGTACTCTCTCTAGGTCTTTCAGGCCAGCCTGTTGGAGACTCAGTTTATTCCATGTTGGTCTGTCCCCTGTATCTCTTTTCTGCTTTATGGGTAAGAATCAAGCCCCTGCCCAGTAAGAACTCAGCTTGTTGAAATCAGCTTGGCATCTCTGCTACTTTTGAATTGAAGAACCCTTTATTTTAATATGGTTTCTAGCACTTGCATATGGAGCCAAAATCTTAACACATTATAAATGACTGAGTCTGACAAATACAGAGCTGCCTTTCAGGGTCAATTCTGAAAATAATATGGTAAATGTATGGTAAAGGCAGGTTTTACTCATTTTGTTGTCTTTTCTTTATAATAATCCAGTTTGATCTAAATATTGATCCTAAAGTATCCTAAAGTATTGGTCCTAAAGTATCCTAAAGTATTATTAGGTTTGTAGTCATAGAGACCGAGAATTGGTTTGACAAACTTAGGAGGGTTATAACAGGTTTATAATGTCCTGAAATCAGAGAATCTGAGAATCTCAGAATTGGAAAGGGTGTTAATCTGATCCAGCCGATGCAATGGAAGATTAATGGTAAACTTGGGTTCTGTGGACAGACAGCCAGAGTCTGCATCTTGTCTCTGCCACTTATTTGCCTCTTGGAAAGTTACGTACCATCTTTGGGCCTCAGTTTCTTCATCTGTAAATTGGGGCAAAGCAGTTACTTCATATAGCGTTTTTGAGAATTAAATGCCTTAGAATAGCACTTGGCATACCTTTAGTAAAAATTAGTTTAAAGCCAGTTATACTAAAGTTCGTAATAAGCAGAGGGAAGGATTTGGTCCTCTTCTTCCTACATGTCTTGCCCAGCCTCATCACTTAAGTGCAAGTAGTTAAAGCCGGTTTCAGACGTAGACAGGTTGCTCTTTTTTCCCCAGCTTTACTGAGGTATGACTGACAGATAAAAAGTGTACCAGTGTAAGGGGAGGTTTTGATATATGTATACATTGTGATTACCACAATGAAGCTAGTTAACACATCCATCACCTCATATAGTTACCTTTTTATGTGTGGGAACACAACATCTACTCTCTTAACAACTTTCTAGTATGTAGTACAGTGTTGGTAACCATAGTCCCCATGCTGTCCACTAGCTCTCCAGAACTTACGCATCCTGCAGTACTGAAAATCTGTACCCTTTCACCAACATCTCCGCATTTCCCCCACCTCCTAGACCCTGGTAACCACCATTCTACTCTCTGCTTCTAAGAATTCGACTTTTTTAGATTCCACGAATATGTGAGATCATGCATTATTTTTCTTTCTGTGTCTGGCTTATACTTAGCATAATGTCCTCCAGGTTCATCTTTGTTGTCAAAATGACAGGATTTCCTTTTTTAAGGCTGAATAATATTCCATTATAATATTTAATTGCAATATTGTATATACACCACATTGGACTCTACAAGCCTCTGGGCTTGGCTTCGCTTTGTGGTAGTATCTACGTGAAGTTCTAAGAAGTTAACTTCCCTTGGGGTGAAGGGACAAATAACGTGGGAAAGAAATTTTTGAGTTTGGGGAGTTTTCCCTATTTCTTATGGAATGTCTGGTCTTTATACTTGCAGCATGAACTGTCACCACTATGTCAGATATTTCTGGCATGCCTACAGCACTGTGCTGGATACTGCTTTATATCATGAACTCATTTAAACTCACAACTGATTCTTATAAGCAACCGAGTTTCAGAGACATTAGATACCTGACTGAGGTACCAAGTACATGGATTTTTCTCTCACAGAATGGGCTGTCTAGCTGGGGTGGCAGAGCACACGAGAACAGAGTCACAGGCATTTGGAGGAGGAGAACAGTTCCCCATAGGCTGGGGCGGTCAGAGAGGCTTCCAGCTGGAGCTTCAAATAGCTTCAAATGCTATTAATCATTTGATTAGACAAAGCCTTGAAGGAAGGAAGTCACTGGGGGCCAAGCATTCCGATTGTCCAGCAGATCTGTCCTGCCCAGAGTCAGGACATGCACAGCACATGACCAGCGGGCCGCCCCATGGGCCTTTCCCAAGACCAGCTGGGACATAATGTCCCCCACGTGCTGTCCCCTGCAGCCAGCCTGAGAGCATGTCTCCATGGCATAAACTAAAGCTACAGGCAAAGCAGATGCTTTCTCATGGTCCTGATAAGAGATAAGATCCCCAAAGATTAGAACATCCAATTCTGGAAACTTCCACCTTTGTACCACAGCCCAGCACCTCAGCCCCAGCGAATCTCCATGTTTGGGTTTGCAATAAGCTCCCTCAACATTCTAACACCCTTCCCCTGCCCCCAAACACACCTGTGGGTCACTGCACACTCAAGAGATGCCTGAGAGGAGGACCAGAGGCCCTGGAATTAGCATATGGGAGAGGGTCTGCCTGCCTTTCATCTGGTGAGAGGTTTTGGGGGGAGGGGGTGGGAACTCTGAGAGAGAAGAGAGGTCAGACAGAGCAGCTCAAATTCTCACGTTTTCCCCGTTCCTTTAGTCCTGCTCTAAGGGAGTCCTTGCTTTCCCCGGCTGACTCTCTGGGGTAGACTCTAATCCGCTAGAACAAAGCGCCCAGGGACCAGTGCCAAAACTCCTGCAGACTCCCCTCTCTGGCCTCTCCCCCTTCCCTCCTACAAAGGTATTTTTCCATACACCCTTTGCAAGTCAAGAGCTACACTGCTGGATGACAAATCCACAAACCCAAGTTAACCTCCTTTTGTTCCCTAGGGGAACTAGATACAAATGGGGTGGGGGGAGCCCCCAAAGTGGGTGGGAATGATGTATCAGCCTGCTGCTCCACTGCTCTGTAATCTCCCTGTAGGCAAAAATGCTAATTTCGCTCTAGTTTACTACTTTCTGACTATACAATCTTGACGGTTGTTTAGCCTTTCCAAATATCACCTGTAAAATAAAGGATAATGTGTATCTATTTCACAGGGTTGTGGTGAGAATTGTTCCCCCATCATTATAACAATTATCTTTGGGGCTTCCCTGGTGCTGCAGTGGTTGAGAGTCCGCCTGCCGATGCAGGGGACACGGGTTCGTGCCCCGGTCCGGGAGGATCCCACATGCCGCGGAGCGGCTGGGCCTGTGAGCCATGGCCACTGAGCCTGCGCGTCCGGAGCCTGTGCTCCGCAGCAGGAGAGGCCACAATAGTGAGAGGCCCGTGTACCGCCAAAAAAATATATATATATCTTTGCATCCTCAGCTCAAAAAAGCACAGTGCAAAGCACAGAATCACTGAGAGCGTGGGGAGGAGGGAGAGAAGAAAGGACATGAGGGAGGGAGGGAGGGTGACTGAATGGCCTACTCCTACTCCTATGTCTTGTACCTTCTTGGATTAGCAGACTGGTACCTGGAGACCAGCAGAATCCAGGGGCTGTTTGGATAGAAGGGCAATGACCAGTTCTATAGGTTATCTAATATTGGGCTGGTAGCAGGGCAGAGTTAATAAAACGTACTAGATAGTGGTTGATGATCAAAGTAAGATGGATATTTTGGGAGTCACTGTAAAGAGCACACAGGATTGGGAAGGAACCCTGACACCTCAGCTTGGGAACCAGATCTAGCTTTAATTAAATGTGTGATTCTGGACAACTCATTTCCCTTTGAGCCTCTGTCACAAGTAAATCAAGGGAATTTATTTTCTAACGTCCAGCACTCTGATCCATGGACCTGGGTGAAAGATGGTGAATGGACAACAAAAGACCCGTGTCTTGGGAGTGGGTGTGTGTGCTCTGAAGTGGATGGGTGAGCAAATGTTATTTGGCCTCTAAACACTGCTTAGAGGCTGTTCCCAGTGAGGGGGGAATGGGACATTCTGCCCACAGCAAGGGCCTCTGGTCACCCTGGCATCCAGGCCTTGAAGGAAGGAGAGAAGCTAGGCAAACTTAGGAACCACTGCTCCCAGCCTCTTCCCCTCCCAGCTCTCTGCTGACCATAGTGCGTCTCACAATGTGAAGGATTATTCCAGAGCAGGCAGGGAATGCATCTCCTGAACCTCTGCTTTTGTCTAATCTGCTTTTGCATTTGCTTGCCAGCTTCCAGGGGTTGCACAGTGGGTTTTTTGGGTTGTTATTGCTCTTGTTGGTCCCCTCTCCACCCACTCTTCCCTCCCCATGGCCATCTGAAGACATAAGCTGGTCCCATGACCAAGCTTGGGCAGCCAAGGGCAGCTGGCCAGGGCTGACTCTGGACATTACATAACCAGAATGCTGTGGATGTTTCCAAAATTGAATCCAAAGCAACAGGTTCCACAAACTTGGTACATCTAACCTCAGGCCTCAGGATGCAGGAATTATGAGGCCTGGAGGTCTGCCTCTGAGATGGTTGGTTACAACCCAGGGGCTTTGTCACTCCCCCTCTCAATTCTACCCATAAATTGTCTCTTCGGGAGTTTCAGGCCAGTGCGTCTCACACTCGTCCCCTCATTAGATGGACAAGCATTTACCAAGTCCCTGTTGCCTGCCGGTCCCACCCTAATTGCTGGGAATGCAAATGTGAGCACTGAGTACAAGGGCTAGCAGTCCCCTGGGACCTGGGCACACCCCATCTCAGACTCCTGATTAGTCCTGCACATGTGTCTTCTCTCCCGCCTGACTATAGTTCCTAAACATAGGAACCGCATCTTCCTTGTGGCCTCCACAGCTCCTGGCACAGAGTGCTGCATGTAGGGAGGTGCTTACAAAGGTGGAGTGGTGGACCAGCTGCCAAGTTGTTCAGGGTCGAGCCCCAGTCCTCTGTGCTGAGGCACCCAAACCAGCTCCTGCTTAGAAGTAACACAGCCCGTGTCCCAGGGCACTTAGAATCCTGAAATGCCTGAGCCAGGAGGGCTCTTAGGGGTACCCAGCCCAACCTCACACTGTTGACATATGGCAAAACTGAGCCCAGGAAAAGGGACAATTCTAAGGCCAGTGAGCCAAGGGAAGGAATGGAGCTGAGACTAGGAGGCAGGCTCCCTAGGTTTTGAATCGGATGTGCTTTTTCTTAGGGCATACTTCCTGAATGTGCTTCATAATGTTAACATCCTCACAAATATGCTCAGTTATGTGAACATGCTTTGTAAACGATGCTAACTAATGGGATGCAAGAAGACAATTAAAGCCGGGAAAATAGGGAGAGAAGGTGAAGTTCCTACTTTGGCTTGAGGTTCCTGTGATCAGCACAAGTTTAATGTAAAGTTTTGAGAGGTTAAACCTAAGTTGTAACCTCAGTGACTGCATAAAACCAGCAGGCATTGTTGAATCCTAAAACGTCAGACCTCGGAAGAGCCTGTAGAGACGATCTAGTCAACATCCCTCCCCCCATTTTACAGATGGGAAGACTGAGGTCCAGAGAGAGGCAGTGACTTGGCCAGTGTCTCATAGTTACTAGGTAACAGGGCTTTCTGCTGTCTGGTTCCAGAGCGCAGCTTCTTAACAGCTGCCTCTGAGGGACTCCACTGGCCCTGGCTCTGGGATGAAGCAGCCAGCACCACCACCACCACCTGTCCCTTTCTGCTGCCTCATCTATGCCCTCTCCAGCCAGGTGGAGGGGCTAGGACTGGGGCTCAGACACTGAGCAAACACACACCCTAAGTCCAACCCCACTTGCCTCCATTGGCCAAGACTCTGACAAAAAAAACCCAAACCCTCCTGAATCCTGGGATCAGGCTGCTGTCACTCACCTTCATCTGCTTGATGGTGTAGACCAGTGTGCCAAAGGGCCCCTCCTTCACCAGCTTCTTCCCCACCACCTTGGCCCGGATCACTGTAGAAGAAGGCAAGACAGAGACAGGGAAGTTAGGGAGGCCTGAACCACTTTAGGGACCACATCTCAGGGTAGGCATCCAGCTCCCAGTATGTCTGGAATTGTTTTCTTTGTAATTCTGAAGCAACTAGAATAGATGATTGTGTTTATAAGAGCAAGCATTCAGGTAAGAGACACTGGGATGGGGGTGGGCAGGGAGGAGTGGAAGAGAAAGAGAAGACAGACATCTTTGGAGTTAATTTCCCTAAACGCTCATAGTTGCAGTCTGGAAATTTCTAAGGCTGTACTCACCCCTGGAGGAGTGACTCTGTGGTTTCACCATAATCCAAAATCTACTTCTGTTAGAGCCTCCTGCCCTCATTCCATTGCACCTCTGACAATCCCATGGTCTCCCATACCTATTCTCTTTCTACCAGGACCGCTTTCTGAGATCTACCTCATTTGGGACTCTTCCTTTGCATGCATCCTAATACACCCACAGGGTTGTGATGTACCCCAGTTTGACCTCCATGCCCCAGTTGGCACTCTGATGGGGCCCTTGGTCCCCAGCACTTAGATGGCAAGGGATGCAGTAGAGAGCAGCTCAATAAGGATGTGGTAGAGGAAGAAGCAGTTGGGAGCAGAGGCTTAGGAGCCAACCAGACTCTTCCAATCCCAGCCCTGTTCTTTATGGCTATTATGATTGTGGGCAAGTAACTTTGTTTCTGGCCTCCAATTTCCTCTTCTACAGAACAGGATAATAATGTTACCAGTTACCTGAATTGAAGGAATTGGGCAAGATAATGCGTGTGAAAAACTCTCAGCACTATGTCTTGGACAGAGTGTATATTAATGTTATTAATATCATCATTATTATCATCATCATTGATAAAAATGGGATGGGCTGACCCATGGAAGGATTGTTACTGGAAAAAATAGCTCCCATTTATCGCACACCTACTATATGCAAGAGTACATTTTACTTATTTACTCCTCACAACTGCCTTACAAGGTCAGTATTAGCATCCACATTACACAGATGAGGAAACTGACAGAGAAGTGAAACCATTTCCTCATTTTGAGCCTCAATTTTCTTATCTGTAAAGAGGATGTACTACCTATGTCAGGGAATTGGAATGAGGATTAAGCAAAAAACCTTATGAAATTTCTTACTACAACATCTGGTAGAAGGGAGTTGCTCAGTAAATATTAGTCGACTATGTATACAAAAATAATTAGACCCAGTGTGACAAAGGCTGGAAGAAAGGAATTTACTACATGCAGTAAGAACACAGAGAAGAGAGGGATTGACCTGGAGATTATAAGAGGCTTCTTTTTTTATTGTATGTGAAGAAGCTATCTTCAAATATTTGTCAAACCAGCAAGTGGACAGATATTGAAGACAGAACTCAGAAACTGCAAAGAAGTTGCGTTCAGCCAAAGAACAAGTCATCTAATAACAAGAACTAGCAACAAAGTCGGGGATTGAGGCGGTGCTGTCATGGGGGCAGAGAGTGTCTCCATCAAAGGGGGCTGGATGCTCTCATGCTAGGACTTTGACCAGAATGGAGTGGATTTTGCATTTATAGCAGCCGTGTTTGAATCACAAATTGAACTCTTCCAGCTCTAGGATCTTATCACTCTTTCTTACCTCACATTGCACTTAGCCCAAAAAAGAGCAGGTGCTCAATAAATGTTTGTTAAACAGCTTACCCTTTACACACACACACACACCCCTACACACACACACCCCTACCTGCCTATTCTGGTAGCTCCGTTATCCTTCCCCGTTTTGGTTGTCCCACCATGTTTCTCAATTCCTTGTCTCTAATCTCTTAAAAATTTCCTTACTAGGAACCAACTCCCCTACCCCAGCTGAATCCTATCCTGTTTCTTCCCAGATGAGCTTGGAGCCTATTCTCCCAGTCAGACTTGAAGTCAGGATCCAGATGAATCAATGGCCCCTCCAAACCTTACTTGCCAGGGATGGCAAAACACGGAGCCCAGTGGCAAAGTTAGCAATTCAGCAGAGGCAGCTCAATTTGGGAAGAGGCAAGTGGCTGTTTCCAAGTCTGCTGTAAAAACGAGAGCTTGGCAAGATCCCAGGCCAAGTTCCCTAAAGATTCTGCCCCCACCTCTGTGTCTGACTTTGAAACAGCATCCTTGGCAGGGAGCCATCCTCCCAGAGGCCCCAGGGACTATTTCCTCTACATTAACTCCCACAGGCAGGTTGTAACAGCTTAACTGTTGGGCAGAAGGCATGTCTGCCAGGACTTTCCTATTGATTCTTCCTGAATTGATTTGGCTCCATCTTCTGCTTCTTCATTAATACAGAAGGTAAAAGAAGGAGTGAGTCTTTGCCTTGGGAGGAAAAAAAGCAAAAGGGATTCCTTTAAATAGCAACGTCTACCCTTTCCTGGCTCAAAAATGGCTTGACTTCATTTAGACATAACATGTCATAAGCAGACCTGGCCTATAAAGCTGGGTACTTCTGGAAGCTTCCGCATGCACAGTGAGTCAATTCCTTCCTTACCCCGAAATGGTCTGAGCTTGGAACCTTTTCATCTGAGAATAGTTCAGGGAAAAGAGAGTAAGTTTTTGTAATCAGGAAGCCACATTTGAGTTTGAGTTCCACCATTAATTACCATGCAGCCTCAGGCAAACCCCTGTGTCCCCAGAGCTCCTTCCTCCTAAATATCTCTGATTGTCTTGGCCCAGTGCCCATCACGTGGCTTATAAGTGATATACTTATTACTAGTAGAGCAGCAACATGACATAGCATTGAAGAGCCAGGTCCCTGGAGCCTGACTGCCTGGGTTTGAATCCCAGCACTGGTGCTGTGTGACCTTAGGAAAGTTACTAAGCCCCTCTGTGCCTTTGTTTCCTAATCTATGACAGTATCTCATAAAGTTGCTGTGAGGGTTAAGTAGCACAAACACTGAGGACAGTGTGTGGCCCATCCCAAACCCTATGTGTTTGCTGTCACTGTTATTAGCATTACCACCACTACCATGACTTTTGTTATGTGTGTCCATACAGAGTATCTTTAGGCTTCTAACATGCACTATAAGCTAAAACCTGGGGGTTCTGCTTAGGATGAGGAGAAAGGTAAGCTGATCAAAATACTCTGGTCTTGTAAAATTTCAGGGAGAGGTGGGGGAGCACACATTAACTTGTCAAAACAAACTTAAAGGTGTTATTTAGGCCTGGAGCACCCACTCCATCATAGGTACCTGTCCCATCTCATCATCCATAGTAGCCCAAGAGTGACCTGCCAGTACCAAACAAGATCCCATGGTCATGGTCCGGAAAGACTGAAGCAGAGATGACCCAGTGCAGAGGCCACACCAGCGTTCTCCTTACAAAAACAAAACTGCATTAAACTGAACTAAAATTAAATAACATTCTGCTCTCCCACATAGATTCGCAAAGTCCTTCCAAAGTAAAATCGCTGGCCAACCCCAAATCCGCCTATTTGGTCTGTGAATTAATGTCTTTATTTGCTTCAGTTTTTCCTCTGCAATTCAAATGTGTGCTATTTTTTACTTTCCTGTTTGGCAATCAGGGTGCCCCCAAGGCGTTGGCTGGCCCAGGGACCAGAGTGAACAGGGGAGGTGCAGGGAGGTCACGGTTCAGCAACAACAGAAAATGGTTCCAAACTTGGAGCTGGCAGTACGTCTGGCCGTTCCCACCATCTTGATGTGGCTGGAAGCCCACTTTACAGACGGGCTTAGCTGGACACAGGTTTTCTTTATTCTCCTGCATGCTGTGGAGCGGCGCCCACGCTGTCTCCCTAGTGTCCTCCAGCAGGTAAACCTACGTGGGCGTCAACTGGGTTGGCGTCTGGGAAAATGGGTTGGGTACTGCTGGAGGTGACGACAAGACATAGAAGTCCCATTTCCCACCTCGTACAGTCTAGCAGGAAGGCAAAGTTTAAAAGTTCATGGCTAGCACCAGTCAGAGAAGTGGGGGTGAGGTGTAGCCTGAATCTCAGTCTTGGAGCCCTTTATGCTCCTGGGCTTCTGAGTGTGGAGGTCAAAAGAAATATTTTAATGTAAAAGCATGTAAGGAGAAACTGGCGAGGCTATGTATACTTATATTATTGGCACATAGATACATAAATGTGTGTGGGGCCCTCTTAAATACATCATACACCTTAGGATCCAGGTACAAATGTATAGATCTATAGAATTATCTTTCCTTCCTTTCAATAATTTTTTTTTATTGGGGGAGGAATAATAAGAGCTTGCAAAAACAAGGCACATCCCTTCCAGAAATAATTGTGTGCTGCCTGCCCCCACCCATCCATGGTAATGTAGACCACAAGCAGCAGAAGTTTTGAACAAAAACCAATTTTGATGCCAACAGGATTCTGCTTCCAGTGCAGCTTACTGGTGTGTCCAGAAATTGCACATCTGCTGTTCATCAGAATATTCAAAGAGGGATAAAACACCCATGAGCTGGCCCCTGCCGCTCACCCTCTCCTTCCACCTCCCATCCAACTAGCTTCAATCAAATCCAGACCTTTCTACTCCAAACTGATTGTTGGACTTTCCTACCAGTGGGCTGGAAGGCTGAGTTTGGCTAGGTTTGGGAGCAAGGATCCCTTAACTGGATTAATGTACACCAACTGAAGACTCCAGATTCTGCCCATCTTAGCATCCTGTCAAGAGCAGTACAGATCCTCTCCATGATGTAGGAGTTGATTCAGCCATCTAGTGGGTGAGATACTACCTCTCCCCCAGCCACACACACACATTGCCCCATACCTGTCTCTCAAAGGCCCTGTAGAATGATTTTGCTGGCTTAAGGTATGGTCTTTAGAAGAACAGTGAGGATAACTAAGGTACACCTGGCCAGTAGACAGAATGAATTTCTCCAAAAGCAGAAATCAGTGTTAGTGTCAACCCCAGAGAAGGTACTGTTCTGACGGCAGCAGGCAGGACCTAGGTAGGCACAAAAGCCTAGACTCTGGGCTCACCTGTCTTTCAGGCCTGGGCTTGAAAGGAAGAGAGGGGTCTGGGAGTGTTAAAATGATGCCCACTCCCATGGAAGCACTCGAGAAATCAGGAAGGAGGGATGTCTGCAATCCAGCTTGTCTAATGGTCACCTGATGTTTATTTCCCAGTTGTCATCCTCACAGGATGGCAAAGGAAAGTTCCTTTCTGAGGCCAGCATACTCACAGTAAAGGAGATCCCCCAGCCCACCTGGCTCAGCCACTAAGCAAATCTCACTTCCTGTGCACTGTGGACAGCCTGCATTTTAGCCTCTGCAAGGAGGGCAGAGCCAGGCTCTCTTGCTTCTCCAGCTGCTCACCCACTAATTCACCCTCAGCTCCTTGCCTTTCATTGCATCACATCAGTAAGTCTAGGGAAGAGGGGAGGAACTAGAACGCATTGGTAACAACTACCATGCATTGAACCCCGCTGATGTGCCAAGCAATGTGTACACGTTATCTCACTCTGTCCTCATGGCAACCCTATGAGGTGGCTTTTATTGTCCCCATTTTCCACCTATGGAACAGAAGATCAGATACCCTGAGGGCAGTTTTGCATCCCAGAGGGAAAAAGGAAATTGGTGTCCCCCAAGAAAGCAGACTGCCTCAAAACCTTTCCATGAGATTTGTACTGATTGCAAGAGTTCATAATCTTTCTGCACCTCCCCACCCCCACTGTCAGCGCTACTAAGCATCAGAGAGGAGGACTGTCCCTAGGAGGGAGGGCCCCCTTATAATCCCCCACTGACCTCCACATCTCCTTGACTACCCACTTTCCTTTCCAATCACTCACACATGTCCTCTCATTAGTAGTAGGAATCCACAAGTAATCACTATTAGCAGTGTAACAGAGTATCTATCATCTGTTTAGCATCCTGTGCTCCCTAGCAAGGTTTTTGTGGAAGGAAAACAACTTAGAAACCACAAAACCTGATGATCCATGAGGTTTCTCACAACACTATGAGTCTGAGGTTAATCAGAATGATTAATTAGATGAGACAGTGCACATGTAAAAAGGCACTTTGTAACCCTGAAGCTAAACAGATAATATACTACCGTGTTGCTGATGGTGAGTACTTGTAGATTCTCAAATGCACTAATCAGAGGAAGACAACCAGGGACCCAAAAGATTTCTTGCGATTCAGCATTTCTTCATTTGCTGAGATCTTTAGTATCCACCTCCAGGGCCTTTTCGAGCTCCTCCTCAGTTATCTGCTGCCTCTCTGGGCACTTTGATGACACTTTGATGATGTCCATGTTTGAGAAAAGGGCCTTAGGAATTAAGGGTGGGGGGCAGAGGCCTGAGGGGCCTGCCCTAACTGAATCTTTCTGGTTGCCAGCCCATTTCGTTATCACCACCCCAAACCCCAAAAGCCCCTCTAGAAAAACTCAGAAGCTCAAAGGTCAGATCAAGAAAACCCCTATGGAAGTGGCCATGATACACTGAAATGAACATGCATGCAGCACATGGGACCTGAATGAAGTCACTGCCCTGTCACTATGTGACCTTGGGCAAGTCACTTCCCATCCCAGCCTATAAATTGGTGTGATGATTACCAAGCTCAAAAGGTTCTTATGATGACCTAATGCCCCTCCTCCACTCTACCAAAGCAGCTCTCGTCAAGGTCACCCATGACCTCCATGGTGCTCAGTCCAGTCAGCAGTGGGTTCTTTGTCCTCCTCTTATTCATATCCAGCATGTGACGTTCATACCATCTGTACAACTGACAGCTCCCACATTTTTGCAACCTCCAACCCAGAACTCCCATGACCTTTGACTCATATATCCAACAGTCTACATTTAGTCTACATCTATACCTAGAAGTCTAATAAGAGATCTCAGATTCAACCCATCTAAAACCAAGCTCCTAATAACGGCCCTCATCCACACCTAGGCCTCCCATCGGCCCCATCTCGGGAAATGGCAACTCGTTCCACACCAGCACCCCATCTCCTTCCTACTTTTTCTTCACCCCAAACAACCCATCCTCTCTGGGCCTTTGCCTTTGCAACTGCTCCTGCTGGAACACTCTTTCTTCTGTAGCCACAGGGCTCCCTCCCTCACCTGGTTTCAAATATCAGCTGGTCAGGGTGCCTCCCCTGATCCCCCAGCATCCCTCCCCCAAGCACTCCCTGTATCTGCTGGCCAGCCTTACTGTGCTCAAAGCTCAAAGCACCAGCCACCATCTGCCATACTATACAGACCTTGTTTGTTCATTGATTATCTCCCCCCACTAGAATGGAAGCCTCATGAGCGGGCAGGGTCTTTGTTCCGTAACTGCTGTAGCCCAAGCAACCAGAAGAGACAGGCTCCATGTATTTGATGAATACGTGAAGCTAAAATTGCCACCCACATGGAGGGCGATTTTAAAAAAATAGATACATAAGTCCTCTGAGCAAGTTCTGGCAAATGACCATGTCTTTCTGAGCCTTATTCTATCAGAAAGGGGATAATGGCAGGTCCCAGTTCTTAGGGTCAGATGAGCATCTGTCCAATGATCGTTTACTGAGTATTGTGCTAGACTCACAGGAACCTGGAGATAAATGAGGCCCTGAAGGAACTCGGGGCCAGAGTTACAAAAGACAGGAAAGGAAACAGGTGAATGGCGTTGGAGTCTGGCAGACACAGCTGGTATGCCACAAAGAGGGGTGAAGCCTGTCCCAGGGAAGGGTGTCGGGGGCTCCCTGGAGATGGCAGCTGATGTGGGTCTTAGCCCATTCTGGAGAAGAGACTCAGTATGCTTTATCTGAATCCAGAGGAAGCAGAAACCTGGACCAGACTTGGGGAGAGCCTAAGGAAAACAGCTGGGAGTGAGCAGAATCCCGCCTTTCCAGGAAGATGGCCCTAGAAAACTTGAGGGGTGCGGGCCGGGGGTGGGGGGCAGCCTGTGTGAGGAAGAATGCTCCTCAAGAGAAGTCTCACAAGTAGGCTCTTCCTGCATCCTCCTCTGGTCAGTTTCAAAGGCCCTTTTTTTTGATGTCAAAGCCACAGTCAGACCCTTAAGATGCACTCCCAATCAAGATAGGGAGTCTCCAGTTCAAAGCCTGTCCTGACTAACTCTTTCCATTAAGTAAAAATATTAATTTTGGTTTTATTTAAGCAGGTTTTTTGGCGAGAAATGAACCCCTGCAGCTAAAAATAAACCCAAGTACACACACAGTCAGAAAAATCTGGAGAGCTGCAAATCATTTCAACCCAAGTTTCCATCTCAGAGAAAGCTATTAAAACCCAGAGGATATTAAAACTTCTTTCTGCACAGAGACTCTTGTTTCTCAGTCCCTGCCTGTGTGCTGGGGTCCCCCAGGCAAGACTGTCCTAGGGATGTCCTGTCCTGGGGCTCCTGGCAAAGGGGAGGAGGGGCCTGGCAGCGTCCTAGCTCTCCTCACCTTGCAGGCACTGGATTTCTGCTTGAGCAGGCCAGGAAATACACAAGGGCCCCCTCTGACATCTG
This sequence comes from Delphinus delphis, assembly GCF_949987515.2. Classification (NCBI taxonomy): domain Eukaryota; kingdom Metazoa; phylum Chordata; class Mammalia; order Artiodactyla; family Delphinidae; genus Delphinus; species Delphinus delphis. The sequence goes on along the minus strand of NC_082693.1, from coordinate 88,054,533 downwards.
TTGTATGTGAAACGAAGGGGCCAGAGAAGGGAGGAAAGGGAACACAGGCCCAGAAAGGTCAAGTTGCCTGGAACTTTGAAATGATTTAAAAGGGAACACAAACAAAATCTACATCTCACTCCTGCTTTCATGTTTTAAGTGGTGACCTCAATTTTAAACTTTTAAAAGACAAAATTTAAGAGTCACTACCTGGGCACATGCCTAGACTTGGGATTAATACATTTCATTTCTAACCCAACTGCTTGTAAGGTCAGCTACTCTCAATTTCTGCCAGTGGCCACAGCCAATTTGGGGGAAGGATAAGGATCATTTGGCCTAGGACAGGGCAAAGTCCCAGGGCTGGCTGGTTCTTGGATTCGGGTCTGACTCACCTGGGGCCGATGACCAACTTTGAAGAGATATGGTGTTTGTGTGCTCTGGGTTTCTAGGAGGCCAGTAAGGCAACTGCCCCAAAGTATTCACCAAGCATGGCTAGAGTCACAGAGGCTTTTGCTCTGCAAACTGGTCAGCAGGGGAGTGTCAATACCCCAGAGCACAGAAAGTGGGAAAGGTGGTCCTTCTCCCATAACCCCCCACATTCTCCCAAGAACAGATAGGAGCAACAATCCACATACATCCCCACCTAAGCCTCCCTGGTTTCCCAACATCAAAAGGATTATTCTGAAGAGCTCAGCGACATATATCCTGCTGTCCTGAGCTGGGACCCCACCTCAAGTCCTACCCTCCACAGCCTCCATCACCCCCACTGCATCCCCCCACTACACTGACCTTTCCTGTGATGGCCCTTGTCTCTGCGAGGATGACTTTCTCCTCATGCCTCTGTTCACACATCTGTCTTCCTGCAAGACCCACCCAGCTGAAATGCCACCTCCTCCTGGAAGCTTTCTGTCCATCCCAGGCCATACTAATTTCTTAATGATCAGTTCCTTGGTGCTCACTAGCCTGAGATACTAGACAGTAGGGGCTGCATCTGGGACTCCAGCACCTAGAATGTGGCAGGGGTCCCCCAAGAATGTTTGTTGAATGAAGGAATGATTAGAGGAATTAATGATGCTGCAGGAGAGAATCAAAGGTAATAAAATAAAGGGAGACAGGGATGGTTTCATGTTTAGGCTCTTGGAGTGGGAGTCAGGAGCCCTAGCTCCTAAGGGTCACCTAGAAAAGAAGAGGGAGGCAGGGAAAAGCATGAGAAGCCGAAATGGGACCCTGATCCCCAAATACTGAAGATTCATATCCAAAGAGGTGAGTCACGGGGTCCTATTACAGGACACCCCAGTTAACATGTCTCTGCAGAGGGTCAGTACCCAAATTCCGCCCACAGATGAGAAACCCAAGGCTCAGCATCCTAAAGGAGGTCAGTGGTACCCACCCCTTCTCCTTCCTCCTCCTCCTCTCCCTCTCTCTCTTCCTTCTCCTCCTCCTCCTCTGTCATGAGTACTTGGAATTAATTCATTCACTCGTGCTATTCATTCAGAAGTGTTTGAGGGACTACATGTCTCAGGTCCTGTGCTATGCCTTGGGGTTCAGCAGTCAGCAGGTAGAGGGAGTCCCTACCTCAAGGAAGCTTATTTCTATCTTGTGAGATGAGAAGCCAGGTGGTCCTAGTCAGAGAGCCACAGGGGCATGCAGCAGACACACGCTGCCAAGCTAGGCACACTCTGTGTTTGGGGCACTGACACTCCCCTCCTGACCACGCTTTGCAGAGCAAAAGCGATTCTGATTATGCTCGGTGAACACTGTGGGGCCGTCACCTTAGGGGCCTCCTAGAAACCCAGATCACACAAACACCATCCCTCTTCAAAGATGGTGCTCACTCCCCAGGTGAGTCAGCCTTGAATCCAGCCCTGGTGGTACTGTGGACATGTCTGGGGGAGACATCCTGCCTGAGCTGGGATCTGAGAAATCACCATAAGTTAGCCAAGAAAAAGAGAAGCAAAAGGCCTTCAGGTAGAGGAGGGACCAGAGGCAAAGGCCTGCAGGTGGGAGAGCCTAACCTGTCGTTACAATGACAGAAAGCAGAGTGTGCGACAAGGGGCAGGGGACGGTGGAAGCCAAGAGGTAGGCAGGGATGCTTGGCTTGTGTGTGGGGGGGTCTTGCTCCAACGTGTGACAATGTTATTTCTCAGGGGGGTTTCCACTCTTTGGGAGCAGTGATGGAGACTTATCACTTTGTCCCTGCCAGCAGCCCTGAGGATAACATGTGCCCAAATGGGTAGGTGCCCAGGGCCTCAAGAAACCCTTAGAAACAAGACCAGGCCTTGTTTGCCCCACTTGGCATCAGACTCACCAGTGATCCCATTCCAGTTCACATCCTATTTATGATCCTCAAAGTTAAGATTTAATGAATCAGTCTCCCCCACACCCTCCTCTCAAGCCCATTAACCTCTTCCAGCAGTTTTCCTTGGGTGTTTTGTCTGGCTCAGCTCCAGTGTGTCCCAGAATCCAGAGTGCATGCCAGCCTCTGGAAGGTTCCACCCCACTCAGTTCAAGAGGTCCACTGTCATGCAGGCATATGGGTGAGGGGTGCCCAGAACACCTCCCTCCGAGAGTTCCAGCCCTCCCCGGGGGCCCATGGGAAACTTTATCCCACACAAGAGGCCACCAGAATAGCATCCTGGTCTTCAACCACGGCCCCTTTGAAGCAGTGCCCAGAAAAATACCACGCCGACGAATGGTTCTCAGAACTTGGAGCTTTCAGGTCAGGTCATTTTGTGAGACCAGAACAGCTGGCAACATCTCAGGAGTCGTCTATAGCATTTATTTTACTTTTCTGCTAATTGGGATTTGTTTGCTAGGAGAGCTGAGGGCCTCCAGGATAGGTCCAGGAACACAAAGCCGAGGGACCATTAAGCCAAGGGACTTCCCTTGTTTGCACACCAGACCTGCAGATGGGTCTTTGCAGACACAGTGAATCTGTTCCCAAAATGCATCAAGGACGGTGGGAGACTTTGTTGTGATTTGAACAAGCAGCAGTGTCTGCTCTCTGCTCCGTCTCTGGGGATTATACAGAACAGATACCAAAAAGACCCTGGTACATTTATAACTTAGCCTTTGGGTAGCTTGTAAAACAGTCAAGGCTTCTCCGTCCTCTCTTTAACTTCAGTCAGAAAGACTGTGGACACCAAATGGACATAGCTTGGAGGGTCCCATTGAAAGCAGGTGCTTTCCCATCACAGCTTACTCGGAACCTCCCCGCCAGCTCACAACCACGGTACCCAGGTAGTGGGCACTCAGACCAAGACAGGTATGAAAAAAACAAGGCCAGACTACAGGTTTTCAAGCTCTAAGCCAGTTACCAGGGGTAGCTAGCCCTGAGGGTGTGGAGGAATGGCTGGAGATAAGGTCTAAGTGCCTTTTAAGGAGGCCAATCTCCGTTTTCAAGAAAATAAGTAAGTAAAGAATGCTAACTGCTGCCCTTTTTGATCAAAGTGAGTAATGGCAGAATTTTATAAAGTCAATCCTTGGTATTTTTGAACAACCTGCCCTGGCCTAACAGCGTGATTGGGTGATGGTGTCAGTAGTAAAGAAGACCACCTACCCCTTGAACACCTTCTGAGTACAATCCATAGTGCCTGAGCCTCTTGTTCACTCAGTAAGTAACTCCTGAGTGACTACCACGTGCCAGGCACTGTGTCAGGTGGTGGAAACACGTAGGAAACAAAACCTTACAAATGTTATACCTAATCCTTAAAACCAACTTGCAAGATATGTAGCATGATTTCCATTGGGTCAATAAAGAAAACATGACTCAGGAGAGAGAAGAAACATGTCAGAGGTTACACGGCTAGGAATTAAATCCACATACACCTGACAGCAAAGCTCACTCATCTTCCTACAACTTGACATTGCACAAACCTGGACATTCAGCCAGGAAGTCGAATGCTTCAGAAATTCAGAGAAAAGGAAAATTCTTAAGGCTGAATTATCAGAGAAGGACTCATATAAACCAAGATGCTGAGAACTTCGAGGTGGGGTTAACTTCCCAAAACAGAGAAGTCCAGTAATCAGCCTAAAGCTTCGTGGTTTGGGGAGGGGAGCACCAGCCTGAGGACCACGGAGAACGGGGGGAGAGGCAGGAGGAGGGGGTTGAGGAACAAGCAAACTTTTCTGGACAACTTATCCGCAGCCCTGGTCTAATCCTGCTCAGCTGCAAGGCCTCGGGGGCCTTTGTACATGTCATTCCCTCCGCATAAAACCTTCTGCTTCCCTTTACCTAGAACCCCTATCCATCTTTTTTTTTTTTTTTTTAAATTTTATTGGAGTATAGTTGATTTACAATATTGTGTTAGTTTCAGGTGTACAGCAAAGTGATTCAGTTATACACATACATATATTCATTCTTTTTCAGATTCTTTTCTCATATAGGTTATAACAGAATATTGAGTAGAGTTCCCTGTGCTCTACAGTAGGTCCTTGTTGGTTATCTATCTTATATATTGTAGTGTGTTTATGTTCATCCCAGGCTCCTGATTTATCATCCCCTTCACGTTTCCCCTTTGGTAACCATAAGTTTGTTTTCTTTTTTTTTAAATTAATTTATTTTTGGCTGCACTGGGTCTTTGTTGCCGCGCGCGGGCTTTCTCTAGTTGCGGAGAGCGGGGGCTACTCTTCGTTGTGGTGCACGGGCTTCTCATTGTGGTGGCTTCTCTTGTTGCAGAGCACGGGCTCTAGGTGCACGGGCTTCAGTATCCTATCCATCTTTTATATTTCAACTCAAAGGACACTTCCTTGGAGGAAGCTTTCCTTGACCCCTCCCCCGACATCAGACTAGAACAGGACTCCTGTTATACCTTATCATAGTCCCCGGTTTGTGAGTATATGTTTGTGCATTCATTTGAATAATGTATCATTCCCCTCCTCCCCCCCACACACACACTAAACTGTGCTGGGATCATGCCTTGTTTTGCTCACCATTCTATCCCCAACATCTCACACACTACCTGGAACATAGTAGGTGCTCAGTAAAAATTGCTGGGTGAATAGGCACTTGCATCTATTCCCAGCTCCCTGAGAGTCTCCCATTAACCTTCCTCTACTGTGCAGCCATTCCACCTGTGTAACTAGCTGTAACTTTCCAAAGCCAATTCCTCTGCCAGGAGCTGACCAAGCATACGTTGGTTTTGATCATGGAAAAAGAAGAAGGAGGGTGTTCCAGGCAGGGGGAACAGCATGAGCAAGGGCACAGAGGTGAAACTGAGCCTGGAGTGTCAGGGTCACATGGCTCAGGGACCATGAAGACCCTGGAGAGGCTTTAGAGAAGCCTGGAGGGAAGGCTGAAGAGAAGCAGAGGAGGCCCGTTAGCTCATTCTAGCCCAAGCAAATGGCAGGTTCTCTGGGTGACGGGAGCTTGAATGCGGGCCTTCTCAGGACTGCCCACAAACTGGGTCTATAGACAATGAAGTTGCTTCTCTGGGCCCAGGTCCTCAGCCCCCTGACCACCCCCGCCCCCCAGTCCTGTCTTGATACCCTTGCACTTGCCGCACGCAGGCTTAAGGGTGTCCTGGAGAAGGGACTTCTGAACTGGCTCTTCCCAGCTGGGCAAGAGATGTAACTCTTCAAGCCTTGCTTTCCTCATTCTGAAGAAAGGTGAATAGCATATTTGTGAGGATGGAAAATAATAAAGATAGAAGCCACCTGGCAAACGTTTTCCAGAATAAACCCAAATCCCCTTCTTCCTACCCTCCCCCACCCCCATCACTTCCCAACATGCAGGCTCATTCCCTCCCAGCAGAGTTGCCTATGGACCAAATGGTATCAGTGAGTGTTAGGAACGTGGATAACTCCACAAGCACTTTCCAGATCTTGTGCAGGTCCCTATCCAGCCGCCGGAATGGCACCCTGCACCGGACCAGACCCAGTCATGTTTTCTGGTTCTGTGGACCACCCAGAGTGCACCTCTCCTGACAGATCATCTGTCTGGCTGCATTCTCTGAAGGCGGGCTGGCCCGATAAGCAGTGCATGTGCTAGGTCACAGCTAGCACTGTTGCTGGATGCTGGGTGGCCACGGAGCACCCCCGGTACAAGTGACCTCCCACCACCTCTGCTGCACATCTGGCAGCGCTTTGCAGTCGTGACATGACGCCCAGAACTGCTTACTCTGTCTGTCCGTGGGCGGCTCATACTAAAAGTTTGGCTGAGATAGTCTCTAAAGCACATCTCCAGCCAATGTCCATAGACGTTGCTGACTAGGATGACACAGAGCAAACAGGGACACGTCTTCCTGGATATGCCAGCGCTTTTGGAGAATAAGTAATGGGAGTATCAGAGATGAAGACGTTTGGCCAGACACTGCCATAAGAAGCAGAAGAATGGTCAACTTTCCCTATTGGTAAGAATCCTGCTGTCATCCATTCTAACACTAATTAAGTACCATCTTAATTATAATAGGTGCCGTCACCCATCAAGCACTTACTGTACACATTCCGTGCTCAATGCTTGGATTATCCCATTTGAGCTTCATTAACACCCTGTAAAGTAAGTGCTGTCATTAGCCCCATCTTGTAGAAACTGAGGCTTGTAGTGAGTAAGTGACTTTCCCAAGGTCATCTAAGTAGGAAGCGGTGGACCCAGCATGCCAGCCCAGGCAGCCTGACTCTGGAGCCGCTGCTTTCCACCACTGGGTCATACCTCCCTTCCAAAAGCACATATGTGACCACAGTGTAGGGGGACGGGCACATTTCTCAGGCCACAAATTCTAGGTTGGGTGGGACCTTCACAGTCACTCAACGGAACCTCCTTCAAATTTCTTCTACAGTCCTATCATCCCAGGGTTAGTCTGGTAACTATGCAACATCTCTGACCTAGGTCAGCCTGTTCCATGTTGAGCCATTTCTTGACTGTTCTAAAATTCTTCTTTATACTGCCTCCCTGTGGCTTCCTCCAACTAGCTGACATCTTAGGCTTACAAGAAACAAGATATATGAAGAACATGGTCATGTGCCCAACATCGTCTCCAAGATAAGGATTTTCATAGATTTTGATGGCCTTTCTCCACATGATTCCAAGTCTCCTTCTCTGTCTCACTTAGGGCCTTTAGCTCCCTACTTGTGTTGGTGGAGGGTGGATGCAGATTTCCCAAGGGCTGCTGATCAGTGTACAGAGTTGAGAGAGACTTCACCCTCCCCACTCTGGATGCTTTTACTGCTGGTAATGAAGTCTAAAACTTCACCACCATCCATTAAAAACCCCTAGTGTTTTCAAAACAGATTCTGTCTCCGAACTTTGACATGATTTAATAAGTAACTCTACCTATTCCACTAAATAACTGTACTTTTTTGGTTGTGGAAGTAAAGAAATTTGGGGTGGAGGGAGTCTTATTACACAGAAAGTATTGAGTAGTAGAAAGAGCCCTGGGCCAGGAGTTGGGAGCCAGATTCTCTTTCTGGTTCTTCCACTAATTTGCTATGCGAGTTTGACAAATCACTTTCTTCTCAGAGCCCTACTAGTTTTCTATTCTGCAAAATAAAGGGGTTGGACTGGATGTATTCTAGGGTTCCTCACAGCCTAAGGGGCTAAGGTTATTTTACCATCACCTTATATCTCTAATTTATACATTTCCCCTGGGTCCTACTCTCTCCATTGGTAATAAGCCAGGACATCACATATTCTCCCTATTTACTGGGTCTAGAATCACATTTCTGAAGAGTTGATCAAACTTGAGTAAGTAATTAGGATGCTTCAGGTGACTTTTCTGGCCTTGTCTGAAAAGTCCTTCTTGGCCTGTTATCTGTCTGGATGATCTGAAGTTGCCAAAACTGGGGATAGCAGCATGGACAGAACTGGCTCCTAAGTCACCCACTTGGCCCATCAACTGCACAATTTGAGTCACCCTCACCAATCTGTTTTCTTTATGAGCCATTGTCTTATTTTTGTAGTAACATACGATTTTCCAGGCTGACAGTCCAGCAAAGAGTTTATTTCCAAGAACGTAAACAAACCTGGGATAACTTCAGCGGTTAAAGTCATTATGGGAGCACTGTACATTAATGCCAGGTAGGGCCTCCTGCTCTGAATGTGCCCATGTCTTTCCCGCAGAGGATTCTAAAATATGCTGAGAAGAAGTCTTCTGCCTTTAATCTCCCAATTGTATATTAACATACAAGGTAATGAAAATGTCTCCAGGATGGCATCTCCATGGGGAATATGCTCTAATGACCTCACGTGTACTAACTGGGGATAATGCCACATCCATGAAGATAAAATCCAGCCACCCTTGCCCTGCTGATTTAGTTTGACAATAGCTAAGACAGTGATCTAATAGACATGCAGATTCTCCAGCCCACTCCAATGTTCTAAGTAACGTTAACTCCCCTCTCCTATAGAGTAGGATGGGGCACTATCCACCCCCATCCTCCCTGGATAGCTTATTTCAGATACTCCTTGAGCTGTTCCGAAAAGCTGTTCTTCAAATAAGAGGGAGCCTCTCTTCTACCCAACCTGGGACCCCCACCCCTCCCTGAAGGGCATAAAGGCCAAACTGCCACCTTGATCTCAACTTCAACCTCAGTCCAACCTGAACCCAGCCAAGCTGCATCCCAGTCCCAGAGGTTTTCTACTTTTGAAACAGAAGGAATATTCAATATTTTTCACTCTGTCAATATTTTTACCTTCATCTCCATCCTCCTCCCTTCTGCTCTCATGCCCCTGGTTGAGGCGGGGGACAAGGGAGTTTTTTTTTTTTTAAGACCAAACAAAAACAAAGCCCGGCCCAGGCTGAGGCCAACAGATCGTGATGTTCTGGGTGGATTTTGAGTGCCAGCAAAGACCATCAGCAAGATCTACAGGAAACACCTTGCAGAATCCACTCGGAGAAGCAGAGGCCACCAAGAAGTGCAAGGCAGATACACTCCGCTCCATGTCACTGGCTCTCGAGGCTGGGGTACAGGAAATGGCTGTGGGATTCCAGGCCCTCTGGAGGGCAAACACACAACTGGCGGGGGGCGGGGGGGGGGGGGGCTTGCAGATTCCTCTGGTATTTTCCATTGGGAGTTTCTTTAATTTGTATATCTGTTCCGAACGGCAAACTGCCTGTGCGTGATCGCTGCAGAGGGGACCCAATAAAAAAGGTCAAAGGCAGCTTCCCAAGGGTCTGTTCCAGGGTTTAGCAGAAGCTACATTTTCTGTGAAAGAAGGACACGTCATGCAGTGGTCAAGAATGTGAGGACTTGGGCACCAAAGAACCTAAGGTTGAATCTCAGCTCCAACTTCTACAAGCTGCAGTCTCTTGGGCAAATCATTTAACCCCTCTCAGCCTTGTCCGGTTGTCAGGATGAAGTGAGACACTGAACGTAAGGAACTTTGCACAGTGCCTGGCAAGCAGCAACCTCAATAAACAGTGGTGGTGATTATTATTTCATGAGAGGCCCCCTTTCCCAAGGTGGTGAAGAGGCTGGAGGACAGTAGGAGAAAGAATGAAACAGTTGCAAGAAGAGAGAAAAAAAATGCAGAATACTAGCTGGGACCCATATAGGGCGTTGCAAGCCCACAGCCTAGCTGCCAACCTTTCCCTTGTGAAACGTCGGCTGCCCCACTTACTCTTGTTTGGGGCATTGTGATTTCAGGTCAGGTTGAAGCAAGGGACATTAACTGGTATCAGTCCAAGTGGAATGAACAGCCCAGAGCAGTGCAGAGAGGCCCAGCAGGAGGCAGGGAGAGGAAGCATTGCTCGAAATGCTAATGAGTAATTAAGTCCTTCAGGGTCACATCCTAGTCCCTTTCTACCCGGGGGCTGGAGGAGTTTGGATGGGCCCAAAGTGGTCTGTTAGAGTGTGTGGGTAGCCCCCAAACCTTCCTTGCACAGAAACTGTGCGTGTGGGAAGCCAGCCTTGCTGTGCAAAGTGAGGACTGAGAGCCATGAAATTGGCAGGCCTGCTCAGGCCAAGGTCAGCGGCCAGAGCCCAGCATTGTTCTGGCCGGACGAGGGACCGGCCAGCAGCCAGCATTCTGTGGGGAGGCCATGGTAGAGGAAAGGCCAGATGCAGTCCAATTAGGGTCTGATGGAAACCAGGCCCATTTTTCACGAAACAGGAGGTGGGTGGCCCTGCTGTGGAGGGGACACTGGCTAGATGGAGCATGTAGCACCCATCAATCCCCAGGTCGAGCGGCATGCCTGGATGTGGGTACAAGAAATGCGAAGGGTGCCCCTGCCCCCTGTCTCTGCTGTAATGAAGTGCCAGTTGGGAGCCAGCTGGGCAAAGGGAACATGTCTCCACGCTCCGTCCGCTGTTTGGTAACAATCACTGGTATTCTTTCAGCACCACCAGGAATAGTATGCTGGGGGCAGTTCTTTGAACCACCAGGCATGACCAAGAAAGGAAGGTCCAGATCGAAGAGGGCACCAGTTTTAATGTTCAGCACGAGTCCTGCGTCTCTGGCTTGGGACTGGAGTTAGCAGTGGTGGGCACGGGGCCTGCTGAGGAGCGCTGAGCTGAATTTCGCGATTCCTTTTTTTATCCCTGCCCCTACTCAGCAGTACGCTCTGGCAGGTGGAAATGGTGCCAGTTTCAGCTGGTCCCTTGTGCCAAGTTCAAGTCTACTATAGAGAGCAAGCCAGTGGTCTCTACTTACCCCCCAAGGCTACCTCTGGGGTAGTGGGGAGGTAAGGAATGATTGGTCCCCCAAGACCCTTGTTTTTGTCCTGCTCTCCCCCTTCATGGGAATCCTAATAAGATAGGAAGAGTGTGCATTTCCTCATGTGACTATCTCCCACAGCTTGGCCAGTGGACTCTTCGGCCCTCATACCACTCCCCTCTGCTGGCCCCAGCAGTGAATCTGGAAAGGCTCAGTGCAGCATGCTAGTGAGCCAAACACATGGAAGCAATGCGTGTGGGAGGGTGATGCAGTCTGTCTCCCAGGACCAGGCTGGCGAGTCTGTGGTGGGTAGACAAGAAGTCCCAGCTGAGCTGCGAAACCACGGTGCCAGCCACCTGGACCACTAACCACAGAGTAGCCACGGGCAAGTCAATCCCATCCCTGGGCCTGTTTCCCCAACTGGGAAGCAAAGGTATTGCATAATGGCCCTTAAAAATCTATGAGTCCATTCGGCCCTGCCTGTGGTCTGGAAAGTTCATCTAAACAGACAGGAGAGCCTTCTTTAAATTCTGGTCCTTCCTTCCTGGGTGCACACCAGTCGGCAAGTGGCTGGATTGCTGACCTTCTTCTGAGGCTCTAACGCAGCAGCCAACAGATGGCAGAATCTCCCAGAGGCTTATATCTCTGAAAGATTTGCTGCCTCACATCAACATAAAAGAATGTTGTCCTGAGAGGCTGTCTGTTCCTAAGTGGCCCCGTAAGAACTCTCCTTTTTGAGTTTCGCCCACTCTAGGCTGGAGCACAGGAGTTAAGTTGGAGTCCGGACTTGCCCCTTGCTAGCTGTGTAAACTGGGGCAAGACTCTTCACTGGTCTGAGCCTCAACTTCCTTGTCTATCAAAACGCCATTCATTCCTGCATTTAACAAATATCAGGGTTGCAAGTATGTTCCCAGCAGTGAACTGGACAAATGAGGTCTCTGCTGTCTTGGTGCTTAAATAACAGCCGAGGAGACAGACAGAACAATAAACAAATAACCCAGTAAGATGTCAGATGCTAGGAGAAAGGGAGATAGAGAATAGGGATGGTGGGTATTATAAGATAAGGCGGGCAGGCAAGGCCTCTCTGGGAAGGTGACATCCACGTTGACACCTTCATGATGAGAAGCCAGCCAGTGAAAATCTGTGGACACTGTAATCCAGGAAGAGGGGACAGCAAGTTCAAAGGCCATGAGACAGGGACAAATTTGGAGCCCAGAGCATTCAGGGAACAGCCAGAAGACCAACATAGCCACAGCAAGGCAAGGGGAGATAGAGGCCAGATCCCATAGAGCCTTCTAGAACTCATTAAGGAGTTGGGAAGCCAATGGAAGCCTTTAAGCAGGGCATTAACAAGATCTGAATGACATTTTAAAAAGGTCACTCTGGCTGCTTTATGGACAATGGAGTGGAGAGAAGGCTGGAGTGAAAGCAAGGGAATTAATTGTAATCGTCACTGACCCTTCCCTGCCCACCTCTCAGGGTCACTTTAGGCTCCCATGAGATTCATGCTGACACCTAGAGAAGTCCAGAAGCATGAGAGGAGGCATGTATCTGCACGTGTTTTAAAGTCCATTTTTTATAAGTAGGAGCTTGCAGGGCCGGGCACCAGCTACTTGGAACTGTGTCCCTGTATGGATTTCAAGGAAATAGGGCAGGGCGGTAGATTCTGCCCTGCCTGAGCTGTGCAGCTGTCCAGCCCCAGATGAATTCACGTGTTTAAACCCGGAGCTTTGCTCTCAGCCATGCCTTACTCTGCTTTCGCTGCTGGTGCCGGACGGGGGTAAGCTAACACCTAGCAATGTGGAGAAGCTGACACTCCATGCAAACTCACTTGCTGAATTCCTGGCAAAAGCTCATCTCTCCTGGCCTCACTTTCAGGACTGGGAAGGAAAGAGCAGGAAATCTGGAGGTTTATTCACTTAGGGATTTTTAATTTCAGAGTGGGCCCTTGTAAGGATCCTTGCAAGGGTCATGATCAGCAAAGCCCCTGCATCCCGAGAGAATGTCCCAATGCTTAGAGGAGGAGAGCTTGGAAGCATCCTGGGTTCCAGCCCTCTACCTTCTGCTGGGGTTGGGAACACTGCCTTGGTAGCCAGAGCTTTGCATTCAAATCCCATCTCCACCTCTAGGTTTCCTCAAGTTGAGTAAGAGGGGCCTTCATAGGGACGAGATGGAGAGCAGACGTGAAGAGACTGGGCTCCGTGCCTGCCTTCATTCACTCACTCATTCACGGGCCTTCTGGGTGACAAGCTTGGGGCTGAATGGTGGACACCCTGGTGCTTAGTACATGTTTGGGGAATCTGAAGATGCACAGTAAATTGTATTCCAGCTAAAATGTACTATCTAAAATGCCAGGGAGTTCAGAGAAGAGAGTAATTAATAAGATGATGTGTACTGAGTATACAGTTTAAAAAAAATTACATGTTAACATCTCAAGACCTCAATTGCCTGTCATCTGTACAGTAGGGACACTGAAATTTCCGAAGACCTCATAGCTGGAATTTGACAAAATGAGATCAAGGTATCTGTTTTTCCTCTGTAGCTCCTGGTCTACACACTACCTGCAAGTTTTCTGGGGCTTTCTCCATGCTTTTTATTTTCTTGTATTATTTCTTTCTTACATAAGTAATACAACTTTACTGAAGAAAATTTGGGGAAAAAATGAGGTAAACAGAAAGAAAACTATAAGATCATTTTTAAAATAACCTGAACTCCCACTACCCAGTTATAACTATGCTTCATACTTAGATGTTACCTTCAGTCTTTTTCCTCATATAAGCCTGTGGATAGAGGTTCCCCCCCCCCCAATAATACAATCATATAGAACACACTTGCTGGTCATCTGGGGTTTTTTTCAGTCCTGATATATCAGTCCATCTGGCTCTGTCTCACCCCTTTGAAGAGCTGTATTGTTTTCAGTTTTGTAGATACAGCACTTTTATAAACAATTCTGTGATAAACATCCTTGTGTGTTTACATTTGTGTATATATACACATGTATACATATAAATGTTTATATACATATATAAACACATATTCATATACATACACACATCTAGCATACTTACCTGATTATTTCCTCTGGATCTAGATGTTCTCACCACTTTTTAAAGCCATCTTAATATTAATCGAATCCAAGTCAGCAGACCCTTCCTACTCATAAGCTGGGTACTCTACAGACACTTAAGCCTCATACTGAGCATAACTAAGGAGCATCGGGCACAGTTTCTCAGGTCCTACAACTCAGTCCTACCTCCCCCCATCCTCCCACCCACAGCCCCTGTCCCTACCCGACCTAAGCCAGCCAGTAATCAAGTCTGAAAGATATCATACTGCCTGAGTCCCCTGCCTCTTCTGCCTTTTTGGACCCAGCCTGCTATTTCAAAGTTTTTACAAGGTTTGAGTAAACATCCCAGGACAGGCAAGGCCAAGAGGAACCCAGTCTTTTCTGTTACAAAGTCAGTGGTTAAGGCCACCACCCCAAACAAGGTTCCTTCCTGCCCCTGCCTTCCCCTTTCTACTTTTAAAAGCTCTCTGCTTGCTATGGGCAGTTTTAGTATGCTGCACAGGTTGGCAGCATCCCTTTGGGTCAGAGTGAATGCAGACTGCCTTCCCCATCTCTTTGCTCAGTGTCAAAGGCATTTGCCTGAAACACTGGTCTTAAAGCAAAAGAATGACATCGAAAGGAGAGGAAACAGACCAGAAGGTTTCTTGTGAAGAGGGCCATAATAATAACCTATTCAACTACTAAAAGTAACCTCCTTCTATAATATGTGTACAGGGAACTTGCACCATACACATACACCTCTGACCAAGCTGAACTTGGTGATGATTCTGTTTGGCATAAACCGATGTATATTTTACTACAAATATATATTTTTTTCCTCAATTTTAAAAGGTCTGGCCAGTTTCTCCCACCTCTGATTCCCAAGTAAGCTTCAGCCAGGGATCTGCTGTCTCAGTCCCTGTATGACTATGGGGTTCAAAGATATGGCATGTGACTGTCTTAGGTTGTGTCCTCCCCTCCTCTCCAAAGACAACCCAGCTGCTCCACCTGGGGCTGCCCAATGAAGAAACGGTGATCTGTCCCAGTGCTAAAGGAAGACCTGGCTAAGATGGGGTTATTGAGAGATGGCATTTAAGGGCTCTCTGACTTTCTAAATGTGACTTTTTGCTTTTCTGTATGCTGACTTCCTAAGATGCCAGTCCATTACCTTTATATCCATAGTTGTCATACACTCTTACCCTACAATCACCATGTGGCAAGGGATTGTAGGAATACCCAGTTTCATAGGTTTGAAGATGTGGGCTCTGAGGTCATCTGACTTGCCTAAGACAGCATGGATGACTGAGGATTCCACTCAGGTCTTTTCACTCTGGATGCAGAGGTTCTTCCCCACCCCCATGAGAGCCCACCAAGTCTCTTCTGGCCTCAGCCAGTCACTGGGCTGTGTCCAGAGCCCAGCATTCAGGGCCCAAGTTTCTCTTGGCAACACTTTTCCTTCCCTCCAATTGCTATTCCCACTGGTGTTGGCTAACCCGGTTCCAGACCGTATCCCTCCAAGCCTGGCCAGCTCTGTGCCGATCCACAGCACCCTAGTTATTTCTGGGCTGGGACAGGGTCCACTGCATCCTGCTTTCTCAGAGGTTACTCTTTTTGGCAACCCCCCAGGTGCAAATCTGTCTCATCTATTTAGAAGAGAAGCAGAGGAAACCCACCCTACCCACAGCCCATAATGAGAACACCCCCTCCTACATCCCCTGTGGCAAGTCAGCAGGTCCCACCCAGAGTAGGTCCCCCAGAGACATAGGAAATCCAGCTCAGGTCCTCAGGAGCAGGATAGATGGGCAATAGGGGCTCCCAGGGAGCCCACCACAGGACACAAGAGTTCCCCTGCTTGACCAGGAGCCAAAGATGAGCCAAAGAAGGCAGTCTACTGCTGCCTTCCCACAATGCTGCACACCCAAATCCAGGGGATCCGCTGAGTCCTTACTTTCCCACCATTGTTCTGTTATCTGATTGTAAAAATAATGTGTCACCATTGTGAAATTTCATTTTCCAGAATATACTGGTCAAAATTAAAATCACCTAAAGTCTCACAAACCAGAGATGTTTTGGTATATAGGTATTAAAACTGTCCTCTAAGCATCCATATAAATATTCATATCATTTTTTTTTTAAACAAACTGGTTTCTGCTACTCAGAAGTGCATCATGGGAACCTCTCCATATCATTAAATAGAGGCTACCTCAAGCCATTATATGGCCACTCAGTAGTTCACTGTATGAATACACCATAAATTTAAGCAATCTATTCATGATAGGCATTTAGATTGATCCTCTTTGTGTGTGTAATTATAAACAATGCAGCCATGGACCCCATTGCTTAAGTATTTCTTTGGACTAGATTTCTAGAAGTGAGATTGCTGGTTAAGGTGTATTTTGAGGGTCTTGGTTCTTGGTGCCAGACTGTGCTCCAAAGAGGCCACACCAGTCGCCTTTCCCATCAGCAGCCCATGAAGGTGAGAGACCAAACTCCATGAGGGTGGGAATGCAAGTGCAAGGACTCTCTGCATGGCTCCGCCCAGACCAGGGACATTATCTGGAAATCCCCAAAGGCATCAGCACAGGAAACAAACTAGTTGCTGGCAGCGGGGAAAGGACAGATGGGAGGGCTCCAGCTTCTCTCAGAGAAATCAGAAGCAGGCAGCATGGGGTAGTGAGTGCCAGGGTGACTTTTGTCTTTCCAAAGTGTCCCCCCCACTGAGGGGGCATAGGGTGACAAAACACAGGGCAATGATAAATACCTGGCCCAGAAGTGCAGTCACTGGACACTGCCTCTCCTATTCCCCAACGAGCTGTGTGACCCTGGGAAAGGGCTTCCCCTCTCTTGACCTCTGTTTTTCCATCTGATCTGATATTCATCATTCTTTGATCCCAGAACCAGCCTTAAGACCAGAGTAGAGAGATCTCCAGCCATCCTTCCTCCATTCAAAGTCATTTACCTTTCTTTGGTCTCTCCAATATATTCATTTTTATATAAACTCTACTTCCATGAAGAGCCATACCAACGTTTTCTTGGCTTCTGTTTTTATTATCATAGCACTGATGACATCTTAGTTGTTAGCAAGAGACAGAGAGAGAGCAGATCTTCACTGGAAAGTAAAAGACTTTGGTTCATTGGTTTTCAATCCAGCTTCAGTTCAACATTCGTTGAGAGCCCCTAGCATATCTCACCCATCTTCCCATCAGCCCTGCATTACAAATGAGATCTTTCCCATCTGCAGGTGGGGAAACAGGCTCAGAATTTACAACATTTTAGTCAGACTTACCCCATGAGTAAAAGACAGAGCTGAGATTCAACCTCAAGTCTGTTTTACTCTGAGCTCTATCTCTTTCTAACACCCTCCACTGTCTCTCCAATCAGACCTAGAGAAGGATTCTTCAGGCCCAGAAATATTCTCTAGTGCAGGTCTGAGAGATGGAAAAGCATGAAGTCACCTGGATTTCTCAGATTGGTCATGTTTGGCTCAGGGGCCTCAAAGCTGATTAACACATCTCTCCCTAACTTTTAGCATCTATAAAATAAGCAGTGAGAAGAATTAATTGGCAATGTCTGGCAAAACCTGCTCAGCCTCTTTATCGTTCACACAGTACTTCTTGTCCAGTAAGTCTCCTTTCTTCCTTCCAAGAACCAACATCTATAGACTTGGATTACAAATAGATATGAGTGAGCTTCTGTGATTCTCTACCCCAGAATGTATCCCAGATCCCCAACCCCTCCCCGCCTCCCTATGGTGCTTCCTGGCATCTGGAAGTAACCAGGTCCTGGTGATGCCAGGACTTGAATTCTCCAGGGTCTGTGCCCATCTCTGCAAGCATGTTGCAGAATCAAGATGTTCCATTGAAACATGAGTCAGGAAAAATATCAGTCTGACTCTGAAAACTGCCCCTCACCCTAAATGAGGTTTAAAAAAATGCCAATGAGATGGGTGCCTATTCGTTCCTGATTCCAGGCCTTGTCCCCAGGCTTAGCTTTTCCAGGTCCCCAGGTGGTGCCAGGAGCTGCAGTAGAATGGGTAGAAGGCAGAGCAGGGACAACACACACACACACACAGACACACACACCCCCCATGGTAGAAAAAGAAGGGAATGCTGGGAATGACCCATGGTCATGTCCAGAAGGAATGAGGATTGTCTTGGATACAGAGCTAGCCTCAGAGAGGGCCTGGCCAAGCAAGAGGTCTGACTCACTGCCGTTGCCAAACCAGGAGTGATACCCATATTGGTCTTCTTGTGAATCAGAAAAAGGCACCCCCTCTAGATGTTGACAGCCTAAGCCACACATCACACAGAAAAAGGTCCCAATGCTCTTGGGCTCCAGAAAAAAATGAAAAATGGGTTTCCAAGGAAGCCATGTGGTAGGATGGGTACCACAGAAAACCATCACATCATGATTGTAAGAACTTCTGTGGGCCCATGGGCAGAAGAGGAAGTCAGGCAGTGAGTGGGCTGCAAGGAATTTAATACACTGGCCACTTCAGAATCCCCCTTTTCTGTTTTCTGAACCTTTGAAAACAAAAGATGAGGTGTGAAAGGGGGCCCTTGAGTGTGCTTCCTGTAGGTATTCACCTGTCCAAGCTGGAATTATGGAGGAGGGAGGGCAGAGCCACAGCCAAAAGAGGGCCAGGCTGAGCCGTGGCCTTGAGGGTAGGGGCCATGGCCAGTGGCCTCAGCACCTTGTCCGGTGCCTGGAACACAGACGCTCAATAAATCTTTGCTCAAGGAATGAATGTGTCCATAGCAGACATGCTTGCGGGACCTTTACACAGTCGTGGAAGCCATGTACTCAGCTGGGCCGAGGCAGCCAGACTGAGGTGATGGTGATTGAGGCCCATGTCTGATGGTCTTAATGAATGACATGGCTGGCAGTCAAAGAAGAAGGAGGTTGACACACAGCCTTTTGCCTGTGCAGCCTCCCACACGGAACCAGGCGGGGCTTGGGAAGGAAGCCACAGGTCCTGCCGACATGGCGCCCACCCTCTGAGTATTCTGAGATGCCTTCTCTCTAGGCCTCTCAGCCCCATGGCCCTGGGATCTGCAGGCAGCAGAGCGGCAGCTCCTTGCAGGCATAAAACCCAGCACTGTCCCAAGGGAGGCCAAGCCTCCTCAAGCCAACACAGATTATTTCCTCTTTCACTGCCTCCCTCCCTAGTGGAAAAAACAAGGAAACAAAATTCCCCTGAGCAACCTGAAACCCTGTGACCCCCTGGGCAAGTGCAGGACGCAGCTCCACCTTTGTGCCCTCCACTTTCCTCCAGCTCACCTATGCTTAAACCCAGAGGCCAGCCTCAGAGGTTATTTATAACATGTCAGAGGAGAAGGGGGCAGGAAATAGGAAATTATGAAGGAGGGGGCAAGGAGGAGTGGCAGGGGCCAAGTGACCCCACTGGCTGGGAATCCACTGCCTGCCTGGCCTGTGGAATCAGAGCCCCAGGACAGGGAATTCCTCCCCAGCCCACATTCCTCCTGGCCCCAGAGCCCTATCTGCTGCTCTCTTGCCAGCCCTGTCCCCTTCCCCAGGCCCAGGTGGAAACTGAGTCATCCTCAGGCTTTTCCTCAGTCTGGCCACAGTCATGTGGGCTTTGTGACAGGAGCTAATGGTGCAAGAGCTGGGGGCCCAGCCCTGGGGACGGGGTGAGCAAACACCCGGTCTTTTACCTCTGCTAGCCCCATGCTGCTCTTTCCTCTCCCATTTAAATACTTGGAAAGCTGGGGTCGGAATGCTCAATGCTTAGGGCCCAAGACTTCTTCTCATTAACTTTATCAAGGGCGCCCAAAGGGGAGGTGACTCGCCTAGAATCACACAGCCAGAGGGAAGAGAGTCAGGCCTGGGGCCCTATCATTTGGGGGCACTGGCCCATTTTTCTACACCCCATGCTGCCCCCCAGGACCTTGGCTAGTTAAGACTCTTTGGGTACCAGTGTGAACATACTGGATTCACTGTAAAGGCTGGAAGTGTCCGTCCTTGCTTTGCCCAGAGCCACAAACCATGAAATGGAATCCCTAGTTGACCACCTCAAATCCTGTGTGGACTGAGGCAAAATATCCAATCCATTCATTCACCAAAACATTCTAAGCAACCACTGAATGTACAGAGCCACTAACTTTCAGACAATTTCACATTGTTAGGTTATTCTTTTTGTTGTTTTAACACACCATCACCAACTCAGTGATTCTCTAGACAAGTGTTCTGAATTGGGCGAATGGAGGGATGATTATAGATGGTCTTCAGCAAGGTTTCTTCTGAACCTCTAGAAGTGTGTATGTATAGCTTTAATCAGAATGTCAAAGAGGCTGCTGTCTGTAAAATGGTTAGATGCTCATCTAAGAGCAGTATAGATCAGAGAGGCGAGAGCTCAGGCTAAGACCACCTGGGGACCAGGCGTGGGGACACACAGGTATGTCTCCCCTGCTGCTCATGACCTCTCCACAGTACTTGTGCCCCAGACCTTCAAGTCATAAATATCTCACGTGGCCACGTTTTCCTTCCGTCAAGCCCCTAATGGTAAAGCAAGATACTAGGGTTTACAAATCTGATGCATGCCCAGAACTGGGCCAACTAAGGTTATAAAACAAGTCGGGGCAGAGGAGGAACATTAAATCTGGCCAGTGTTTGGCCTTGAGGGTCACTCCTCCTTTCTCTTCCAGCCCCTATAAGGGGCCCACTCACACTGATGCAGCCATTTCTGTTTGGCAAGCCTAGATGAGCAACTTCCCTATGCAACGTAGATGATATTTCTTTTTTTTTTTTTTTTTTTTATTTTATTTTTTTTTAACATCTTTATTGGGGTATAATTGCTTTACAATGGTGTGTTAGTTTCTGCTTTATAACAAAGTGAATCAGTCATACATAAACATATGTTCCCATATGTCTTCCCTGTTGCCTCTCCCTCCCTCCCACCCTCCCCATCCCACCCCTCCAGGCTGTCACAAAGCACCGAGCCAATATCCCTGTGCCATGCGGCTGCTTCCCACTAGCTATCTACCTTACTGCGTTTGTTACTGTGTATATGCCCATGACTCTCTCTCGCCCTGTCACAGCTCACCCTTCCCCCTCCCCATAACCTCAAGTCCGTTCTCTAAGAGGTCTGCGTCTTTATTCCTGCTTTACCCCTAGGTTCTTCATGACATTTTTTTCTTAAATTCCATATATATGTGTTAGCATACGGTATTTGTCTTTTTCTTTCTGACTTACTTCACTCTGTATGACAGACTCTAGGTCTATCCACCTCATTACAAATAGCTCAATTTCGTTTCTTTTTATGGCTGAGTAATATTCCATTGTATATATGTGCCACATCTTCTTTATCCATTCATCCGATGACGGGCACTTAGGTTGTTTCCATCTCCGGGCTATTGTAAATAGAGCTGCAATGAACATTTTGGTACATGACTCTTTTTGAATTTTGGCTTTCTCAGGGTATATGCCCAGTAGTGGGATTGCTGGGTCATATGGTAGTTCTATTTGTAGTTTTTTAAGGAACCTCCATACTGTTCTCCATAGTGGCTGAACCAATTCACATTCCCACCAGCAGTGCAAGAGTGTTCCCTTTTCTCCACACCCTCTCCAGCATTTATTGTTTCTAGATTTTTTGATGATGGCCATTCTGACTGGTGTGAGATGATATCTCATTGTAGTTTTGATTTGCATTTCTCTAATGATTAATGATGTTGAGCATTCTTTCATGTGTTTGTTGGCAGTCTGTATATCTTCTTTGGAGAAATGTCTATTTAGGTCTTCTGCCCATTTTTGGATTGGGTTGTTTGTTTTCTTGTTATTGAGCTGCATGAGTTGCTTGTAAATTTTGGAGATTAATCCTTTGTCGGTTGCTTCATTTGCAAATATTTTCTCCCATTCTGAGGGTTGTCTTTTGGTCTTGTTTATGGTTTCCTTTGCTGTGCAAAAGCTTTGAAGTTTCATTAGGTCCCATTTGTTTATTTTTGTTTTTATTTCCATTACTCTAGGAGGTGGGTCAGAAAGGATCTTGCTTTGATTTATGTCATAGAGTGTTCTGCCTATGTTTTCCTCTAAGAGTTTGATAGTTTCTGGCCTTACATTTAGGTCTTTAATCCATTTTGAGCTTATTTTTGTGTATGGTGTTAGGGAGTGATCTAATCTCATACTTTTACATGTACCTGTCCAGTTTTCCCAGCACCACTTATTGAAGAGGCTGTCCTTTCTCCATTGTACATTACTGCCACCTTTATCAAAGATAAGGTGTCCATATGTGCATGGGTTTATCTCTGGGCTTTCTATCCTGTTCCATTGATCTATCTTTCTGTTTTTGTGCCAGTACCATACCGTCTTGATGACTGTAGCTTTGTAGTATAGTCTGAAGTCAGGGAGCCTGATTCCTCCAGTTCCTTCTTTCGTTCTCAAGATTGCTTTGGCTATTCGGGGTCTTTTGTGTTTCCATACAAATTGTGAAATTTTTTGTTCTAGTTCTGTGAAAAATGCCAGTGGTAGTTTGATAGGGATTGCATTGAATCTATAGATTGCTTTGGGTAGTAGAGTCATTTTCACAATGTTGATTCTTCCAATCCAAGAACATGGTATATCTCTCCATCGATTTATATCGTCTTTAATTTCTTTCATCAGTGTCTTATAATTTTCTGCATACAGGTCTTTTGTCTCCTTAGGTAGGTTTATTCCTAGATATTTTATTCTTTTTGTTGCAATGGTAAATGGGAGTGTTTTCTTGATTTCACTTTCAGATTTTTCATCATTAGTATATAGGAATGCCAGAGATTTCTGTGCATTAATTTTGTATCCTGCCACTTTACCAAATTCATTGATTAGCTCTAGTAGTTTTCTGGTAGCATCTTTAGGGTTCTCTATGTATAGGATCATGTCATCTGCAAACAGTGACAGCTTTACTTCTTCTTTTCCAATTTGGATTCCTTTTATTTCCTTTTCTTCTCTGATTGCTGTGGCTAAAACTTCCAAAACAATGTTGAATAATAGTGGTGAGAGTGGGCAACCTTGTCTTGTTCCTGATCTTAGTGGAAATGCTTTCAGTTTTTCACCATTGAGGATGATGTTTGCTGTGGGCTTGTCATATATGGCCTTTATTATGTTGAGGAAGGTTCCCTCTATGCCTACTTTCTGCAGGGTTTTTATCATAAATGGGTGTTGAATTTTGTCAAAAGCTTTCTCTGCATCTATTGAGATGATCATATGGTTTTTCTCCTTCAGTTTGTTAATATGGTTTATCACATTGATAGATTTGCGTATATTGAAGAATCCTTGCATTCCTGGAATAAACCCCACTTGATCATGGTGTATGATCCTTTTAATGTGCTGTTGGATTCTGTTTGCTAGTATTTTGTTGAGGATTTTTGCATCTATGTTCATCAGTGATATTGGCCTGTAGTTTTCTTTCTTTGTGACATCCTTGTCTGGTTTTGGTATCAAGGTGATGGTGGCCTCGTAGAAGGAGTTAGGGAGTGGTCCTCCCTCTGCTATATTTTGGAAGAGTTTGAGAAGGATAGGTGTTAGCTCTTCTCTAAATGTTTGATAGAATTCGCCTGTGAAGCCATCTGGTCCTGGGCTTTTCTTTGTTGGAAGATTTTTAATCACAGTTTCAATTTCAGTGCTTGTGATTGGTCTGTTCATATTTTCTATTTCTTCCTGATTCAGTCTTGGCAGGTTGTGCATTTCTAAGAATTTGTCCATTTCTTCCAGATTGTCCATTTTATTGGCATAGAGTTGTTTGTAGTAATCTCTCATGATCTCTTTTATCTCTGCAGTGTCAGTTGTTACCTCTCCTTTTTCATTTCTAATTCTATTGATTTGAGTCTTCTCCCTTTTTTTCTTGATGAGTCTGGCTAGTGGTTTATCTATTTTGTTTATCTTCTCAAAGAACCAGCTTTTAGTTTTATTGATCTTTGCTATTGTTTCCTTCATTTCTTTTTCATTTATTTCTGATCTGATTTTTATGATTTCTTTCCTTCTGCTAGCTTTGGGGTTTTTTTGTTCTTCTTTCTCTAATTGCTTGAGGTGCAAGGTTAGGTTGTTTATTCGAGATGTTTCCTGCTTCTTAAGGTGGGCTTGTATTGCTATAAACTTCCCCCTTAGAACTGCTTTTGCTGCATCCCACAGGTTTTGGGTCGTTGTGTCTCCATTGTCATTTGTTTCTAGGTATTTTTTGATTTCCTCTTTGATTTCTTCAGTGATCTCTTCATTATTAAGTAGTGTATTGTTTAGCCTCCATGTGTTTGTATTTTTTACAGATCTTTTCCTGTAATTGATATCTAGTCTCATGGCGTTGTGGTCAGAAAAGATACTTGATACAATTTCAATTTTCTTAAATTTACCAAGGCTTGATTTGTGACCTAAGATATGATCTATCTAGATGATATTTCTTACTATCTCCTTCCCTACTCCGCAATCACAGGGCAGGCAAGTGGGCGAAAGTGGTTTTCAGAATCCTCAGCTGGGCAGTGTCTCACCAATGGGGTTCATAGGTGCTTCTTGGGAAAAATTGGTTCCTGGATTAGATATGTTTAGGAAACACTGGATTAAGCAGAGCTAAACAGGTTACCATGCAGCAGGACTTCTCAGAGCCTTTACCCTGCTTATGGTCATTGTGCATCTCCAAGGGAGAATACAGTAAACAGCTTTCCTAAATGTGCTGGCTGAAAGAACATTTCTTACGACGGTGTGTGGAGAACCACGCCCTGGGAAACACTGCTTTAGGCTTTCCCAGCATCCGAGGAAATCTTCCCTGCCCCTATCCTCACAGCTCACCTGATAAATTATAAGAGGTGGTAGTGATGAATTTCTGCCATGAAGGCAGCCTCAATTCTTTGGAGCCAGACAATGAGGGAACCTTCAGTAAGGAACCAGGAGTTCCGTGTTAAAGGATAGATCCAGGTCTGATGGCAAACTTGGAGGTTCCCACCTTAAGGCTCCAAGGGACTGGAATCTGCAAAGTACTCTAGGGAAAAATCTTGATAATAGGACAAAAGGAAGTAATGCCCATCTTTCCAGCCTGGTGGGATAGCAGGCAACAAGCCAGAAATAAGGGGAAAACTTGTCTTTCCTTGGCATTCTAACCACCTGCTGTTCTCCTGGCCAAAATGACATTGGCCTCAAGACTACAAAAGTAGACAAGGAAAGGTAACAGAGGTCTCCAGACTGCAGTAAGACTCAAATAACCTCAGTCTAAATTTCTTTTTATACAGACCACAGAGTCTTACTGGCTAAGGGCTCTCCCAATGACCCATTTTCAGTATTTGTTTATTCCTGTAGTTCACCGCATTTATTGAGCACCTACTAAGTGGGATGGCCTGTGGTCAGGAATACCCATCAATTTCCAGGCAGCAAAGTTATTCTTAGTTTCCTGATGTCTATTTAAAGAGTGTTAATCCTCTCAGCCTCCTCCCTGCAATTAGGCACATACCACTTTCCAACCTGGTACACTGACCTCGCCCAACTGGGAAGGCAGAAAGGACAAGTGTTCTTCCCACCCTCCTCCACTGGGCCAGGAATTTGGCCTTCGTGGGCTAGAGCAGCCTGGGATCAGCCAAGCCAGAGGAGATGTGCATATTTTGCCTGGACCCTTCAATCAGTGCTGGAGTCCAGAGCCTTCCTGTTCTGGTCATTACGGGCAGCAGAGCGAGGCAGAAAGTGCTAGGAATCAACAGGGTTGTGATCCAGGCAGTACAGTGCGATGGTAAAGAAAGACCATGAACCAGGGAACAGACATCCCAACTCAAATACTAGCTGTGCCATTGTGTGGCTGGGTGACCTTGGGCATAAGTTGTGATTAAGAGCTCAGACTCTGGAGTCAGGCAGGCTGGGCTCAAATCTTGACCCCACCATACTAGCGGCATTTTAGGCAAGTTACGTAGCCTCTCTCAGCCTCAGTTTTCCCATCTGTAAAGTGGAATGATGGTGATCATGATAATAATAATAATTCCTAATATGAAAGTTTATATTAAATAGTAGAATTAATATAATATGTATATAAAGTTCTTAGAACAGCTGTCAATAAATATTAGCCACTTTAATATTTAATTCCTCTAAACCGAGATCGTTTCATCTGCAAAACGGAAATAACACTGCCTTCTCATTGGGTGGTTATGAGAGTTTAAGGAGATAATGCATGAAAAGGTCTTAGAATATAAAAATGATTTAATAAATGTTAGATATCATCAAATAGTACTGTTTTTCTATTTCCAGCTCTATCTCTTATGCCAACCTCCTCTACCTTTCTGGATCTCAGTTCCCCATTTGTCAAGTGAGAGTAGGAGTCAGATGGCTTCTACAGTATCACAACACAGGGACCTGTGGCCTGAAAGTCACTTGTAGCAAAGCTGAGTCAGTAGCCCCAGTGTACCTCCAGTTTCCCCACATCTCTGTGCACAGCTCATAAAAAAAGGAGAGAAAAAAGATGGCTTGCATTCACATATCCTGTCTTGACTTGCACTGTCCTATTAATGAGGTGGCCATTAACCACAGGTGGATATTAAGCACTTGAAATGTGACTAGTCCAATCTGAGATGTGCTATGAGTGTAAAATACATATTGGATTTCAAAAACTTAAAAAATTGAAACCCCATTAATAATGTTTTAAATTGATGACATGTTGGAAAGATAATATTTTGGAATATCGGATTAAGAACAGTATTAAAATTAACGTCATGGGTTTTTTTTTCCTTTTTTCAAAAGCGGCTACAAGAAAATTTAAAATTACATACATGGCCCACGTTTGAGGCACGCAGTATTATTTCTCCCAGAAGGTGCGGGTCTAGCCTTACCCTTTCCACATCCCTGCTTGTGCGTTGCCCAGTAAGAAACTCTTCTCTCAGGAATACCAAAGGAATTTGAACTATTTGGAGTTAACTTTTTTAAACAAAAGAAAACACAGATGTTAACTGTCCAGGTGGGGCATTAAATTTTAAGAGCCTCTAGGAATCTCCTCTGGCTTAAAGGGGCCCTGAATAAATAAAATCCGTCAAGCTGCCAAAGCTCCCATGATGTAAGCACCCAAGGTTCAACATCTGCACTTTGGTTTCCCAGACGTCTCACCCTTCTCTATTTGGAAAAGGATGGGCAATAGCTTCGGTTGTATTTCCCAAGACAACCGCCACTGTTTAGCACACTATCTGCTATCTTAGCAGCTTAGAACAGCGTTTTTTCATTGAGCTGGTTGTGCCCAGCATGTCAAAATTGGTTTTCCTTTTGTCTCTCTCTCTCTTTGACACACACGCAAGCTAAGTGCACCATTGCCTGGAAAGGCTGGAAGGCTCTCTTCCTCGAATGCCCTCATTCATTCAAGATACTTTTTTTTTTTTTAATTTATTTTTTTGACTGCTTTGGGTCTTTATTGCTGTGCACGGGCGTTCTCTAGTTGTGGTGAGAGGGGGCTGCTCTTCGTTGCGGTGCGCGGGCTTCTCATTGTGGTGGCTTCTCTTGTTGCGGGGCATGGGTCTAGGCGCGCGGGCTTCAGTAGTTGTGGCGCACAGGCTCAGTAGTTGTGGCTCGTGGGCTCTAGAGCGCAGGCTCAGTAGTTGTGGTGCACGGGCTTAGTTGCTCCACGGCATGTGGGATTGTCCCGGACCAGGGCTCGAACCCGTGTCCCCTGCATTGGCAGGTGGATTCTTAACCATTGAGCTACCAGGGAAGCCCATCATTCAGGATACTTTCATTGCATGCCTACTATGCACTGGGCAATGGATGGAGAGTAGTGTGTGACTCCCTGTACTCCAGCTGGCTCACCATCTAGGGGGAGGCACCAAGTGGTAATAATATGATGGCTAATGTTTATCAAGCTCTCACTACAGGCCAGGCAGTGGGCCAAGCCGGTGACTCCCATCATCTCAATGAACTCTCCTACCACCCTAGGAGCCTAGGAGTCCTATTATGGCATCCTCCATTTTACAGATAAGCAAAAGGAGGCTGAGAAGGATTGACTTGTCCAGGATCATAAAGCTATCAATTAATGGAGCCAAGGTTTGAACCAGGCAGTCTAACTCTAGGACCTGTGCTCTTAACCACCTTAGAAAGCACAGAAAGTGTGATAACAAGTGCATGAGCAGTGTTCTCTGGGGACACAGAGGACAGGTACATCATTTTGCCTGAGAAAGCAGTTGGTCTTATTCACTCAGAGATCCTACAACCCAAAGGAAATTCAAGAGATTATCTGGACTCAAGGTCACAAAGTTGGTGATCCATAGGGCTGCAGCTGGCCCAGGGACATGTTTTGTTTGGCTCACGCGTGTGTACGTGTGTGTGTTTCTTTTTAATTGTGCCAGCATTTAAAAATCAGATTTCACGTTAAAATCTTGGATTTCTAGCTTGTCCTAAGAGACTGGAAATCTGGCAGCACTGGACTCACATTCTGATAGATTGGAGCTGGACAGCAGCTGTGCCCTTCTGAAGGGACATGAACTATTCAGTTCTCCATAGTCGTCACCATTCTCTATCACTCCCCCCAATTCCAAAGCCAAAGATAATTCGCTAATTTCATCATATTTGCCCACTGTTTTGTTGTTTGTCGTATAATAAAGAAATAATTTTTAGTACCCATTCATTACTCCAAAGTGGGAAAAAAAGAGAGTGGGGAAACATGTTTTTTGGTAGACATGAGTAATAATTCAATATGTTTAACATGCAGATATGCAGCTTCCAATGACTGGCCTCTGTAGGCATTTGGTTTATGACCTGACCTAGATGAGAGCTGAGGAAACCCACGCCAAACGAGAAGCAATCAGGAATGAACTGGAATCCACACCCACACCCATTTGTTCAGAACTGCATCCCAGAGAACAACCTGGATGTTGTTAGGGTTCTCTCACATCTCTCAGTCCTTCTGCTGGGTATTTCTATCAGGAAGCCACAGTCGCAAGATCTTTGGGGGTCCCTGTCCTATTGTTGGAGAAGGGAGTGCACTGCAGTTGCTCAATAGGGCACATGTTTGATCAGGGTCTTCCAAACCCCCTCCTCATCCATTTAAACAAAGGTTCCATCAGATGACACACATCTTAATCACAGGTCTTTATACGAGCCAGTCTTCCATGAGGGGAGTTTTCTCAGATAGGGATGTTTGAGCCAAGCCGTGAATCAAATTTTCTGGAGCAAGGGGCTGCTCCGGTAGACCATGGATCAGGAAGGCCTTGTTCCCATGAGCACTGAGTCTCAGTCCCACCTCTTCTCTGTCAGCTTCAGTAGTGGTGTTAATGGGGTTCAAAAGAATTTTTACCAAGCCCTCCAGTGATCAATGACAGACACTGAAGTGACCTTGATTTTTAATTCTAGCCATCAGTTAGGTCTGCAAGTTTGCTATGTGTTTGGCACATCAGCTCTGCTTCAACAGGAAGTCTGGTGGTCAAATATGTCATCTGATAAAGTGCATCGGCTCATTAGCGGTTTTGTTCAGACGAAGCCCTCATCTGCTTTCATAACCACAGAGATCCTAGCTCTTGTCTTCATAGACCACATTCCTAAAGAACTTACCTCCTAAAAGGTGTTGTTGATGGATTTAGGTGCTCGATTATTCAGAGAGAGAGCCCCTTCCAAAGGAACTTAGAGCCAGAAATACTTGACGCATAGTAGGCATTCAGGAAAATATCAGTCACCATAAATACAGGTGGGGAGCAAGTGCACACACACCACATAGGCCAGTCCTGCTGTGTCACAGATGGGAGCCTGAAATCCAGGGAGGCTGACGTCACCAAGGTGATCCTAGAATCAGGAGGAGACCTAGAGCTAGACCCCAGGTGTCCTGACTCCCAGCCAGTGCTCACTCCTGGACACTGCACCTCTCCCAACCCTGGGTTAGATGGGGAGGGGGCTATGGACTTGATATTCAAGTTCAATATCACCATTTCCCAGGCCCTCCCATTGACTACCCCAGCATCTTCCCCCTGTGACTACCAGAGGCAAACGTGCTGAAGCAGTCTGAAGAGGGATGGGAGGCACCTGACCCTGGAAAAGAGTGAAGGACTTGGCCTTGAAAGAAGTTGGTTCCAATCCCAATTCCATGTATCAGCTGTGTGGCCGAGCTCCTGAACCACACTAATTCTCACTGTCCACCCCTGTTAAACGGGAACGATGACCCCTCACTGTCCTGCTTTCCTCAGTGGGAATGTTGTGATAATCAAATAAGATCAAGTAGACTTAAGACTCTAAAATGTGGAGAATCGTGAAAATATAGAGCAGGAACTTCACTTTTCTGTCCTGTGGGAGGCAGTGGGACAAAGTGGAAAAGCATTAGACTTGGGTGGGACGGGGTCTCAAGCTGTGATTTTGAAACGCAGCTCTCTGTATGTGACCCTGGAAAACATCCTGTCTCCTCTCAGAGCCCCATTTTCCTCACCAGTAATAAAGTGAGAATGCCCCCTTTGCCACATAATATAACAACACTACTACTAAAAGCTAACATCTGTTGAGCTTTTGGTATGTGGCAGATTCTGTACTAAACATTTTCCCTGAATTTTTTCACTTAATCACCAACCCAGTGTGGTACATACTATTATTCCCCCTATTTTGCCGATGAGGAAACTGAGGCCAGAGAACTTAACCACACTAGGTGAGCAGCAGAGCTCACAACAGGTACTGTGTTTCCAAATCTCAAAGGCTATGAGTCCATTCGTGATGATCAGGTCTAAATCAAAAGGAGATCCGTCCTAACTCATGAACTGCAAGCACCTTAGCCAAACACCATGAGCCTTCACGTCACGAAACCACATCCTCAAGAAGCCTGACCCAGGTTACGAGGCTCACCTTCCCCACGCTCTAACCTGGGGATTGCAAGAGCTCTGAGATTTCTGAATGAACAGTGCTTCTCTGCAGGCAACTGAGCTACCTGGTGCCCGGCGCCCTCATTCTGAGAGGGTTCAAAGATGGCCGGGGGGGGGGGATAAATAACTGCCAACTAATATTCAAAGTCTCAGGTTCCGGAATGGAACCTGGTCTGCTCTGGATTTCCCCTCTCCCCACCCTCCCCACCCTCTGTCATCCAAGGACTCTATTTTTCCACCCGCTAGACTTTCCCTTGGGCTCTCTGAAGCCAACCTTTCCGCTTTCCTTCCCTTCCCCACCCCCACAAAAAGCAGGTGGCTGCAGGCCTGGGAATACTTAAGGTCTCTACTCCCTGCACCGTGGATGCCACCATTAGGTGACAGGCTTTACGTGAACATAAATCATAACTGGGTGTTGGGCAGCATGGACCGTCACTTCTGTGGCAGCCGGACCACTCCAGCCTCGCAGATGGCTTCTAAAGGCATCAGGGAAAGTTGTCCTGGCCCCCTCCCCTCCTCTAGACACTAGTTTTTTGGCAACCAAGTAAAAAGGCCTCTTAGTTCCACTGCGGCTGGGATAGACACCTTGTGACCTCCTGTCAAACGCTATTTAGTGAGTTCCTTTAGCTAGAGTCAGTACTCATCGGCTCCAGCCTGTCAGAGATTAACACAGAAAAACAGATCAACAGGAGGAGCCCATGTCACCCCCTCTGAATGGCTAGGCAACTCAAGCAGGACACATCGGCTACCCCCCACCTCCACCAGCCCTGTTCTCAGCGCTGTGGGCAACCTAGAAATCGGCAAGGGTGGGAGATGTGTGGACCTGCCCACAGGAGGAGAGGTGGCAAACTGGTGTGAAAGAAAAGAGCCATTCCCAGAGGGTGAAGAACAGCAGTCTACAAGGGGTCCGTGAGCTCTTTTCAGCACCTCAGTGAACCAGCCCAAATCATACACTGCCATCATCCAATAACCCATGAGAATGCTTCCCAGGCTTAGGCAAACACCAAGTTTCTTTGCTTTGGGCTGCAGTTAACTGTATTAGCTGATTATATCAGAATAATGACTGGCTATGGTCAGCAGTGACACACATAGTTTAACTGGTTTTTGTAGTGGAAAAATAATCAACACCCAAGACATGAAGTTGTGATTTTCCAAACATGAAATCCATTGAAGGAAAATTAATAAAAATAGTCCGTGGTGTTGAAAAGGCTGTGAACTGCTGATTAAGTGGAAAGAGTACTTGGTTAGGAATTCGACATAGGGTGCGAGGCTTGGTTTTGTTAGGGCTGTACTGTAATAAACCCGGGGGTGGCAGGGGAGGCAGGGGCTGCAGAGGCTGGCTATGGAAGAAAATCAAAGAGAAGCATATGGAGGAGAACCCCAACAGCAGGGAATCAGAAAACCAAGGTGGGGAAGTTACAAAAGGAGTAGCATCTTCTCAAATCCAAAGAGTCCTAGCTCTTAGTCTATACTGATTTGGACACAGATTTGGAGGTAGACTAAGCAAATGTAGGTTCTGGTTCATCTGTTTCTTAGTGGTGTGATCTTGGGTGAGTGATTTCACCTCTCTGGCCTCACCAGGCAGCTGGGGTGGGCAGTCTCCACCTGGTAGGATTACTGATATGCCAAAAAGGAGATTTTTCTTTGGGAGGGTGGTGGCGTATTATGTCTAGAAGGTGGGGCTGGACTTATCAAGTAATGCAGAGAACATAGCAGATGCCTCCTCTCTTAGGAGGGTTAGATGCATCCCTCTGGGTAGTACACAGCCCTTAGGTCAACCCAAGAATAACCTCTCTGGGAATTTCCCAAGCAGGTCTGAAGAATTGTGTTTGCCTAAAGGTGGTGTTTTTCGACATGTTTAAAATTTGGTCAAGGTGTGATTATTCTGCACCAGTGCCAGGAAGTGGTCAGGGAAAAGGGACCAAGTGAGATGCGGAGAATAAGAAGTTAAGCAAGGGGTATTCAAAATTGAGGGGAGGGCATGGGCCAAGACCCAGAGAGAGAATGGGAACAGCTGGAGCTAGAAGGGCCAGTGATGATGACAAAGGTAGGCAGAGGCCAGACTGGCCATTGTTGCAGCCATTTTATGACACTTTATCCCAAGAGTCCACTGAAAGATTTTAATCACAACAGTGACATTCTCTCTTAAACTAGCCCTTCTAGCTCCCATCAAGATGAGACTCCAGCATCTTTTCTTGGCCAGGACCCACCCTGCCCCCTCTCCACTGTCCGTCTCCATCCTATGGCCATCCCACCACTCTCATCCAAGCGCCATCCAAATTGAATGACAAGGGGAGAAGGGGGACAAAGGGATGAGTCCCCTTGCTGCCACCATGAGCCTGGCCAGGCCTATTCAACTAGGGGACATCTTTGAGCCAGCAAATAAGACCCTGTGCACGGCACAGATGTCTTCAAAACACGAACCTGGGTTCATGTCAAATCCTGAAGTCAAGCAGCTTAGTGTAATGAAAGGCCCATTGCTTCGTATTAGAGCAAAATAAAAATAAAACCATTTGCAAATGAATTAATACAAAACTGCAACAAGTCAAAGGCCATGGCTTTCCTGGCACGTAAGTAAGCCCCATTCTCCCTACAAAAATACTCCCATCAACTTGGTCTAAGTAGCCTTAATATTGCTCCCTGTCAAAGGGATAAAGGGACAAGCAAAAAGGGAAAAAAAACTCAGAAAGTCAATAAAATTCATAAATTGTTTTCCCATTTGAAAGAAGCATGAAAGTATCTCCAGCACAGGGCTATAGTAGTTCCTCCATCTCTGCATGTTGCATATCTGAAAAGAACTGTGTTACACAGCCGTTCTGGACGGCAAATTGTCAGGAACTGTTCACACATACTTTATGTCCAATAATTCCAAATTGTATGTTTGCCATAGAGAAATATCCATGCATACGAACAAGAGGATTGTACGATGACTACTTGCTGTAGTGCTCTTTGTGAGGATGAAAAGCTGTTAGAAACCTAAATATCTACCGGTAGGGGAATGGCTAAATAAATATATACCTATACCTATAGGGCTATTATATTATTATAGTAATAAAATAGTATATAACAATATATAATATGATACATAATGTAATGTAATATATAGTATAGTAGTTGATTATATTTTAGAGCCAGGCTGCAGGGGTTTAAATACAGGCTCTGCAGCAACCTTGAACAAGTTACCTAATTTTTCTAAGCCTCAATTTCCTCATCTGTAAAATGGAGACAACAGTAGCATACCTGCCTCATATGACTTTTGAGAGAATTAAATGAGTTAATTCATGTTAATTATTTAGAATGGTGCCTGGCACGTAGTAATCACTCCATAATTAGTTTTTAAAATGTATAACCCTATGGAATTCTATACATTAAAAAAAATGTAGTAGATCTATATGTATATTAACTGAGAACAACCTAACACATTGTTCATTGAAAAACAGTAGAATGCTATATTGGTATTCCACTATTTATAGTGTTCTACCACTCATGTTTCCAAGGGAAAAAGCTACTATAAATTTTCTATGAGGGGCTTCCCTGGTGGCGCAGTGGTTGAGAGTCCGCCTGCCGCTGCAGGGGACACGGGTTCGTGCCCTGGTCCAGGGAGATCCCACATGCCGCGGAGCGGCTGGGCCCGTGAGCCATGGCCGCTGAGCCTGCGCATCCGGAGCCTGTGCTCCACAGCGGGAGAGGCCACAACAGTGAGAGGCCCGTGTACCGCAAAAAAAAAAAAAAATTTCTATGAGTACCTATGTATGTAAATGCATAGGGAAGTGAGTAGAATTAGAGGAAGTGATCAAAAAGGACTTCATTCACCCTTATCTGATTTTAGATAGATGATAGATAGATAGATATGGATGGATGGATGATGGGTGGATGGATAGATGGGTGGATATCAATGTACACACAGATACACACACACATAGTCATAGAATGTATCCATACTATCCTTGTAATTTTTAAAATGTGGATAAAAATTAAAGGTCCGAGGACGTACAGATTATTATTCCTCTTTTATAAATGAAGAGACTAAAGCTTAAAGATGCCCAGTAACATGCTTAAGTGCATACAGCCAACAAGCCCCAGAGGAAGGATTTAAGCCCAGCTCTGCCCATGCCACAGCCTTTCTACCACCGCACACTGCCTCTCCAGGCCACCCAGGAGTTGACTATGACAAAGGCTAGAAGAAAGGGCCTCCTTGTCCATACTGGCTGGAATGGTAAAAGCTAAATGCAATGGAGAATTGTGTTGTTGTTTTTGTTTTTAATTAATGAACCTTTTGGAATGTGCCATTCAGCAGTGGAGCTGAATGGTCCCTGCTGTTCCTGCAAAACAAACAAAAGTCCCTCCACCCAAGCCACTTTTGTGGCCACTTTTCTAGCCTTATCTATCCAGGGACTGTGAAAGGGACACAACTGTGGGAGGGGCACCTTCTCCAGCCAGCCCAGCACCCAGTCTCCTGACTCTCTCTGGTTTTCCTCCCATCATACTAGGAGTCTGCATAGACTGGGCACCTCACCCTGGGAGGCCCCCATTCATCCCCACCGGGAAGGGTAAGAGTATTGAAGGCCAAGATCTCTTGTCCCCATTAGCTTTGCTTTTTCCTGGGCCTCAGTGAGACAAATCGAGTCTTTTTTTTACTTTGTCTTGGTGGTTTTGAGGGTCTCTTCCAGTTCTAATAGCCAAAGAACATTAGAAATTTTCCTTTAATTTTCTGTATTTATACCCTAATATGATGAGGACGATGGTAATTAGTTCTCAGTCCCATAAGATGATGTTTAACTAAAACCTCTGGCCATTTTGGCTGTCTTCATATTTCTAAGGAAAACTCCCCAAATAGATAAGTAAGGCATTCTTCAAATGTTAACTCTCCATTTCATCCTGGTCCTAGGAAGCGTCGTCTGCCTTAGAATATCAAGGGTAATTGAAAGTTGAAAAGTTTTGGAAGAATGGCGTAACTAAGAATGGCTTTAGCCTTACCATACAGTAACTGGGTGACCTTGAGCAAGCACAGTCCCTCTCAGACTCAGTGTTTTCCTTTGAAAAAAATAGGTGTAATACCTACTCTTGAAGCTGCTGGGTTGATGAAAGACACGGGATCTGGGAAGTGCTTGAACCTAGTGGGAGTCTGCGAGATGTCCCTTCCCTCCTTCTACAAACAGCAGCTCTCCTCTTTCCAGAGTTACTAAGATGTCGACAGCCTGGGTCCGCTCCCCAAGTGACTGGCTCCTCTCTGAAGTCTGATCCTTTTTATTTTCCTTAAGTCACAAAGCCCAGTGTACAGTGTAATTGCGTGTTTGTGAGTGAGAGAGAATAGATCAGGCTTCTTTGAAAATGGCTTCTTTGCTAAAACCACAACCTCAGATCTGATACCAAAAGAATCTGCTGGCACTGGTCCCTGTCAAAACAATTCGGAGACATCCAGAGACCATCCTCCAGAGCTGGCAGTGGGCCCCCAAGCTGAGCCTCACTCTCGAATTCCCAACAGGCTCAGGCTCAGGGGGCAGGCCCCCAGCACTCTATCGCACAGCCCCATGCTTCTGTGCAAAGGAGAGCTTGGCATTCTGAAGCAAAGTTCTCTCTCTCTACTGCTCCCGCCCCCTGCAGAAACCACACAGACACACGCACGCAGGCACAGGCACACACACCCCAATTTTCAGAAGGCTCTTGGCACTGCCCACCCCTTCCTTAGCTGGACAGAGCTGTGGAGCAGAAAGCAGGCCAAGACTGCCTTCTTCATTCCTAGTCCCCCCCCTTCCCTCCTCCAGAGTCAAGGTTTTGTCAAGAGTTTCAGGGGCAACCACTGGTGGGGAGGGGGCTGCAGACATCGTAGCTGCTGCCAAGTCCTTTTCTTTCTGTCACAGTATGTTTTATAAGCCCGCATGTAGTTTATTCTTCTAAACGCTTCGCTAGGGTGCAAGGCCTGGAGTTGCCATAGCAACGCCTTTTAACTCCTCCTCATCCAGAAGGCAATGCCAATCCCCAGGGCTTTGGGGGAGAAAGGCAAAAAGAGACACCTGGGGATGAGGAGAAAGGAGAGGGAAGGCCATAGGGGATTCCTTAGAGAGGGCCTTCACGCAGCAACATGGCACCCGGCCACGAAGAGAAAAGAGCCAGGAAGGTCCTGGAAGAGGAAGCTGGTGGGCTGGCGTAAGCATTT
The DNA here is from genome assembly GCF_949987515.2 of Delphinus delphis. Taxonomy (NCBI): domain Eukaryota; kingdom Metazoa; phylum Chordata; class Mammalia; order Artiodactyla; family Delphinidae; genus Delphinus; species Delphinus delphis. The sequence goes on along the minus strand of NC_082693.1, from coordinate 88,017,994 downwards.
TTCATGGACTACAGTATTGATTGGTGGGGTCGTAGGGGTTAAGGGGAATGGAAACGTCTACACATTTCCTTCAGGGAGAGAACAGGCCGACATCAACCCAGACAGACTGGAAACCAGAAGGGCTGTGAGCTAGGAATACTGGGAGCCACCTACTGGACGCCAGCAGGGGACTGTAAGGCAGCAGAGGTCAACAAGCCGGCAGCCCACATCCACACCTCCCATTTTTAAAAGCATTATCTCATCCCTGCCACTAGTGCAGTGCACCAAACTGAGGCAGAACAGTTTTGGATCAGTGCCAGCAGTATCGAAGTTTTTTTGTTTCTTTTTTATTTTTGCTACCATAATGTTCTTGTCTTTGGGTACTTCCTGGTAACTTTGCTTTTCTCTGGGCAGTCTACTGAGGAGGGGGATGTGGGAGGATTTCTTAAATAAATCCAGAGAAATTACAAGAAACTTTCTGTATTAGCCCAGACACACAGCAGGAAACCTAAGCAGTGAACAGAGTCAGGCAGTGGCCCCCCTGGAAGCGGTCCCCTTGCTCCTGTTTCCTCTCTTCCCTGGTAAACTTCCAGGGTGGAAACCCAAAAGCCAAGAGCAAGGGGGAGGCATGAGGTCTCCCTCTCCCCACACACCAAAATCCAAGGGAACACACCCAAGCCATTGTCAAGTGGGGACGACGCCCTGACTCCAGCTGGCTCCGGGCCCCAACTATGTGCTCTTCCCTGAGCAAGACCAGAGCCCGCTGCCACCACCAGCAGCTCCCAGCGTTACTCAGGCGGGAGTGACACCCACGGGGTGAGGGCTGTCAGAGGAGGAGAAAGAAAAGCTTCCAGCCCTCAGGCAGCCCCAGAGAATCCTTCCAGGCAATCCACAAACCCAGGGGCCAGTCAGGTTCCCCAGGGAGAGGGAAAGGTGCACAACACAGGCCCCAGGAAACCACTAACACGAGTGACCCCAGGCCACACAAACGCCCGTGCCTGCCGACTGGACTGACCTGCTCAGCACAGCTACCTCCCTTGCTTCTCCTAGGCCCGCCAGGCCCACCAGCGGCGCCTCTCCCCGCCAGGCCCCTGCCTCCCCGCCCCCCTCCCCTGCAAGCACATTTGTGGAGGCCCACACCAGGACCCAGTGGAAAATTTCTTTCCCCTTTATGACTGTCCTTAAAACACACACGCTCCATTCTTCACCTCTGAATCTGCACAGGCAGAGGGTGGCTAGACTGTGTCCTACCGCACCCCCCAGCCTGTGTACACACACACACACACACACACACACACACACAGAGCAAGGGCCACTGGACTTGCATGCCTTATGAGCTGGAAAGGAGACGAGAGATGTTTTCCAGCTGCTACTCCACCTCTAGCCAACCATGCACAAGTGTCCCGAACACTCCCAAACAAGTTCTCCCAAGGGCACACTCTCAAGGCCGTTGATACGGTTCTACTTCTTACTGAGTCTCTAATCAAGACACTAAGTCCGATTTGGAATAGTCACCATGATGTGACCCTTGGCATCTTTTTTCTTTTGGTGACAAATCTGTTTTCCACTGCTCAGTCTCCCCCTCCCCACACACATTCAAGGAAAAGAAATAGCCTTCCTGTGAATTCTCACAGCTATGTGATAAGTGATCCCTCACACACGCCACCTCCTGCTTGCTATCAACACTCTCAAATACAGTTCCTCCGGGGAGGGTCAACCCCACCGCTTTCTTCTCATTTTTCCCCTTAAATCCACCCAAACTTGGCAGTCCAAGAAGCTCAGTTAGCACTTGCCTAGGGAGTGTGAGGCGGGGTTAGGTCTCAGTGAAAAGAATGAACTTAGTGGGGAGATGGTGAAAACTCAGAAAACTTCAAGTTTCTCTCTCCTGCAACTTTCCCTGCACATGGCTGGCAACTTTCTTTCTTTCTTTTTTTAACTATTCATCATCCCAGCACTTTAGTTGGCATTCTAAGTTTTAGAAACACTCTCCCCACCTTTCTCCCTCAGCCTGTCCTGTGAGAGTGAAAAGGGAAAATTTCAAGATGTCAAAAGGACCGGTAAGGACCTCACGCCCTAAAAGAGCATGGCTGCAAGGGGTTCACGCAGCCTCTGTGGGTTTCTCTGCAGGGCATCTCCCCCCTCGGTCATGCCGGAACCCCTGCCCCAGGAACCTGAGTATCCCCACCTCGTCCCAAGCCCAGGCCGAGAAAAGGAGCGGGGCTCGCCATGCCACCCGGAGCAGCGCCCAAGTCCGGGCTGCAGCGCGCGAGCTGGCACCGCGGGGGCTCTGGCGGGGACACCGGGAGCGCTTACCGATGTCAGAGTTGCAGAAGGCGTCCTGGGGGTGGCTGGGCGAGCATGTGCATGCCTCGGCGCCCCAGTCCCCCAGACTCCAGCTGCCCAGGAGCACGACGAGCCCGAGCCAGGGAGTCATTGCCGCTGCCGCTGCCGCTGCTGGCCTCTCCAAAGTTGCCTTGCGCGCCGCCGGCGGGGTCGCCGCAGCCTGAGCTCACCCGCCCTCCCTTGCGGGGCAACTTTGGCTTCGGGCGCGCCGCCCTCCGAGTGCCCAGCGGGACGGGATGGGGTGCGGCGAGGCTGCCTCGGCGCTGGCGCACGACTGGGCGGGTGGGCAATCTCTCCGGGCGAAGCAGCGGGAGCTGGAGCAGGAGCCGGAGGAGCAGGAGGAGGAGAAGCTGTCCGAGCGTCCGCCCACTGCCTGCTCTACGCGGTAGCCCGGCGGCCGAGTGATATAGCGCGGGTCCCCCGGGCACCCCCTCTCGGGCGCGCGAGGCCCGCCGTCTCGGACCAATGGCAGAGCCGCATTACCTCATCGGCCCTCCAAAAAAGGGGCGGGGCCGGGGGCGCGGGGCGACGGGGCGGGGCCGCCCGTACCGTTCAGATCCTTATAGGGAATAATGCAGCTGTGGGCACGCGAGTGGGTGGGCTGGACGCGCCTCCGAGACGCACTGGCAGAGGGGCCCTCCGAGCGGCGCCCCCGTGCCCTTCCCGCCTGCACCCTAGCCACACGCCCACCCCGCCCTCTGGACGCCTCTGACCCAAACCGGAATCAACTACCACCAACCCCTTGGCAGGTCAGAGGTGGCCCTGTCCCGGAGGCCTTGACTGCGCCTGGTGGAAAGGATAGGCAAAGGCTAACTCTCTACCTTCTCTGGAGAGAGCAGGGTCAGAAGGGAAAGAAGCAGGTTGATGACCATCCCCCATACACTCCCACCCCTTGTCGCCTCCCCTGACTTTCCTGTCCACGAGGAAGCCATCTGCCTTTTGGAGCTGGCTGTAATAAAAAGTTGTTTCCTGGGCTCAGGCAGAGTAAATTGTGAAGTCATTCAACAAACACTGTTCTGGATGCTGGGATGAGCAAAACAAACTCTTTGCTCCCTTGGAACTTGAAGGCAATACATCAGTAAATACATGAGTACATAGGGTGATTTTCTAAGGTAATAGTGCCATGAAGAAAACAAAACAGAGTAAGGGGTTAGAAATGACTGGGGAGGGTGCTGCTGTCTATGGGATAGTAAGGAAAAGTCTGTCTGAGGAGGTGACATCCTGGCTGAGATGTGAACAAGAAGCCTCAGCCATGTGTCAGTCTGGAAGGAGAGAACAGCAAGTGCGAAGTCCCTGAGCCTATTTGAAAAACAATAAGTAGAAAGGGCGGGCGGAAATGGTAACTCCACCTAGGGCAGACAGGTCTCCATCCTTCAGCAAGGAACTTGAGGGTGAACTGATCCAAAACTGGGATAAAACCGGATCCTGGAGAACTGTCCAGGATCTGAGACTATGAGCTATAATAGATAACTGCTAATAACTAATACTGTGAGTATTCTTATTATTCAGTAACATCTTGATTCTGCCTTATATTTTCCATATCTCACCTCATTACATCTCACAGTAATCCTTTTAGATAGGAAAAACACCAAGTATTATACACACTTTCCAGATGAGGAAACTGGCACGGAAAAGTGACATTACTTGGCAACCAGCCAGGAACTCAGTTCACTCATTCCCACCCTAAGAGAGGCTTTTATTTTCTTGGACTTGAGCAGCAGTTTGCTTTAACTGTGCAAATGCCCTTTTGCAGCTGGAGCCTTCTATCGTTCTATTCTTGGGTCGCTCTCACTTTCGCTCCCAACTCATCCCATTTGGAAAGAGACTTAAATGATTTGGCAATAGAAATGCTAGAAGTTTGGAACAAAATAAGGACTAGGAAGTACTGCTCAGAAATGCAAGTTCAATCTCTTTCTCAGAAACTCCTCTGTTTACACCTCAGAGAAGTGACATTGGAATGGGAGAATCAGAAAATTTCACTGGAAATGGTATTTCCAAGAACATTTTTTAAGCTCCTTTTTTCCTCTTAAAAATTTTAGCTATAAGGAAGGGAATCTAGTTTCCACATTTTTCTGTCTTGTCCCCTTCCCAACTTTCAAGACCCTTCCCACCTTAACTAACTATAGCTCGACCTAGAGAGAGCTTTCCTTCTCTCGGTGTTTACTTTAGAACTTTGCTCCTTGTTTCGTGGGATCTAGTTGTACTATTTCCCCAACCTCACTAGAAAGACTTGGGGGCCTGAGATATTTGGCCACACTGCTTTTTAGCCCTCAGAGTGCAAAATTGGGTCCCTGGAGACATGGATATGGGTGTGGCCAGCAACCCATTGAGTCTTGAGCAGTGGATGCTCTGTATGCCACTCCAAGGATCCAGGTTGAATGAGGGCATACTTGGTCGGATTTTAGAGTTTCATTTATCCCTGCACGGTGCCAGTCATGTGGAAGGTTTTATAAGCCTTTCCAGACCAAATCCACTTTGGATAAGCATCTTACGTGTAGAGGTCTTCTCTTCTCTCTTTTCTTCTCACTTTAATGTTTTGTCCAAATTACCAGTAGTTTTTCCAAGGGAAGGCTTGCCGAGAATATGAGTATCAGAAATAACTTTTGCTGCACTTCAAGCAGCAGGTTCTGTATAGAAAACATCTGAAGCTTTTGATTATGGCAGCTCCTTAATTATGTAAGTGTGAGAGCAAACAGATTGTTTTCCAAGCTGAAAGGTAATAAAATTGCCTTTTGGTTTATTTCCTCTCTCTCCCTATCCTAAGCTGGGCCAGTGTCTTTGGAGTTCAGCTTCCCTTTCAGTTGGGAAATTCTCCCTAATGTCTAACCTGAGGGGACTTCCTTTGCCCATCCATGTGAGGTCAGCTCAGTCCTCACGTTGAGGAAAAGAGAAAGCAAGCTTCGTGAATCCTTGTAGAGGGGAGCCTTACCGCTGGGGTCAGGCCCTCCAGCAAGCAGACCTCACAGCCATCAATCTGGATGTCATGGTGTCCATGGACCTATAATATGTAAGAATTGCTTTTTCAAGGCCACTTCAGAAGCTAGATGGAGTGGGCCTGGGGCTAATGGTAAGAATGAAGATATCGGCTCCCCACTTTCTCTTGACAGCTAAGGACAATGATAGATTTATAAACCCCAGAAGAACTGAAGAAATTTCTAAATCTGTCTTGTCCACCCCCCTTCCTTTCGAGTTCCAGGATGCTAGAATCTATGGAAGTCTTTTATATTAGAGGTCCTGAAAAATGACCTCAGAGACTACCCATCCTCATTTTATAGTTGGGGAAAATAAGGTTCAGCCAGGGGAAGGAATTTGCCCAGAGTCTCACGGTTAGCTCGTGGCAGAGCCAAGATTTTGCTGCGGCTGCCTGATTCCTTACCTGGGCTCTCTCCCACCCACTCATGGGCCTCAGTCCCCCCCAGCTGCAGCACGTGACCTAACGTTTATACTCTTCTGCAGCCACTCGCAGTTCTGAATCTGCATTTCAGATCTATAGATGCGTTTCGGAGTCCCTTTGCACAGTGCCTAAGAAGTAGAGAATTCTGCCTGCACTGACTAAATCGTTCTCTGTTATAATAATCACCTCTGAGCCAATCATAATGAATACAGCTCTGTACTCCTCAGAGGTTTATCTCTTTTGTGTTTACTTTTCCCTTTCTAAATTATCTAATACCTTGTGAAAACATTTCAAACATATTGCTGCAAAGAGACACATGAAAATTTTCTTTCTGGGGGACAAAAAGAGACTGGGGTGAAAAAAAAAAAAAAAGCAGAAGACCTGAGATTTGTTCCAAAGGTTGCTGCAGAGCAGTTGTGTGTGTGGGCAAGTCACCTCACCTGTCTGGACTCAGGTTTCCTGTTTGTTGGATGAAAGATGTAACTCAGTGATCTCCAAGATCCCCCCTGGCTGGAAAGTCTCAGAATCCATGGAAAAATCTCAAGCGCAAGGTGAATGTCTCTGAAGGGAAGATAGATCTTGCCATTTAAACAGGTTTGAGACAAATCAAACCTGACGAAGACTGAAGCATGTCCATCAATCTGTCAATCAACAATGAGTTTCTATTCTGCTTTCTGCTCTCTCCTCCAAGACTCAGGCTGAAAACAAAGATTGTGATGGCAAAGGCATAGGAGAGATTGACGGTCTTGTCCCTGATAGAGCCCCACTGTAATTACTTGTTTATCTGTCTTTTTGCCTCTTGGGTCATAAGCACTAAAAGGTCAGGAAATATGCCTTTTGTTATCTCCATACCTTATTTCCAAAATTCATTGAACTTCTCTACTGCCTTAAGACCACAGCTTAAATGTCACCTCCTCCAGAAAGCCTTCTACGATTCCCATCCCCAGTCTTTGTCAACCCCCTTCCATGTTATCCTGTGCTTCTTTCTTTCACACCACTTGTCTGATTATAAAGTGATTTTTTACCTTCCTGGATTGTAAGCCCTTTGAAGACGGTGTTAGTAATAAAGATCGAGTGTTGGTAACAAAGAAGTCAATAAGTATTGGTTGAATGAATGGAATTGATTCGGCCCCACTGGCCCCTTTCCAGTATTCAGATAGGCAGGTGGTAGCTCCTTGGAGAGCTCACAGAGCCCTATCCCTCTGGCCAGTGCTAGGGGGCACTGTAAGCCAGAGAACACCCATTCCCTCAGCCTGCATCCTCAGCCAGTCTCACTGAGAAGGTGGGAGAAGCACAATTCCATGCTAGTCAGTGGTGTGTGGGTGCCTTTGAGTGGGTGAAGCTAACCCCTCCCATCTGCAGTGGCCACAAAGCTCTCAGTCAGCATCCCGCCTGGGTCCTCAGCTGCCCAGCTTCTCCACCCCCAGGCTGGCCACATGTCAACCCAAGGGGAGCTGTGCTCTCAGGAAGCTACATACTTGTGAATCATGGGTTTGTGGGGATTGGGGAGATCTGGGAACACAACAGAGGATGCCACGGTCCTACCGTTCCAGGGCGGAGCTGGCCTCTGGAAATTAAACCTAGTGAAGGTACTGACAAGATGTGAGACATTTCTGCTGCGGTGTAGGGAAACACCTCTTTTCTTTCCCGCCCCTTCTCTTCCAGACCCCAGCCTCAGTGGCTTTCCCCAAACCCACAGTCCATCTGAAAGTCATTACATTCAAAATAGCCTTTTCCAAGCAACAGACAGCCCTGGTCCACCCATCACCATGAGCCCTGGCCAGACCCTCAGCAGGGTTGCTGCCCAGCACTGGGGAATTATGGACCTAAGGTGGTAGGTACTTCAGGTTCTCTCTGTGTCTGGCACCAGCAGGGAGTAAACACCTTTCCTCACTTCCATCTGGAGCCAATTTCATGGCAGTAAAATTGCAGGGCGTCTCTTGCCCCAGCTCTCCCCCAGCCCTGCCAGGGAGTGAAGACCCCTTAGTGTGAGTCTCTGGCTGAATTCACCTGAATCCTGGGGTTTTCGCATTTCTTTCCACAGAGAACTACTCCCAGAGATTTTAAGCCAGAAAACACATGTGCACGGTGGAGACATTTTGTGCCCCGCTTTCTGGGGTGGTGGGAGATGGGAAACAGAGCTAATATTCCAGCACTTGCTCTTTTTTTTTAAAGTGACTGTGTGCTCAGTTGGTCGATGATTTCTGTGAAGGGTAATATGCAGTAGAGGCAGAACTTCTCCTCCTCGACCCTGTCGTATTGTCTTCCTTATGCCCGTGGAGTTCGTGTTTTTTTTCCTTTAAAAATGAGTAGCTCCTTTGCGGTTTCTTTGAAGGTTGCATGCTCAGCTTTGCACAGAAGACACACATGAGCGTCTCTGCCTGGTGCTGTGTGGCTTTGGAGGGAATGGGGTGGACAGACAGACATAGGGTTGCTCTGCTGTCAGACTGGGCTGCAGATCCTGCTTCTGCCAAGGTGCTTGAGCTCTCTTCGCTTGAACCTGCTGGAATTGAAATTGACTTATCCTGTGCAATGGGGATGCCCAGAGAGCAGGTGATGCTGTCGATCACATCCTTCTCTAAACTCGGCTGCTGAGACTCCAGTCTCTCTGGGTTTTTGCTTTCTGCCTCCAACGGTACCTTCTCAGTCTTCTTGGCAGGCTCTTTAGGCTCTTCCTGCCACTAAAATGTAGGTGTTTCCAAATTTTCGGTCCTTGGCTCCCTTCTCATCCCTTCCCTTCCTTTCCTTTCCCTTCCTTCCCCTTCCCTTCCCTCCTAGCCTCCACACTCTCCCTGGCTAATCCCACCCTGTCCCCTGGATCCACCTACCACTCTGCTCTGTGCCCTAGAATGGACACTGTAAGCAGCAGTATCCCTCTGAGCTCTTGTCTAGATCCAGCTTCCCCCTGGACAGTTTCACCTGGAGGGCCCATGGCCTCCTCAGTCCCTAAGGGTCCAAACTCATTGTCTTTTCCTCTCAGCTCTCTCTGGTGTTACCCATCCCCGCCACTGGCACCATCATTCACCAAGTCCAGTAGAATCTCACTCCACACACCTCTTCTAACCATCCCTTTCTCCCTGTTCCCACCATGTCTGCCTTGGATCAGGCCCGGGTAGTCTTTCCCGACTATTTCAATAGGCGCATAATTGCTCACTCTGTCCAGAGTCTTTCTCTATCAAATTCAACTTTTGCACTGCTGCTGGTGTAAAGTTTTTCAAATATAAGTCTGAAATCATGCTGTCCTTTGCTTAAAAATGATTCATTTGTTCTCCATGGCTTTCTGAACAGTCTTAAACTCCAAAGCAAAGCATACAAGGCTCTCTGTGATCTGGCTCTTCTCAGGGCCCCACAGAGGGGGGCCATTCGAGCAGAATACAGTGGGATCGCTACCGCTGTAGTCACACAACAGCATGTCCTGTCCTTGCTTATCTCTTCCAACCTATGCCCTCGTTCCCATCTTCCAACCTTTTAGGTTCTGGCTATCAGTTTCCTGCCTCTGAGGCTTGTTCGCACTGCACTTTTTGCCTGGAATCCACCTTCCATCTTTATGTCCCTGACCCTCATCTGTCAGGATCTTTATCTTTCCGGATTCAACTTGAGTCAGCTCATGGATGTTTTCCTGACCCTCTCTCTGCCTCAGCGGAGCTGACGACTCCCCCGAGGTCTCTCCTTCCTCACTCCCCTCCCACCCACACAGTATCCCCCAGATTTCCACGGTGCCTCCCACACTCTGTTGCCCCTAGTGGTTAATACGTCTTTCTCTCCCTTAGACAGCAAGCAAATACAGGGGCGTTTTCAGTCTCTAGCTCAGCGTCTGCATATCGTAGGCACTTACCAAATACTGAGAGAATAAACTAACCAATGAATGGCAGAGAAAATAGGGGGAGGGACAGTCAGTGTATAAGCTTCACAAATTCACCATAATAGAGTTTCTGGAATCCAGCTTCTTGGGTCCAGAAAGTCAGCTAGATTCAGCTCCCAGAATTAATCAGTCCCAGGGACACTAAGATTCAAAAGAGACCAGCAAATTCCATTGTCTTTGGTTCCAGTGAGAGATTTAATTGTCATGTCATGTCATGTCAACACGACCCTCATAGTTTTCCTGATAATCATAGAGAGCTTCGTATGAAGCTAGTTTCTCATCAGAAAGTTGCTTTGGTGTGTATGGAGTCTGAACACAGGGAATGAGGTCACAAGTTTATTTCAGCTGAGATACTGTGGAATTCCCCTTCTTGCTGAGGGGAGTCCTTGGCCAAGGGCACGACAATGCCCACACCTGCTGGCAAGAGTCCCTCTCCCTGGTCAGTGACAAGACCAGACACATATTGCCGACTTTAACCCCTTTGGTCTTTCTATTTTTCTGCTCCAAACTTGCCACTCCTCCCTTCTTTTGCCCAGACTTTTTCTGCGCCAGGAATATCATGATCCATTTGGTTTCTATATTTTAGATTACAGTCACCTTCCAATAATGACCCTCAGGTCAACAAGTTTGGGTTTTGGGTTTTGAACTCTCCCCTTACCGTATCTTGATTTACTACCACAGATGGCTAAGCGCATGCATGGTGTGTGAATTTATAGCTTCAGTGTTCAGAAGACAGAAAGCCTTCTTTCCCTTGCTCCACTGACAGTCTCTATTTGCATCACAGCTTGCATGTCACAGTGTGTTCATCAGCTCTGGAGAGAAAGTACAGGGTTCCCTCCTTCCTGCCCTCCTTCCTTCCAATTTCCTTAGACATTGACTGGTTGTCCACTAGTACACAATAAGCACTGAGGGTCTAACAGTGAACAAGGCACAGACCTACCCTCAAGGAGTTCCCAGTCTAGTGGGAGAGAAAGATGTGAAAACAATAGTGGGTGGTGTGAACTATAACAGGAGGGTCAAGTGTGCCATGAGATGTTGGGCCACCCTACCAGGAAATGGGGAGGTATTTGGAAACCCGTATTATGGTGAGATAGAGAGCCAGAGGTGGGAGAGAACTGTGGGTCATCAAATCCAACCCCCTCATTTTACTGATATAGGAAAAGGTCCAGAGATGTGGGCTTCTTTATGGTCACACAGGATTACTGGCAAAGGCGAGACAAGAAATTAGACCCCTTAGTATCTCATCATCTTCCCATCACTCCAGACTCCTCTAATTCAGTGCTGGGCCCATGAGAATTAGATTAGTATTAGATTAGAATTAGATGAGATTAATTAATAAATAATTATTTTCCTGTCCTGTAACATTCATCAACCTTGGGATGATAAGCTGAAAAGATTTCTAAGACAAGAGAAAGGAAAGGGAACTTGCATTAGTGGAGTACCTGCTATGTACAGGCACTTTCAATGCAGTGTTTGCTCCAATCCTCACAACCCTAAAAAGGAGATATTATTTTATGCCCATTTTACAGCCAAGAAAAGAGAGGCTCAAAAATTAAACTTCTTACAAGGAAGGAGTGGCAGAGCTGTGATTCAGACCTAGAGGTCTCTTTCCAAACCAGCAGTCCTTCTGGAGACCGCAAAGTCACTGTGCCCATAGGTTCATGAAGTGCTGGTGACTTCCTCTTCATCTTTTGGGTTCCCATTGAGTACTCAGAGCTCTTGATCACTGTATGATGCAACCAAGCAGAAGGAGACATGGTACCTCCACAAGGAGGGCCAGTGAGGGAGCTTTTATTAGCAGGCAAGTGAAATGCATCATCTCTTGTTTGACCTGATTTGCAGTGGAGAAAAGGCAGGAGAAATCATAGGGCAGGCAATATTTGGGGGTAAGGTTAGGTCCTTCATTACTCTGAATGTGAACAGATGCCACCAGAAAATTACATTTGTATGACCAGAAAAGGGCCCAGAATCTAGAGGCAAACTGATGGAATAGTGATCAGTATTTTTTAACAGCTTTTGAATATGGCTTCATTTCCTCCTGAAATTTTAAGCATACGATTGAGGAAATATACCAAGTTTTTGTCTCAGTTCTGCCACACACAATAGCTGAGTGACCATGAGTAAATCAATAAACCCCCTTTCTTTAAATGTAAAACCAGGGGTTTAGATTTTATGATCTCTCAAAACTTCCCAATGGAATATTCTGGAAGGCAGACTGACAAGGGGGTTAGGGACCAAGGCTTGTGATGTCAATAAACCTGAGTTTTGATCCTTCTTCGCTTTTTCACTGTGACATTGAACAAGTTCCTTAACCTCTCTGAGCCTCAGATATCTAATGGAAGAGAAATTCATAGGATCAAACAAGGTATAGTGAATAAGGCACTGGTACAGTCCTGACACATAGTAAATTCTCACTGAGAACCTGTATGGACCAGAGTGTGGCCCTACAGCTACAGAGAAGAATGAGACCCCTGCCATCAAGTAGCCTATTGTCTATCAATCTATGTTTATGAAGGAAGAGCATATTCCCATATCCTATCCTCTTTGACCATGTACATAATACCCAAAGAAGGGATGGGGGGAAGGAGGCAGCAAAGGAAACCAAAACTTGATAGTAATAGCTAATTCTTACAGAGTGCCTACTGAGTGCAGGGTGTTCTTCTAGGCAGTTTGTGTATATTAATTCATACTAATTTTATAATGAAAGCTGTGAGGTAGACGAGATTATCCTCGCCATCCCTTTTTTCTTCAGGTATAGAAACAAAGGTACAGAGAGATTATGTAACTTGCCCAGGATTACATGGGCAGGATGCTGCAGTGCTGGGACTTAAATCCAGAGCAGTCTGGCCCAAGAGTCCATGCTCTTAACCACCCTTCCAGCCTGCCTCTTCAGGGTGAAGGTGAACATGCAGAAAATAGCAAGGATACAAGGGGCCAATGCCCAATGTCTGTCGCTGGGTGGGTCTTCCTTCCCAGAATGCCTTGCACCCATCAATCAAGGTGTGTAGGAACATGAATCAGCTATGGTCCCTATCAGAAGGACACTTAGTAGGGCAGAGAGTACATCAGCAGGCTCTACTGAAGAATAATATTCATGGGGTCAAGGTGATTTCCGCCTTGGGATGAGCACAGAAGCTAGAATCAGAACACTTATTCAAGTCCCATCTCCTCCATCTACTGAGTTTCTCTCTAAACCTATATTTACTCTCCATAAAGTGAGGACAAACATTTAATTAACAGAGGTAGTTTTAAGGATCAAATAATAAATAACTGACATTGACTGAGGATTTATTATGTACCAGGTCCTGTTTTTGTACTTTACAGGTACAAATGTATTTAATTCTCAAAACTCTAAGATGTAGGGGCTGTTATTATCATACCCATTTTATAGAAAAGAAAGTTGAGGCATAGAGGGGTTCAGTAATTTGGTCGAGATCACACAGTTAATAAGTCGTGGAACCAGAATTGGAAGTTCAGCGTCCAGTTCTGTGCTCCTTACCACCTCTCTGCACTCCAGTGATGGGTTGAAAACATTTTGCAAACACTAAATGTCATTGTTGTCTATTCTCTTACTTCCATGTTTTAAGTCTTTGTTCATGCTGTTCCCTTGGCCTGTAGTGCCTTTCCTCCTCTTACCTGACTACCTCTTACTTGTCTAGAGGGGTGAAAAGTGAGGTTCTGGAGCCCCCAGTGGTGTGTTGGAGCTGCCTCACCTTGGCTTATGAGAGCTGATGGTTAAATTTTCTGGAATTTTCCCAGTCAGCTGTTAAACACGGCTATTATTAAATATGTAATTATATAAACTTACAATCAAATTATATTAAAAACACAGGTAATGAATACTTAAAACTCATCACTTCATTATTTTATTATGTTATACCCTAATCTATGCTCTTGAGGTTATTTCCAGCTATTGAATCTGTATGGCAGAAATAGTCTTCCCAACTCTGCATTCTGTGACATCACACTGGTAACTTAAAATTGGCCACGATGGGAGTATTTATACCATAGTAATTGGCAGGTGCTACAAACTAGGCTTTTTGTCCTGGAGAGCTATTTGTTAAGTATTTACCAGCACACCACTGCCATTTATTAACTGTGTGATCTTGGACAAGTAACCTTTCTGTACCTCAGTTTTCTCATCTGTAAAATAGGGACAGCATTAGTGCCTACTTCACAGAGTTGTGAGGAATAAACATCATGCACGGGAAGGACTTAGCAGAATTCCTGGTACAGAGTCAGCCATCAATGAGTGGCCACTGTCAATATTATTATTAAGGCAATCGTATTATTATCTTTAGTCATCATCTCATACAAGCAGCCTCTCCTTCCACCCAAGCTGGGTTCCACCATCAGAGATTATCTGTGACTTAATATTCATCACAGTGCACTGGGATTGTCATTTTCTGTGTCATTTTCCCTCTTTAGGAGGCGAGCTAGTTGACAAAATCTAATTGAGTTTTCTGAGCACTTAGCCCAATGTCTGACCCACAGTAGGTCCTCAACAAACTGTTAGATTAGATTGTTAGTGAGGAAAGTGTTTCGAAGCTACTGAAAAACCAGAATTAGGGAACTTGGAGGTTTCTCTAATCACATTACAAACTTTTAAGAAATTCTTCTCCACATCCAAGCACTGCTGGAATACTGTGTTTGGGGTTCATGCCTTGGGAGTACCTTATAATGTGGTCATTTTGGAATTTCAGGAACTAAAAGCCCCCTGACTTGGTGCCCAGACAGACCCACCACACACTGAACTCTTTTATAACAAAGTTCTCAGTGTGTGTAATATGGAGCCCCTGTGATAGTCTTAGCATGTCAAGAATATGACCAGTAACTTTCCAAACCGCTTGAAGGTAGCTGGAACTGCCTCTGCCTCAAGTATTTAGAGAAAAAAGATTTTGATGTCACTGTCAACAAACTCTTAAAGAGACTGCACATACCTGGAGTGCTTTTCAAGGCCTAGGAGCCAGTGATTGGAGGCTGATTTCAGGGAGAAAGGAGGGGAGAGGCCAAAGGCATGTTGAAAAATCATTTTTTGTCTGTTGTTCCTTTGTATGAACTGGTTGCTGGCTTCTGCAACACCCAGTAATTAAAATGGCTGGAATGCTTTGCATTTTTACAGCACTGTGAAGGCGGCTCAGAGGCCTAGAGCTGGAGCCAGCTGGAGGCCCAGGGATCCTACCCCTTGGCCTGGCAGAGGCGGCTGGCATCTGCCTTAGGTGGTGGTGGGGGGCGGGGGGAGTTGGCGGCAGGAGGGAGGGAGGAAGTCAAAGGTCAGCAATAGTTCCCACTGCTCTTCTCCTTCCTTAGTCAGGTGCATCCAGGTGCCCCACCTCTAGAAGGAAGGTCCACATGGGCCACCCACCTTCTGGAAGTCTGTAGTGATTAGTGGTGCTGCCTAGGAATGGTAAACAATGATATAGCTCTCCTTTATTAACTATCTACCCTGTGTCAGGTCCTGTACCAATAACGTTATGTGTGTTATCTTTTTTCAAGAAAAAATCTCAGACCGTAACACTCTCCTGCTCAAAACTCTCTCTGGATCCCTCATGCGTTTAAAATGAATTCTAAATGCCTCCCGCTTCCATCCCCCACATGATATAGTCCCCTCCAGCACTGTCCTTCCCCCACTCTCCCTTCAGCTCACCATGTTCCCCACCATGCTGGCCTCCTTTCCATGTTTCACCAAACCCAGTCTGGTTCCTGCTCCAGGACTGCCCCATCTCCTCCCTTGACCTTCCCAGGTCCAGCCATGGCCGGTTCCTTCCTGTGATTCAGCTTCCAGCTCAGATGTCACCTTCTCAGAGACATCCTCCCTGGCTGAAGTACGACAACCATCCCCAGTCACTTGTGCTTCCCATTGCCCTGTGTTTCAAGTTTATTTCCTTTTCAGTACTTATTGCTGTCTGGAAAAAAAAACTTACTTGTTTATTTTTTATTCATTGTCTTTTCTATCTAAAATAGAAGCTCCTTGAGGTCAGGGCCCTTGTCTATCTTTTCTCTGATGTATCCACAGCACCTAGATCAATAGTCAATAAATATGTCGAGATAATGAATCTTCACAACAACCCAACAATCTGGACATCCTTGTTCTGATCTGCCAGGAGGAAGGGCAGTTAAATAGCTTGCCCAAGGTCACCCCATAGGAAGCGATGTTCCCAGGTCTGTCTGACTACTAAGCCCATGCTTTGGGATGAGTATGCATGACCTTCCCCCATGCACAGCTACTTTAGAAAATAATGGAAAGATGGTGTCTGCACTTCAAGGGAAGGAGTCAGGACTCAAGGCTAACTATGAGTGCTTTAGTAATGTAACGGTGGTGGTACCAAGAAAGAAGAATGTAAACACGTGATGGGAACCCACCACCCTGGTGGTCTAATCCAAGTTCTGCCACGTGTGCTACCTTGGATGAGTTAATTACCCTCTCTGGGCATTTTTTTTTAAATGTGCAGAGGCTGTCTGCTTCCACCTCCCCAGGGACAATTACGTGACAGTGTGTGAAGCCCCAGCATTCTAATGACCCTCTCCTGTCCCGAGATGGAGAGGCTGGAATGTTGCATGGATCACTAGGGTGGGAACCACACCATAGGGAAACAATGCTCTCCTGACTATGTGGGTATCTTTGGCAATAAGCAGCTAGATTTAGAAGTTGACTTATAAAGCCTTTTGGGAGGGCAGACTTAGTTAACTTAGTTAAATGAACATCATCACTGCTCCTTTCCGTGCCTATGCATTGCCTCCCTGGTAGAGCCTGGCTGCTCAGCCTGACCTTCTGGCCCCAGAGTCTGTTCCAGCCTCTCACCCCCATCTCTAGGCTTCATCCTAGCCAAGCAGGATCTGTGCCCTTCCTCACCATGACGCGAGCTGTATCTTCTCCCCACCACTGGCTTTTTAAAAAGTGTTTTATTTTGATGTAATTCCTATTTATAGAAAAGTTGAAAGAATAGTTCACAGAATTACCAGATACTTTTTGCCCTAAAGGTTAAAAAGTTTAACATATTACTACATTTTCTCTCTTCCCTCCTTTTCTCTCTCTCTCTCTCTCTCTCTCTCTCTGTCTCTCTCTCTCTCTCTCTCACACACACACACAAACACACACACACACACAACTGAACTGTTTAGGAGTCAGCTGCAGACATGATGCCTCTTTACCCCTAAATATTTCCATATTTATTTCCCAAACACAGGCCACCATCAGCTTCTGCAGTGTGAAGCAGCTCAGGCCCTGGGGTTTGCATTCCAAACCCCAGCTCTACCTCTTAACTAACCGTGTGCTTTTATGCAGAAGGCTTCACTCCTCTGGACTTCAGCTTCCTCATCTATAAATTGGGGGCACTAAGAACACCTACCTCATAGGGCCAGCGTGAGAATTAAATGAGATACTCCATGCTGAGGGCTTGGCACTGTGCCTGGGATATGAAAAGTGCATAATAAGTAAATGGGAGTGTTTTGCTAGAATGCTGTGGTTTTTTCTTCTTTGAAATGGTTTGATTTCTTGGATTTCCCCTTATTCTTCTTTAGGCCAATTGTCATAGGAAAAAACAAGACAGGTTCTTTCATTCATTCCCTCCGTATTTATTGAGCACTGATGCCAGGTCTGACCCTTTTCTGAGTACTGAGATAGAGCAGCAAACAAGATAGACATAGTCCCTGTCCTTAGAGTTTATGTTGCATGGTGGAGACAGACAGTAGACATGGAAGCAAATAGATGGGCCATTTCAGTGGGTCATAAGTGCAATGAAGAAGAGAAAACCAAGGGACTCTGGAGCCAGGGAGTGTGCAGGGGCCTCCTTTGATTAGGGTAACCAGACAAGACTTCTCAGATGAGATCAAAGTTCTACTAGATTCTTTCAGTCTTAGAAAATGCCTTCTGGGAACATGTCAGGCACAACTTGATTGCTCAATAAATGTTTTTCTCATGATTGTGTGCACAGTGGGATGCATGAGAGTTTAAATCCTCCCAAACGAACGTAATCACGGGAGCAAGCACTTCTCTACCACTTGCTTGGAGCCATGCACTTTACATATATTATCCTGTCAGCCTTCCCGGACTCCCTGTGAAGTAGATATCATTCTCCTCATTTTATAGATGAGGAGACTGAGGTTCAGAGAAGCAGCTTCATTTGCCCAAGAACAAAGAGAAAGTCAAAGGTTCTCTGACTGCATCTGGCACCAAAAATCCACCTGGAATCACAGTGTCAGCCTCTTACTACTCACAAGGACAAAACAGCAGGTTTTCATTTGAAAAAAGAGTGTTGTGCTAGATGTCAGAGGTGCTTTTCTAACCCCGGCTCTGCTGCTTATGAGCCGTGAGTCTCAGTATAACCCTCCTTGACACTGGATGGTCCCTTGCATCCCCTCCAGCTGAAACAGGTGAGTTCACCTGTATTTTTTTTAACTTCCTCTGCCTCCTCTTTGATGGAGAAAAGTAATGCAAAGCGGGAAGAGAATTAGGAAAACAGATGAGCTGTGGGTATCACCTGCACCAAGTGATCACACCACGAGCCAAAGAGTGGGTCTGCCTGGGAGGGGCAAGAAGGGGAGAAATGCCTCCCCTGCCTCACAGCATCCAGCCTAGTGCCCTGTGCACAGTAGGAGCTCAAGCCTGCTCTCATATGGACAAGTGCAGCTATTCTCTTATGCCAATTAGAAAAGCAATGGCATTGCTTATGGCCACACCACGTGCATTGCGCCAATATTGCCAGCCGTGACACGCTGTTCTATTCCGGGACGTCTGTTTAAAGCAGGCCACTGGCCTTAGAGAGTTTTCAAAGTAGGGCGAATGGGGGAGAGTTACCATTGTGGTTAATTGACTGTATTAGTTATCTGTTCCTACATTACAATATTACCATACACTTAGTGGCTTAAAACAACACACATTTATTATCTCATGGTTTCTATGGGTCAGGAGTCCAGGCCTGGCTTAGCTGGGTCCTCTGCAAGGCCACAATCAAGATGTTGACTAGGGCTGCGGCTTCATCTTCCTTGCTCACGTGATTGTGGCAATGTTCTGTTTCCTGTGGACTCAGTTTCTCACTCGCTGTGGGCTGGAGTTCACCCTCAGCTCCTTGCCATGTGACTCTCTCCATAGGCAGCTCACTATATGGCAACTTGCTTCTCCAAAGTCAGCAGGGAAGAGCATCTTCTCCCCAGATGGGCATCGTAGTCCTATGTAATGCGATCACATACACATAATCATATACATCCCACTGCTTTTGCTGTATTCTACTAGTGGAAAGTATGTCATAGGTCCTGCCCACACTCAGGAAAGGAATTATACAAGAATGTAAATACCAAGAGGAGTGGATAAAAGGGACCACATTGGCTTACCTTCTAAACAGAGTGAACAGAGCGATCAGAATGTTGAAAGCCCCAGAAAGCATGGAGTATGGAGAACAGTTGAAAGCACTTGAAAAATTTAACCTGGGTAAGAGGAAAATGATAATAATAAACACTTATGTTGCTTTAACTGAGGACTTTTCATATCTTAGCTCACTTAACTGTCATACAGCCCTGTAAGGTAGATACTATTATCGTCCTCGTTTTCCAGATAAGGAAACTGGATCACAGATAGCTCAAGTAATATGCCAAGGTGACACAGCTATTGAGCAGTACTGCTGGGAGTTGAACCCAGGCAGTCTGCCTCCAGGGTTCATGTCTGGCAAAGACCGTCAGTCATTAGAAGACAAGGTTGAGTTTCCCCTAAAAGATACAAGGACCAAAGGGTAAAAGCTACCAGGCGGTAGATGCGAGGCTTACCAGAAACTCTGAGTCTACATTGCCAGGGCATAATTAGCAAGTGCTGAGGAGCAGCTGTCCAGGTGAGACTGGGAAGTGTGCTCCTGCACACCGCGGTCTCCACAACTCCCTGTTGTCTCTTTGACTGAGGCCATAGGTAGGTTATTTCCCACACTGCTCTTGCAAGGCCCCAGACTGCACCATGAACTCCTGGGCCAGGCATTCAGGCAGTATAAACCTGTGGTCACGGGAGGAAGCAGAGGAGGAGCTGGGCCTTAGTGACCATGTGAGAGGCTCAGCAATTGTAGCAAGGGAGTTATAGACAAGGATGCAGGTGTCAAGTAGGTCAGCCTCCACTATGAATTGAGAGCAAGGCCCTCGCGTCCCTGGGTCTTTAGCTCCCTTGGCTGTATAATGGCAATGACAGATTCTGGTTCCCCTGGTCCTTGGGAGGATCCAGTGAGATCCTGGAGAATGAACTAACTACTTTGAGGCCCAGAGCCATAGTCTAAGCAAGGCCAGATTCCTGGTATTAGAACTACAAGACATGAAAACCCATTTGTTTTCCTTCTTACTGTGGAATTTTTGTTCAGAAATAGTTTTGAAGGGGGAAAAAAATCCCAGCCCTTTGAGAAAATAGGATGGGGAGGACTCATGGAGGGAAAGCTTCATTGTGAGGTAAGGAGTTCTTTGTGGATAATTTTTTGTTCTATTTTTAAAAGAAAGCTATTCTTCAAGATAATGAAAAGAAAAAGTAAGGAGAAAGGCATATTCGTCTGTGGATGTGCTTTGCCTAAGAATCCCAAAGCATCCCCTGGAGAAAGGAAAATGCATCAGAAAATGATCTGGGAAACCCTTAAACAGCAATTGTGCCTTGGCCCTGCCTCAGCCAATCATCATCAACAATAGTACTAGTTAACACTTAAGTAGCATTTTCTATGCACCAGGCACTGGTATAAGTACTTTATTATTAATTCCTTTAAACCTCAGCTCAGCCCTGTGGGGCGAACACATTATCATAATCCCATTTAATAGGTGGGAGCTGAACCCCAGAGAGGTTAAGTGACTTAGCCAAGGTCACACAGCCCATCAGAGGCAGAGCCAGGATTCAAACCCTTCTAGTCTTAAGGGTACTCTTGGTACCCTTGACCACTACCTACTCAGACCCTCAAGGATTGATTGAGCAGGTACATGGATAAGGCACCATTCTGGGTACCAGTGGGGTGAGAGGGAGGAGGTGGGAGGCATAAGGAAAGAGCAAGACCCTAAAAGTTGAATCTCCCCAGGCTAGGCTAAGTACACTTTCTGGCCGTGGGACCTCGGGCAGGATTGTGAGCACCTGGGTCTTTCAGGTCTTGGTAGTTCTAGTGCCTTATACAATTAAGAAGCAGTTGACGGAAGGAGGGAGAAAAGGAGAGACAGAGGGACAGAGGGAGACAGTGAGGAAGGAAGAAAAGAAATAGAAGCAGTAATAACTAATTTTAATAGCAGCTAGCTCTTAACAAGTGTTTATCTTGCCAGGTACTGCTAAGTGCTTTACCCACATTATATTATTTAATCCTCATAGTAACAACCCTATGACATGGTTAATATTACTACTTCCATTTGAAGGATAAAGAAACTGAGGCATGAGAAGGTCATTAGCTTGTTCAAGGTCACATAGCTGGTGAGTTGGGGAGCCAGGATTCCGACCAGGCAGTGTCATTTTAGTGCCCAGACTCTTAGTCGGTAACAAAAACAGTAAATGTTTGAGGTCAAGGTGTAATCCCTCCCATATGCAGAGTACTTGGCAGATTACAAAACTCTTTGTGGTGAGGTTTCCAAGGGTGGAGATGGGGACAGAAATTTCCGGGGTTCTCAGCCAGTGATTCTCAGCTAACACTTAGGTGAAAAATGCCAAGGCAAGCGGAGATATGAAACAGAAACCAGGGCAGCCGATGGTGCACTGCTCAGAGGCCCTTTGGTGGCCTGGTCCACTCAGGCGCGGCTCAATCTTGAGCAGCTATACCCTGGTCATCTGTAATTTTACTCCCCAGGACACACTCCTGAGATCCCCATCTCATTTACTTCCTCGTCCCCCCAGGGCCAGCTGCAGGCATGAAATCCCAACCCAGTTCAGCAAAACACAAACCAGATGCAGTGTCCCACACCCATGAGCCGGCAGCTGTTTAATTTGTGTCCAGGCAGGTAGGCAAAGGAACACAGAAATCAAGGCAGCGAGCATCAGGGGGCTCAGTCAGGGCACAGGGTTCCTTCATGGACTTGGAGGCAGAACACAGCAGCTCAGCCTTACCAAAAGAGCGAGCTCTTTGTTCTAGCTACCTCTGCCACGTTTTGCTTTTCTGCCCTGGTTATCCCATTGCAGAATGTAGCCACCAGTACCTGCCCAACCTATATCATAGCTGGTACTGAGGATTAAAGGAGTTGATAGAGATTGCATCACAGTTGTAATCTGCAAAGTGAGTACAGCTGCTAATCACGTTTTTCCTATTAATGCATTTCCTGGGGAGACAGTATGTCTTGAGGGGAAAAGCACAGTGTGAGAATCACACAGACCTGGGTTTGATTCCCAGCTCTGCCACTAGCCAGCTGTGTGCACTTGGGTAAGTCATTACACTTCTCTGCACTAGCGTTTCCTCTCCTGTGAAGTAGGAGTAATGATGCCCACTTCAGAGAGTCTCGGTGAAGATGAAATGAGACAGCACCTGACTCATGGAAGAAACTTAATGAGGAGGGACAAGTAATTCAGTGTCTTACAGCCACAGTTGTCCACCATTGTCATTCCCTCAGGGCAGCCTTCTCTGACCTCTGGGACCAGATAAGAATCCATTGTTGCACGCTGCACAGGCAGCAATTCTTTGCAGCATACGTCACATTTTACATTTATTCGGATGATAATTTGATTACTATCAGCCTCCCTCACTAGCCATATATGGAGAGAGGAACTGTGTCTGTCTTGGGCCATCACTGGAACCCCAGTGCCTAAGACAAGCCTGGCCCACAATAGGTGCTGGGTGAATATGTGTGGAGTAAATTAATGAAGGAAATGAGTAGTATCCCAGTATGCTGATGTATTCCACTTATTTGGAAGATAGTGTTACAATAGGTTTTTGTTATTGGTAGTGAAAGTCCTGGAGTTTATTTTGTTTTTAAGAAACAATTAAAGCATGTTCAAGATTATCTTTAAAATAGTGTCATCCTCATTAACAGAAGGTTTGCCGGAAGCAATGATGCAGGTGATGGGGGCCTTGTTGTATTCAGATTCACTTGACGAACAGAGCCAGGCAGCCAGACGCCTGCTTTGAGCCCCATAGCTGACACCACACCTGGGAAAGGATAAGGAGAGGGAGGTATTGGGTCAGCCGGGGTCAAGGCCGCCAAGAATGGAACTTCCAGGCATGTGGAGATGCCCTGGCATTGTCAGGTGGCTCAGATGTCCTTCCTGGTGTCCCTTCCCAGCCAACGCACGCTCCAAAGGCCAGCTCTTTGCTCTGGTCCCCCCCTGCTGTCTGCCCCTACCTCCTCCCGGTGCTTTTGCCCCAAAGCCCAGCCTCAAGAGCTGCCCCTGGGAAGAGGGTTGGAGCCTCGCCTTCCTAAGTGAGCAGAAAGGCCTGGAATCCCACCCAAGTGGGCCAGACAGGACCAAACGGTCCAGTGAGGTACACCTGCCTGGAGGCTGGAGTTTACCCCAGCCAGAACTGAACATTACTCACTGTCAGAAACATCCCCTAAACCTTTCACGAATCATCTGGGCCCTGCTAAGTGCCAAGGTCAACGTTTAGCCTTTCCTGTTTTCTCTGCCTCTTGGCTGCGGTCTCTTTCCTGAGACAGTGGAGACAGAAGTAGTTTGCAGGAGCGGGGCACAGCCAGACAAATGAAAGGATTTCTTTCCCTTTCTGAGTTCGATTTTGGTTGGGGAGGGCCCAGAGGGGCCCGACTGCACTCTAGCAAGAGTTGACTCCCCTCCTGAAAGCCCAGATCCTGACCAAGGGAAAACAGAATGATCTAAGGTCCAACATTGTATCGCACAATAATTCTTAAAACTTTAGGAAACTTGGATGTTTAAAAAAAAGAAGAAACACTGAAAAAAATGAAACGAAATTATGTCATCCTCTCTTGCCTGCTTTTCAATAGGCTCTCTTGGGTGAGGCTACAGCTCAATGCAAGCCCTGAGGTTTACCCTCCGCCCATCATAATCCCATGAGAATGTCTCCCGTGGGAATGTCATTCAGTGATTGGGTCTTAATGGAAACAGAAGGTTGAAAAATGTGGTCTTAAACATCATAGATCCTTTTTGCCTGTAGCATCTGGTCTAGAAAATTGGAAATGAGAATGTCCTTGTCTTTCTCTCAGATGACATGAACACTGAAAAGTTAATGCTTCTAAGCACAGAATTATCTGCTTCCTGCCATAAAACTTCCTGCCTTGAGACACTGTTTATCAATCCTTTAACCCTAATGTGTCTTGACCAGCCAGGACCTGATAGGAGGAAAGCATTTTCTTCTTGGTGTGGCAGCCTTCACACTGCTATTACAGCAATAATTTGGTGTTTTTCACAGGTTTTAGGTGGTATCCCCATCAACATTTTATCTAATAGTTAACTTTTTAGTACAATAAAAATTTTATTTAAAAAAATTTAAAAAATATAACTAGCAAATCAAATCCATGAATTCATGGATATTATAGCTTAGATAAACCCAAAGCTGACACTTCAGTAAGAAGAAAAAAAAGAGTCAATCCAAAGAAAATACTTAGTAAGTATTGATAGTAAACTGTTAGGAGAAAATGGCAAAAATAAATGTGGAAAACTAATGTGTGAGCTTTAGGAATGCTGCAATTATTTATTTTCTTCTCTCTCTTTGCATTAATTTGTGAGTTCCTTTAGGACAGAGACTGCCTTTTTATTCTTTATATCCCAAGCACTAGCACAGTGCCTGACACAAAGGAGCTCCACACATAGGAGCTCAATATTCAGTGAATGTGGGATACAAAAATGATGAATGGATGAGTGAATGGAGAGACAGGCTTGGCATCTTGCGCTGTGACAAATCCACTGAGGTTGAGGTCTTCCCAGAAGTGTCTTGGGAACAACAGTGTACAGAAGGAGGACTTTTCCTCCTAAACAGGTTTCTGTATGATGATACTTGGTAAAAGGAGGGGTGGGCTGGCTAATGCGTCTAAAAGCTAGCTTCCCCCTTCTCAGATTCTCCCCACCAGACAGAATTTCCAGCTGCCTGGAATAAAGGAGGAGCTGAGAATACTGAAATCCACAGCTAGGGCTCTTCATACAGGACACACTAGCTGTGTAGCCTCGGATATGTCACTTAATGTCTCCTTCTCTGAGGGGTGAAGAAGTCATTACAGTGAAAGAAATTCTGTGATTCTGGGAGGGGTTGGTTCTGAATTTGAAACCTACAGGAAAGGCAGAGGGGAGGAGGTACTGATGAGCTGGTGCAAGGCCTGATTCAGGCTTGAAGAACTGACGCCTTGGCGTTCAGTGATCATCTGTGCGGTGAGCATCGTGGGTCATTCTGGGTAGTGACATCTCTGAGGTCACCTGGGGCCACTTCCAGCTTTAGGAACTTTTCCTGTGTGTGCCTGGTGGGGGAGAGGGCGGCTTCTGCTGCTGGGGCCCCCACTACATGAGAGCAATGAGGGCAGCCTCTCCATGCCTGCCATGGAAAGGCAAGCAGGTTTGCTTCCACTTGGAATTCTTAGGTGTCCCCCTAGGACTTCACTTTACAGTTTATTGATCACTGTTCATGTCCTCTCTCCCATCTGATCCCCATGGGATTCCAGAGGGGGCCACTTAGGGTAGTGCAGAGGGAGGTGGTAACTAAGTGCTCCAGGCCATGTGTTCAGAAGAAAGAATACCTGCTGTGGAGCAGAACTCACCGCAGGGTGGCCCAGGGCCTGGGACTTGGATCCAGACCCCTGTGTTCAAAGTCCAGCTCAACCAGGTGCCAGCTATGTAACCTCAGGAAAGCCAGATCTCTTCTCTGGGCAGCAGTTTTCTCATCTGTAAAATGGGACAATAAGAGTATCTATCTCATACTGTTGTTATGAATATTGAATGAACATTATCTGGGACAGAGTAAGTGATCATATTTTATTATCTCATAGGTTATTTTGAGGATTTAGTGGGATAGCAGATATATTCGTTTCTCAGGGCTGCCTTAACAAAGTACCACAATTTGGGTGGCTTTAAACAACAGAAATTTATTCTCTCACATTTCTGGAGGCCAGAAGTCCAAAGTCAGTATCATTGGGCTAAAATCAAGGTGTCAGCAGGGCTGTGCGTTCTCTGGAGACTCTAGTGGAGAATCCCTTCCTTTCCTCTTCCAGTTTCTGGTGGCAGCCAGCATTCCTCGGCTTGTGGCTACATCTTTCTGACCTTTTCTTTCATCTTCACATGGCCTTCTCCTGTGAGTGTCTGAGAGTGTGTGTGTGTGAAATCTCCCTCTGCCTACAAGGATACATGTGATGACATTTAGGGCCCACCTAAATAATCCAGATTAATTTTTCCATCTCAAAATCCTTAACTTAATCACATCTGCAAAGATCCTTTTTCCAATTAAGATAACATTTATAGGTTTCAGGAATTAGGATGTGGATATCTTTTGGGAGCCATTTTTTAAGCCTATCGCATGAATAGCCTTTTACAAAGTTTGCTGACCCCTATTCTACAAGGACAGGGAAGCCACTCCCAGACTGGCCAGCTCCCACCCTCTGAATCTGCCTTCTGGAGGCCCCTCATCTCACTCTACATCCACATCTGGCCCGTACCAGGGTTCTCCATTTTGTTAAACAGTTCCTAGGACTGCGTATAGTTTTCCTCACCCCTGCCCACCTTCCCCCTGCAAAAAGAAAATAGTAAAATAACACCAACATTTCTTGACCTTCTGGTCCCACCTTTTTTTTTTTTTTTTTTTTGCAGTACGCAGGCCTCTCACTGTTGTGGCCTCTCCCGTTGCGGAGCACAGGCTCCGGACGTGCAGGCTCAGCGGCCATGGCTCACGGGCCCAGCCGCTCCGCGGCATGTGGGATCTTCCCAGACTGGGGCACGAACCCGTGTCCCCTGCATTGGCAGGCGGACTCTCAACCACTGAGCCACCAGGGAAGCCCTGGTCCCACTTTTGTCTCCCCCATGGCCCAGCACTGTCCTCAGGGACAAAAAGAATGAGAGATTTTTAGCAGACAAATTCTGTTTTCCAGAGTAGGACCCTTTCTTCATCTTATTTTGTGTGGTGGATGGCTTTTCCTGATGTCCTAAGAGGGTTTTACCCCATCCTCTCTGGGCTAAAACTGCTCTCCTGACATCCTATTCCAGTCTCATGCAGGGACCATCCTTCCCAGGGTGAACTGTTCTGCTCCCCAAGCCTTGTACAAACCTGGCCCCAAGCAGCTCACTAAGAAATGTACTCTTCCTCCCCTTTCCAAGTTTGATCATGGAAATGGAGCTATGTTAGTTTCCACGTTGGTGAAACTAGCACAGACATGATGATAAATGAACATTTGCCGTGGGAATGAATGAGACCACACAGACTCACAGGTAATCCACTCCATGTAGAGTGTGCATCTTTTTGCACAGTCCACAGCTTGAAAATGAACAGGGATGTTGTTCATATTTGATGGGGTATTCAAAATGGCCAAGTGTGTACACTGAGTATGGACATCGAAGTTCTGGGGATCATTATGTCATGTGATCCTCCCCTGTGAGGGAGGCAGACTAGTGTTACTATCTCCATTTTAAAGAAGGGAAACTGGAATTCCCTGGCAGGCCAGTGGTTAGGACTCTGTTCTCTCATTGCCAAGGGCCTGGGTTCAATCCCTGGTCAGGGAACTAAGATTCCACAAGATGCGTAGGGTGGGCAAAAATAAAATAAAATAAAATAAAGAAGGGAAACTGGGGTTCAGAAAGGTCAGGTAGGTAACTGGCCTGTTGTTAGAAAGATAGTAGGTGGCAGACTTGGTCCTGGAACCCATTCCCCACCTAGTGTTTCCACTGGCCTGGGCAAGGTCCACTATGTAACAGAGGCAGAGCGGAGGGTGCAAGAGCCTGGCCTGGGAGTTAGGAAACTGTTCTGGTGTCTTTGTCACTAAATCTGTTGGTGAACTTTTTCTCTCTGGTATTCAGTTTTCAGAATTTTATCTTATCATCTGTGTCGTGGACAACTTCAGGGGGCCAGGCTGGTTACATAAAATAATTTTTAAAAAATAATACTAATGGCTACCATTTAATTGAGCACTTATTATGAGCCAGGCACTATTTGATGTACTTTACATGGAATGATTAATTTAATCCTCACAGCATCCTTATGAGTCGTCTTATTATAGCCACTTTACAGAGGGAAAACTGAGACACAGAACAGTTAAGTACCTTGATTCAGGGCCACACAGCTATTAGTTGGGGAAAATGGAGTGCCAGGAATAAGGAAGTTCCTATGGTATACAGATGGATGAGGGCCTCTCAACAGTGAGAGGCCTGCGTACCGCAAAAAAAAAAAAAAAAGTGGGACCAGAAGGTCAAGAAATGTTGCAGATGTTGGTGTTATTTTACTATATTCTCCAATGAGGTGGACACATGAATAAAGGCAAAGAGAGAGAGAGCCATGTGGATATCTAGGAGAAGAGTTTTTAGACGAAGGGAATATCGAGTGGAAAGGCCCTGAGATGGGAGCATCCTTGATGTATCCAGGATGGGAGCAGCCATTGAGCAGCGGGGGAAGGCAGGAGATGAGGTCAGAGCCGGGATAGGTGGGGAGGGGCAGACTGTGTAGGACCTTGTGGTTCATGGAATTTGGCTTTTGTTCAGAGTGACACGGGAAGTCATTGCAGGACTCTGAGCAGAAGAGTGCCACTTGACTTAACATTTGAAAGAATTACTTTGTCTGCCATGAGGAAAAGGAGGAAAGGAGGCTGGTGGGGGCAAGGGCAGAAACCACGAGCAGATGGAGGAGATTGCAGTGATCCAGAAGAGAAATGGTGGTAACTTGGACCAAGGTGGGTAGCAATAGACATGGTAAAATGTGGTCAGTTCTGATTTTATTATGAAGGTGTGGGTGACAGAATTTGGCAGTGGACTGAATGTGGAGTATAAGAGAAAGAGGAAAGTCAAGGGTGACACCAAGAATTTGGGGTTGATCAAATAAAAGGAGTTGCCATTAATTAAGATGGGGAAGTTGGCAGATCAAGCAGTGAGAGTTTGGCTGTCAGCCTACTTAACTAGCAGTGCCTATTAGGCATCCAAGGGGAGATGTTGAAGAGGCCATTGAATCTGGGGTAGAGGGAGAGGATTGTCCGGGGATATAAATCTGCGAGTCATCAATACATAGATGTTGTTTAAAGTCATGAGACTGAGATCATCATGAGAGGGAGTGTGACAGAGAAGAGCAGAGACCAGAGTGCTTCAAAGTTTAAAGGTCGGGACATTGAAGAGGAATCAGTAAAGGTGACTGAGAGCAAGCAGTTGGTGAGAATCAAGAGTAGTGTCCCAGGGCTTCCCTGGTGGCGCAGTGGTTGAGAGTCCGCCTGCCGATGCAGGGGACACGGGTTCGTGCCCTGGCCCGGAAAGATCCCACATGCCGCGGAGTGGCTAGGCCTGTGAGCCGTGGCCGCTGAGCCTGCGCGTCCGGAACCTGTGCTCCACAACGGGAGAGGCCACAACAGTGAGAGGCCTGCGTACCGCAAAAAAATAAATAAATAAAGAGTGGTGTCCCAGATGCCAAATGAGGAAAGTTTTTCAAGGAGGTGGCATGATCAACTATGTCAAATGCAGCTGTTTGGTAAAGTACAATGAGAGCTGAAATTTGATCATTATATTTAGCAACATGGAGGTCATGCAAGACCTTGACAAATGGAGGGGTGGGAGCGAATTCAAGAGAGAATGGAAGAGAAGCAGAGCTCAGAAGTGTAGACTTTTTGGTATAAAGATGATTAGAAAAATTGAGTGGTAATTGGAGGATAATATAGAGTCAAGAAAGTGCTTTTTTAAGGGAGGTATTGCAGTAACATGTTTGAATGATGATGGGAATGATCCAATAGTAAAAGAGAAGTTGATACAGGAGAGAGAGGAAAATTTGGTAGAGCAGTATCCTAAAATTGGTGGAAAAAAATGATATCTACAGTACAGTGGAAGGGTTCTCACGGTTAGGAGCAGAGTTCATCCAAAGGAACGAGAGGGAAGGCACAGTGTATGGCAATAGATACTGGAAGGTGGGTAAATGTGGTGGTGGGAGCTTGGGCACATCTCTTTTGATTGCTTCTGATGTTTTCAATAAAATATGAAGCAAGGTCATTACTGAGAATCTAGAGGAGGAGGACATATCAAAAGTGTTAGAATAAAGGATAAAATGTTAAATATTTGCCTAAAAGAATGGGAGAATGAATGGATTAAGGAAGTGTAATAGGATAACAGAGCTTCAGATGAGTCCTGAAAATAATGGTCATATTTTTCTCCAGCCATATTCAGATGTGGTACATTTTGATCACCTTTGCAGCTGAGGGCAAAAAAAGGTGAAACAGAATGACATTTGTAGTGGGAAGGCACGATCAGTTCTGAACATGTGTTTGAGTGCCTGTGGGATTAGATGGCCAGAAGGCAGTTGATTACACACACACACACACACACACACACACACACATCTATGTATATATGTGTATATATATACACACGTTAGATGGCCAAGAGCCAGTTGATTTTATATATATATATATATATATATATATATCTGGTGACAATTCTGAGCTCTAGAGTAAAAAGAAAAACCTGAAAAGGTTTCAGAGAAAGAGATTACAGGCTACTTATGAAGAAAAGAAAAGAGAAAGAGACTGGCAGCAGACCACTCATCTGAAGCACTGGAAGTTCGAAGACAGTGGAACAATTTTCTCAGACTAATGAGAGAAATGTATGTAATCCAGGATTCCCTTACACAGCCGTGCATATTAGAGGGGCTGTAATATAAAAGGACTCAAAGTAAACCATCCATACAATCTTTCTGTGGGAATTACTTAAGGATGTACTCTAGTCAAATGAAAACTTGATCGGAACAAAGATCTCAAAATGAGGGAAGACAAAGCATACAAGTAAATTGTGTGTGTGTGTGTGTGTGTGTGTGTGTGTTTAAAGTCACCAGCAATCCTTTGTGGGAACTATCCTAGGAAAGTAATGGGAGCAGAGAGTGTATTGCAGGAGATACGAAAGCAGTAGCCAGAGAATACTCCTTCAAGAAATATGGAGGTAAAACAAGAAGGGAAGGTCACTTAAGGGATCAAAAGAAGAGCTGACTTTTACTCATAAAAAGCAAAACCTAAACATGTTTGTAAACCAAGAAAAAGGAGTTGTAAATGTGGAAGATGTACAAATATGTGTGGCAGCCCACATACAGTAGGGATGTCTTCTATTCCAGAAGGCATGGACCTTTGACTAGCTTGGATTTGGGAGGGAGGGAAACATATTGGGTTGGTTAGAAGGAGAGAAGGAAGAGGAAGAAAGGGTGGGCGAGGGGAGAGAAGTGAAGAAAATAGTTGCTACAGATACCCAAAAATCGGTCAGAATGTACTTTAGTGTAAGTATATTTAATTCTGTGATCTGGGAACATAGCGCAGTCAGCACATTATTTGGCTGGGAGCTGTCTATTTTTCCCCATTGTCACATAAGACTGATAATTTTTTTGAGGAAGAATGAATTAAAGCATATCTGGAGGTCCTAGACGGGCACCTGGAGGAAAGCATCATGAGAAAAGTGGGAAAGCCCCGTGGAGGCAGGGATAGAAACCCAAGACAAAATCAGGTTACTTTACAAAACAGCATTACGTAAGGGTGGGACCGGCTGCATGACACAATGGGCATGGCCTTCTGAGCTGCAGAGATCTCGGCTCAAATCTTGGTTCTCGTTCACTGTGAGACCTGAGAAAGTGATTCCACTCCTCGAAGCATCAGCTTCCTCATCTGTAAGTGAGAATGATAACACAGCCCTTGCAGAGCTTCTGTGTATATCACATGCATTCGGCAGGTTGTTGTGGAGGGTCCACTGGGTACCAGGCTTTGTTCCCAGGGCTGGGGGTTCCTTGGTAAAGAAAATGTTCGTGTTTCTCCCTCCTGGAGCTTCCACTCTAGATGACTGTGAGAAGTTAAGCAAGAAAAGCTGCAAGCACAGAGCCTGGGGCATGAAGAGCACAAGAAGTGCTCACTAGGTGTCACTTCCACCCTATCCTTTCCCAGAGTGGCTGCCGCCAAGGCTCCTCACCGAGCCCGCTTTCCCAGCCTTCCTCCCCCTGGCTGGCAGGACTGTGTGGCTCTGGGCAGCTCCCCGCACACCCCCAATAGCCTCCATACCACAAAGGCACGGCCTTCCTCAGTTTTCAGCAAAATTCCCTGAAAACCAAGCTCTCCCATCTGGATACGAAGCTGAAGGAGGAAGCCTAGTGCTTGGAGCCCCCGGGGCTCCAGGACCTGAATCAGGCCCAGCTCGTAAGGGAGCATCACTTCCTACAGGTCCCCTGCCTCAGGCTTGGCTCCCCGCCCCTCCAAGACATTCTTCCCAGGCCTGTGTTTGATGCGTTGAGCTCCAGTCACTTCGATATACAAGGTCATACACTCAGTAGTGTGTGATTTTTTTTTTATACCCGATCTTTGTATCTGTGCAAAGGGGTGCACAACCCCCAGGTTACCCCCTCCCATTCCCCAAACCCTTTCCCAGGTGTTTCCCTTCATCAGCAAGTCTGTGCTCCCTCCCACGTGTCGGCACTCTCAGGGGGCCTTCCCCGCCTCCCTCCTCACCATGTGACCCTCCTCCACTGTCACCCTTTTGCCTGGATAGGCCTGTCATTTCTCATTATTGTCACCACCCCAGACCCAAATTTGTCCTCTGCTTTCCTGTTTCCAATTAAACCGCGTACTATCACGAATCCTAGGTAACACTGTTCTGCGGTCGCCAGAGAGGAAAATGACAGCATTGGGGGAGAGGGGGGATTCCCACTGACCAGCCTTGTGGATTTGGCCAGAGATATTCTGGGGGTTGGTTGAAAGCTGTGGAGACCCTGGGGCAGATGGTGTGGGCGGGCAAAGTTTGTGGCGGGTGCATTCTCCTTCCTTGTCTTGTGCTTTCCTTTCACAGCTGTGGTTCCTTGGAGCCCTAACATTCCAGAGCTAATTTTAGGTTCTTGGGACTGGCTTGTTCTAAGTGACCCCGACCCCCACCTTTTCCCTCCGCCCAGCATATTCATTCCAGCCTCTGGCTCGCACAGTCAACACGCGCGCGCGCTCTCTGGCTCTCGCTCAAATCAGAGGAGTAGTTGTAACCCAGGTCCCCCCACCAGCTCAGAGACCCTCAGGAAGCAGGAAACTGAGTAGAGGGGGCGTGGGATGGGAATCCTGGAAGGACAAAAGAGGGTGGGGTGGGGAGCGACTTCCTGCCTCCCAAGTAAGGAGATGGTGTTTATGGCATCAGTCATGAGCTCCCAGCCTTCTCAGAGCCTTTGAGGGAGGATGAAGGAGCAGGAATGTGAATGAAGACAGCTTGGTGGGTGCCTGCCATCCCTCCCGCCCCGCGCCCCCAGTATTTGTACAGCACGTGAACCTGGGCATACCTACAGGAGCGGCCGAGGTCAGAGTCTCATTAGGTTCTCCAAGCACGAAGTAGAGCTTTAAAGTGGAAGAGACAGATGTCATCCTTGTGCCTCTAACTCCACAGTGGGGAGAGCCAAGGCCCAGAGACAGAAATGACTCCCCCAAGGTCTGGTCTGAGTGCGAAGTTATGTGAAGCCAGAGCTGGACCGAGCCTAGACTGGAACCTGGGCCTCCTGGCCTCCAGATCAGAGCTCCTTCAGACATCAAGCTGCCTTCAGCTGTGGTTCTGGTCCATTTCTTGTCATTTGAGAGCAGGTTGCCGAGTCCTCTATCACCATCAGCAGTGGGGCCATCGGGTGCCTCCCTCCCAAACTTGCTTCCTCAGCACAGCCCTTGCCTGCTCTTTACGGAGGTGAAGGAGAAACCCTGAGAGGAAGTGAGGTCCATGGGGAAATGACCCGGCCGCCTGCCGTGGGCCCAGATGGGACGCAGTGAGCACTTACAGGGAAAGGGGAAATTCTGTTTCTGTGCTCAATCCTTGTCTCTGCCGGTTCATCAGGAAAGTTGATGAAGAGCTGGGTCTTCTAAAGGTTCCCACTGAGGCAGAGCCTTCCGTTGGCTTCATGGAGACCTCCCAGTCTCCCAGCCACTGATGACCCAAGTCATTTGTCCTGATGTGCTGGATCCCCAAGGTAGTACCACTGCGTGGCTAACAGCATTCGGACAGACTGTCTGGATCTGAGTCCCTGCTCTTCCTCAGTTTCCACGTCTGTAAAGTGGGAGTAAAGAGTATAGGGCTCTTTTGAAAATCAAATGAGTTCACATGATCTATACAATGTAAAAATTAATCAAACAGTACTCATAAGGTTAGAGTACTTTATTTACTGTATGTCTGTTATACATAAAAAGGATTAAATGAATTCATACATTTAAATTAGTACATACATTTAAAACTCTCAGTGTCTAGCACATGGTAAGTGCTCAGTAATGACACTTATGGTTGTTATTGTAGCTATTGTTATTTAACTTTGGTCCCTCTGAGGACTAACCCTGCTCAGGTTCTGTTCCAGACCACAGCAATAAAGTGACTTGCAATAAAGCAAGTCACATGAATTTTTTGGTTTTCCAGTGCATATAAAAGTTATGTTTATAGTATACTGTAGTCTATTAGCTGTGCAATAATAGCATTACTTACCTTAATTTAAAAAATACTTTATTAGTGAAAAATGCTAACCGTTATCTCAGCCTTCAGCGAGTCATAATCTTTTTGCTGGTGGAGGGTCTTGCCTCCATGTTGATGGCTGCTGACAATCAGGGTGGTGGATGCTGAAGGTTGGAGTGGCTGCAGCAGCTTCGTAAAATAAGACCACACGATGTTTGCCCCGTCAATTGACTCTTCTTTCACTTGAACACTTAAGAGGCCGTTGTAGGGTTATTAATTGGCCTAATTTCAATATTGTTGTGTCTCAGGGAATAAGGAGGTTCAAGGGGAGGGATAGAGATGGGGGAATGACCAGTCAGTGGAGCAGTCAGAGCACACACAACATTTATTGATTAAGTTCACCATCTTATATGGTTGCAGTTTGCAGTGTTCCAAAACAGTTATAATAATAACATCAAAGCTCACTGATCACAGATCACTATTACAAGTATAATAATAATGAAAAAGTATGAATATTGTGAGAATTACCAAAATGTGACACAGAAATACAAAGTGAGCAAATGGAAAAATGGGGCTGATAGACGTGCTCAACCCAGGGTTGCCACAAACCTTCAATTTGTAAAAGACACAATATCTTGAAGCGCAATAAACAAGGTGTGCCTATAATGAGAATCTCTCCTAGTTAACTCATGCTTTCCATTTTACCAGGGACTTTCCCATGCATTCTCTCCATTTCGGTTATCACAACAGCTCTTTAAGATGGCTGTTACTCTCCTCCACTTTACAGATGGGGAAGCTGAGGCTCCAGAGATGGAGTTGACCTGCCCTAGGTCAGCCAGTAAGTGCAGAACTGGGACATGCCCCATGTGACTCTCAGGCAAGGGCTTCTACCTTACCTTGCTCTGCCCATCAGCAGCTCTTCTCAGATCCTACCCGACTTCCTGGTTAGACACGGGGTCCCTGACCCTGGTGCTCTCTCTGTCCTTAGGGAAGTGACCTATGCAAGGTCCCACGGCTTAACACGCCAAAGCTGAAATAGAACCCACGACTCCTGCATTTCCAGTCTGGCACTGTTTCCTCCACAACCTTTTATCCTGTTGGCCTGTTTCCAATTTAGATGCATTATTACAAAGGGAAAGACTTTGTTGTTTGTTTTTCCGGCTGAATTAAAGGAACCAAAGCCATTGCACCAGGAATTGGAATATATCACAGCCTGAGTGAAGAACATGTGGACACGGGGCATGAAGGTTCAATCTGTATATTCCACAGCTACAGTCAGAGAACCTGTCGCTCCAGTCACTTCTCTTGCACCATGGAGTTCAAACCCCTGGCTCATTGCTTCCTCAGGAAGGTGGCACCCCATGCTGACGTGGGGGGAACAGATGCTAAGACACCCATTCAGGCCCTTGCTGTGGAGAAAAGGCACTGGGGCAGCTGCTGAGTCCTCATTTCAGTTATGTGTGTCCTTCAGAAGCCCCGCAGGCCTCTGCTTCCAGGTCCTCCTCTCGCCCCACCCCCATCCTGACAATCTCCTGATACAGTTATTTTAAGGAAAGTTCCACAAGGCAAAACCTCACAGGGACGCTGATGTTTGAGGGTTTGGTTCTTCCTGCCTCCCGCTGGAGACTGGTTTTGAGGTTGTTTTGCTGAATCACTTGGCAAAAAGTAAATAAATAACTGGAGGAAGGAAATTTTGCTTAAAAGGAATTCTGTTGCCTCCCCATAAAACAAAGCAGCTGTCATCACCAGAGGAACCTGTGGGACCTGACCTCCCTGGGACTCTGTTTCAGTTCATCCTGAGGCACCCCACCAGAGAAGAACCCATCCAGCCCTCTGCAAGGTGCTCAAAACTGAGCTGCCCACCCTCATGGGCAAGTTAGCTGTGTACTCTGGGCTCTGGGTGGCCCAACCTTGTTGTTGTTCTCCCCTCCCCCAAGGTAGGAGAAGAACCAGGAATGACCTGCCCTGGGGCCTGACATCTTGTGAAGGTACTGGGCTTCCTTTGGGGGTCACCACCCCCTTTAGTGACTTGTGCACGTGGCTTCCACCAGCTACCCCTTGCCTCTCATTCACGTCCCATTACTTTTCTGGGCTCCTGCCCTCCATAAAAATAAAAAGACACGGAGCTCTAGACAATCAACTAGTCCAATCCTCTCATCTTGCCGATATGGAGACAGGCCAGGATAGCAGCAGCGGCTGATCCTGGGTCACGTGGCGCCTTTGTACAGAGTCAAGGCTAGCATTGAAGACAGAGATTCTGTGGACCCCGAATTCCACAGGCTGGCAGCAGCCACCATCCTCTGGATGGGAGAGCTGGCTGAGCCTCATGTGCTGAGCCTCCATGTGCCCCGGGAGCTACCCCTGCTAGAGTGAAAGGGCAGGGAAATGAGAGATTGAGAGAAACATTCAAGGAGACCCCTTGCAGCCGCCTGACCCATTTGAAGTCAGGTCCATCACTGTGGGTAGAGTCTTCTAAAAGCATCTCACAGGGCTTCTCTTCTGTCCTGTCTCAAATCCTTCTGCCACCTCAGGCCCAGTCCACGCCCAGTATCCCAGGCATTCGGGGCCTCCGACATTTTCCCCATCTTCTCTGCCAGTCCGTCTTAGCCCTACCCCTCTGAACCTGTGTTGGGGAGCAGAGGAACCACACTCTGTGCCTGGTGAATCCCAGGAGCCTGGTTGTGGGGCCGTGGGCTGGGGTGGACACGCCCACGGGTGCCCAGCCCGTGCCTGTGTCAGCCTCCCCTGCTGTGGTGGAAGGAAGGCCAGCTGGGGGAGGCACAGTTCCACACTTCCTCTGAGATCCTGCAAGGCGCTCGCCGTCTCTGAGCCCCATTTCCTCACCTCACCTGGCATAGTTTAGGGAAAAGTAAAGCTCGTGGCACATAGGAGGTGTTCAGTAAACGTTCACACACTTCTCCTTCACCTGAACAGCAGGGCAGAGGAGCAGCATGCAGGAGAGCTCTCTCCTGGGATGTGGAGACTCTAGTGTAAGACTCGCTCAGGGCTGTGCAAGGCGCTGGCACGCGGCGGGCAGGTGAGCAGGCACGCGTGGCGGGAGCATCGCTCCTCACCACCAGCTGTGTCTAGACAAGGGCCTCAGACTTGCCGAGTCTCGAGGTTGGAAGGAACCACCTTTCTGAAACGTCAAGTAGTCTAGTCAGAGGCTGATTTCAAGACATTCTTCTGTTAGCTTTTCCACGATACAGAATTTCATCCCAGCCAGATCACCTGGGATCGCAATTTCCATTGTCAGCTCTGTTGGTTGAGTTCATTCTACGTGTTCCAGGCTTTTCCGTAGTTAGTCTCATTTAATCCTCTCGAGAGCCCCATGATATGACCATCATTTTGCTGTGAGGGAATTGCGGGTTGAGAAGGTTAAATCACTTTCCCAAGGCCACACTAATAATTTCATTTCACAGCTATTTGTTGAGCACCTAGTATATGCCAGTTAGGCCTGGAAATACAGCAGTAAGCAAGGTAGCGTGAATTCCCAACTGATTCTGGAGCTCTCTGCCTCCTCTTTTTGCTGCCTCTTCCATCTAGATGCCACAAATAAATATAGGGCTTGAATAATTTAGATACTGAGAGGTATCTGAGTAAACACTGAGTAATACTCTTTCTGAGTAAAGCTTAAAATTCCTACCACTGCCTCTTCACGGGAGCAGTACTGTCCCTTGGGATGCAGTTTGGAAACTGATGGGAAGACTTTTGGTTGCTATCACAAGCACTGGGTGCTGTAAGCACTTAGTGTGGGACCCAGGGATGTGCACGGGAGGATTCTGCACGGCTAAGAGCTTTCCCCCACCACCAGACACTAGAGAGGTGAAAACCCATTTGTAATTATCCAAACCTAGAACCTAATGCCACATTCAATTCACACACAATGCATTTGAATGGGGAGCAGTTTTAATACACACCTCCCTTCCAAAAGGGAATCGCCATATAAATTAAGGGAAGGCTGCACTTTATTTTGTTTGAACCTTACCAAGAGTAGTTTCAGGAAATCATGTCACGCATGGCAACCTGACCTTTGAGTTGCTAATGAAACATCTGAATTAGTCCACATTTCTGACTTAAGTTCATGGCGATTCTGTGCATAAGTACAAGCATCAGACTATTTCACTACATCGTCCCGTGTAGTCATGAGCGAGTACTTATAAATGGAAAAACATTATTTTATTATAAAGTATTTTTATTTACTTTTTATTATAAATGATTTGATTTGATTTCTTCTTTAATATTACATGTAGGACACCCTGTTAATTTTTTAGAATTGTGTGTGTAGGTTAATTATGAATTTTATTTCAACATAGTAAAAGGGGCACTACTACAGGATATGTGTTACGGAAGGGAGCACTGCGTTGAGAGGGTGGGGGTGGGGTCGCTGCCGTAGGGGAAAGGTCACCAACAGCAGAAGGGCAATGAGCTGCTGAGAACAGAATGGAAGCTGTGCTTATGGGACTTGGAGTAGACTTGGGGTGTGATTTCCTGGCCAGCGTAGATAACTGATTGGAAAAAGCACTGAGGTTGGCATCAAAAGATGTGAATTCGAATCTTGGTTCCACCACTTCCTGACACTGAAAGCAGGCAAAACTTCCCTGGCCTTTGTTGCTACATGGTAAACAGAGCACCTTGACTCAGAACGAGGTGATCTTGAGGTGTGATATCCCATGATTCTAGGAACAGTCTGCAAGTGTTCTCAAGATTCCTTGTGCTTCTAGACCAGCCAGTGCGGTGAGTCTGGAGGCAAGAGGGTGGAAGCGATAAGAACATCCATCCGGTTTGAACCTGGGTGTGCCACCGTGGACAGGTCATTTTCTTTCTCTGAGCCTTAGTTTTAGCCTCAGCAAAATGGGAATTAGAACAGTCCTACCTTGATAGGGTTAAGATAGCATTTGGGGTTTAACAAGGCAGCATCTGCAAAAAGTGCTGGAATTCAGTAATTCTCCATAAACATCAGAGGTTAAGTTCTTCTTCCTCCAACCTCCCCCGCCTCCCCCAAACTCCCCACACCAGTTCCCGACCTCTGTCCCTTGATCCCAGAGCCAGGCTGGGGAGGGAGGGAAGTGGAACTTCCTTGGGAAGTTGGGAACAAGTCCAACTTGTCCTGGGACAGAGAGCAGAGATTAGACGTCCACCTACACTGGGGAGTTTCCACCTCCTTCTCTGGCCAGCTGTGGGATCTGTGAGGAGCAAAGTGACTAAGATAGGGAGAATTTCTGGAGTCCTCTCTGGCCCTGGCCTCAGGCCTCACCCACTGGGAAAAGCAGAGAAAAGCAGTTTCTCAGCCTGGAGATTCTGCACAAGGGCTTGACCCATGGCAGATGGAGACTCACCTTCCCTTTCAGCATTAAGGTGTAAAACTGTGTGGTATGTTCAGGAGCATTTGAGAACTCGCCGGAATTCATAACGGGGATCTCAGTGAGGGGCAGGGGGAGCCAATGGAAAAGCCTGTTTGCCTTGCTTGGTAGCAGGAGGCCCACAGCAGCATAGGGTGGCCTGAGTGGCTGTGGGAATGTTCAGTAGTCGAGGACCAGGTAGACGACCACGGTATGGGGAACGAGGAGGAAGCACAGGCACCTGCCACAGGACAGCTTCTCCCGCAGCACCCCGTACAGGGAGCCTTTGGCAGCAAGGCTATGGAACCCAAGCTCCTCGGTATCCAAGCCAGCTCTGGAAGCCTTGTTCCCACCGAGGTGCGAGTGATTCAGGCTCTTCCAGAAGTCATCTTGTTTCAACAGGCATCTAAACTTTCTTGTAGAGGGGTGGTTTGCCAACCATGCCCACTGAGTATCTTAGGACAAGGGGAGGTTGAGCAGACAGGCTGTGGGCCACCCTGAGCAGTACTGTGCTGGGCACTGGCGACTCAGACCTGAGGAGACACAGTCCTTCTCGCAAGGACCAACCTCCCAGTGAAGACCAATAGTCATAGAGGAGCATGAGCCACTCCACCCATAGACATGAACCTGAGGTGTCTGGGAGTGAAAGGGGGGAGCAGGAAAGTCTTCCTAGAGGAGGTGAGGCTTGAGAAGAATCTTGAAGATAGAAAGGGGATGAGCTGATTGGAGAAGAGGTGAGAGGGCATTCCAGGCTGAGGGAGCAGCTCAGGCAAAGCCCCAGAGGTGTGGACCACCACCATGGTCTGGGAGCTTCAAGTGGTTGTGGGAAAGTAGAGGGATGAAAAGAACTGCTTTGGAGTCAGACACGCCTATGTTCAAATCACTGCTCTGCCACCTGCAGCCCATCACCCTCTCTGAGCCTCAGTTTCTCATCTGTAAAATGGGGGTAATTCCTCACAAGAACATAAGCTTTGTGAGGGCAGGCACCCTATGTCTCTTATTTGCTTCTGTAAGCCCAAGGCTGGAACAATGCCAGGCCCAGGTGATCCCTCGGTCCGGGTTTGCTGATTGGATGAAGGACAGCGCATGCGAAGTGTCTGGCACAAAGCAGATGCTCATGAATAAAGATGCTTTAGAAGCAGGGGGTTCTATAGATGAGAATGGTAAGGTGGTGGAGACTTGGATGCCGGAAATTCAGATGTTTTCTGTAAGCAGTGCAGGGCAGTGAAGGCCTCCGATGAGCCCCTGGATCACTATATGTAAACCCCTGCTGGTGAGTCAGATTGTGCCTGGGCCCCTCCTGTGCTGGAGCCAGCCATCTCTGAGACCCTTTCCCCGGGAAGCTCCCTGCGTGTTATTGTCACAAGGCAGTCAGAGGTCTTTCAGAGGCCCCTCTGGAGACAGCCTGAGCCAGAAATCGGGAATTTCCGGAGATGACTAGATGTCAGCCCCTTGGGTTGGTCCTGGGACTGGGAAATAGCGCCTGCCTGACTTGAAGTCACAGGGTCAGCATCCACAGTACCGCAGGACCCATGACCTTTGACTCTTCCACGCAGTCAGGCCTCTTGACCCAGCCAGCCTCTAGTATTTGGTTCACTGTGAGGAGAGGAGCGCTCAGGCTGAGATGGGGTGGGGCAGTGCTCCATCACCTGGGTCTCACTCAGGGGCCCTGAGGCTCAGTGTGGCCTCGGCTGGAGGTTCTTGGGATGGGCTCACTGCCAGGAGGAAATCCATGTTGTTCGGGCCAAACCCTGACCCTTCTCATGCCTTCTGTGGTTCTAGTTCTGGGGGAGGCCAGGGCTTTCCCCAGAATCCTAGGCTTCCCTGAAAGGTCCTAGGGCTCCGGCTTGCCTCCTTCCATCTCTCTGCTCCCACACCCCTTCTGTCAGAGAAGCTGCTTGTGGCTCCCACAGCAAATCCCTGGGGCATTCACCACTCCCTGCACTTCAGCCTTGCGCCACACCGGCCATGTCTATGTCAGAGCCTGTCCCGGATGCAGGAGCGATTGACAAAGGAACCCGGACTCCAGAGGGGTATACATCAGTGGGCAACAGCATGGACAAGTTGGTTGTCCTTAGGACAGAAATATTAGGGCACTTCTTAAGATTGCTGTGAGGAGTCGATGAGATGAGACTTGGAAAGGGATAGCAGTGTCCTGGCACGTGGCCAGTGCTCAGTACAAAGGCAGGGGTAGCAATAGTAGTAGTAGTAGCGGTAGTGGAGGTAGCAGTAGTAGTAGTAGTTGCAGTGGTGGTAGTTAGTAGTAGTGCTGGCAATAACAGCAGCAATATTAGTAGTAGAGTTTTTTGTAACTTACTGAGGTAGAGACACTAGAGGAAGAAAAATGTTGGAACACACAGAAAAAAACCTAAGGAACTGCAGTCCAGCAATTCAGACCTGCACCCTTGTCCTGAAGAGACCAGAGGGAGGCTGGGGCCAGAGACAGCAAAGCTCAATCAAAAGCTGCTGCAAGGAGGAGGTGAGCTCGTAGGGGAGCGAGGCTTTGGTGGTGAGAACAACTGCATGTGAGGTGGAGGGAAAAGGATGTTAAAAGAGCAGTCCCAGGGTGCCTGGGGGACATGGACCCGAATTTAGAGAGCATAGGCCTGGTACCTGGTATACAGGCAGTGCATAATAAAGGCTTACTGATGCTCCGGGTGTTCCCCTCAGTAAAGATTCATCAAGTCCAATACCTGGGGACCCGCATTCATGTACTCATTCAACAAGTATTTATTGAACACCTACTAATCTTTCTAAATTAAAGACTTTATTATTTTTTTAGAGCCATTTTAGGTTCACAACAGAGTTGGGAGGAAGGTACAGAGATTTTCCATATAACTCCTGCCCCCACATGACACCCGCCCCCATTATCAACATCCCCTGCCAGAGTGGGACATGTATTACCAAGGATGAATCTACATTGACACATCATAATCACCCACCCAGAGTCCGTACCTCACATTAAGGTTTTCACTCTTGGTGGTGTACATTCTGTGGGTTTGGACAAATGCATAGTGGCATATATCCACCA
Source organism: Delphinus delphis (assembly GCF_949987515.2). Taxonomy (NCBI): domain Eukaryota; kingdom Metazoa; phylum Chordata; class Mammalia; order Artiodactyla; family Delphinidae; genus Delphinus; species Delphinus delphis. The sequence continues at coordinate 87,975,574 of NC_082693.1, read as the reverse complement.
TTATAATATCATACAGAGTATTTTCATCGCTTTACAAATCCTCTATGCTTTGCCTATTCATCTTCGCCCCACCACTACATTCCCACCCTCACCCCGCAACCACTGATCTATCTATTGTCTCCATAGTTTTTCTTTTTCCAGAATGTCACATAGTTGGAATCATACAGTATGTAGCTTTTTTATTTAGACTGACTTCTTTCACTTACTAACATACATTTAAAGTTCCTCCACTTTGGGGCTATATGTATATGTATAGCTAAATCACTTTGCTGTAACAGTAGAAACTAACACAATATTGCAAAGCAACTATACTCTAATAAAAATTGGAAAAAAATAAAGTTCCTCCACTTCTTTTCATGAGCTGTTAGCTCATCTCTTTATAGCACTGAATAATATTCCATTGTCTGGATGTACCACAATTTGCTTATCCATTCGCCTACTGACAGACATCTTAGTTGCTTCCAAGTTTTGGCAGTTATAAATAAACATTGCTGTGTAGGTTTTTGGGTGTACATACATTTTCAGCTTTGGGTAGAAACCAAGGAGCACAGTTGCTGGATTGTATGGTAAGAGTATGTTTAATTTTGTAAAATACTGCCAAACTGTCTTCCAAAGTGGCTGCACCATTTTGCATTCCCAGCAGCAGTGAATGAGAGTTCTTGTTGCGCCACATCCTCGCCAGCATTTGGTGTTGTCATTGTTCCAAATTCGACCATTCTGATAGGTATGTAGTTGTAACTCATTGTCATTTTAATTTGCATTTTCCTGATGACAGATGATGTGGAGCATCTTTTCATATGTCTGTTTGCCATCTGTTTATCTTTTTTGATGAGTTGTCTGTAAAAGTCTTTGGCCCATCTTTTAATCAGGTTGCTTGTTGCTTCTAATTGTTGAGTTCTAAGGGTTCTTTGTATGTTTTGGATAGTCCTTTTTCAGATGTATCTTTTGCAAATATTTTCTCCCAGTCTGTGGCTTGTCTTATTCTTTTGACAGAGTCTTTCACAGAAGAGAAGTGTTTAATTTTAATGAAGCCCAGCTTATTGGTTATCTCTTTTTTGGATTGTGCCTTTGGTGGTATATCTAGAAAGTCATCACTATACTTAAGGTCATCTAGGTTTTCTCCTATGGTATCTTCTAGGATTTTATAGTTCTGCATTTTACATCTAGGTCTGTGATCCATTTTGTGTTCATTTTTGAGAAGGGTGTAAGGTCTGTGTTTAAATTCTTTTTTTTCCATGTGGGTGTCCAGTTTTTCTAGCACCATTTGTTGAAGAGACTAACTTTGCTCCACTGTATTGACTTTGCTCCTTTGTCAAAGATCAATTGACTATGTATGTTGGGGGGAAGCTAGTTCTGGTCTCTCTATTCTGTTCCAGTGATCTGTTTGTCTATTCTTTCACCAATATCACACTGCCTTGATTACCTTAGCTTTGGAGTAAGTCTTGAACTCAAGTAGCATCAGTCCTCCAACATTGTTCTTCTCCTTCAATATTGTGTTGGCTATTTCGGGTCTTTTTCCTCTCCATATAAACTTTAGAATCAGTTTGTCAATATCCAAAAAATAACTTGCTTAGATTTTGATTGGGATTGCCTTGAATCTGTAAGTCAAGTTGGGAAGAACTGGCATCTTGACAACATTGAGTCTTCCTGTCCATGAATGGGATAGCTCTCCATTCACTCAATTCTTTATAGAACCTACTAAATTTCAAACACTGTTCTAGAGTAGGGGATACAACTGTAAACACATTTTGTCCTCAAGGAGCTTACCATCTGTTGGAAGAGAGAGCTGATAAAGAAACAACCTAAAAAATATGTAGAATGCATTGTTTTTCCTTGGGGAAGGACTATTTATACTTAAAAAAATCAGAACATACATAAAGCACTTAGGCAGTGCCTGTCTGGAACATGGTAAGCGCTCAATAAATGTTTTCTGTGATTTTAGCTTGCTCTAGCCATACCAGTCTGGGACTAAATAATCACTGTGGATGCCAGAGCAGGATTTCCCTGGCTTGGCTTTCACTGTTTAAGTATTTTGGCCCCCGTCTGGGAGGACTTGTCACATGGGCTCCCAGAATTTGTTCTCTTGGCAACCAAGAGCTGTTATTCCTCCTGTTCTCACTCTTCAGCTCTGATTCATTGTGGTGATATCCCGCTGCTGTTAATACCCTCTGTCAAGGTCACCACCAGAAACTGCCCCCAGGCCATTTCTGCTGGGTGCCCACTTGAGGCCCATGTGCTGGCTGACAATGGCTAAGTCAAGGGGGCAGAGCCTGACAGCGTGCTGTCCCCCCTCCCACAACTGCCAGCATCTGCACTCCCCCAATCCCAGGGGAGCATTGGAGAAGCACATCTTGGGTTTTCTTCTTCTCTTTCCCCTCCTTTATTAAAAAAAATATACCTTCTCTGTGAAACTCTGAGTTAAATTCTCAGGGCCAGGACAGAGGGTATTCTGAATGGCCCCCACCAGGTTCTGGTCATTCACCACTCCGCTGCAGCTGCTTCTCTCAAGGTCACAGTGGCCTCCAGGGGTTGCTGCTCAGTCTTATCTCATTTGACCTGCAGTTGGTCCATTCTCCTCCTTGAAACCCTTTCTTCACTGGGCTCCTGGGATGCCATACTCGCCATGTCCGCCCCTTGCCTCCCTGGCTGTGCTTTCTCCATCTCCTCTTCTTGTCCCTGATCATCTCTCTAGCTCTTCACACTGACTGGGGGCTGGGGTCAGGCTCAGTGCTGTCCTTTTCTCTTCCCTACCTAGACCCACACCTTTGCTCGTGTGTTGATCTCACCCAGTGTCATGGTTTTAAAAGCCAGAACTCCAAACTCACGTATCCAAGATGGCTAGGCAGTGTCTCCTGAGGACGTCTAATAGACGTTCAAGCTCATATGTCTAAAACATCAGAACTCTCGATCTTTGCCCCCCAAACTCGCTTCTCTCTCAGCCTTGCCACCTAAGTTAACTTCAGCAACTCTGTCTTCCACCCCAAACCTTAGAGTCTCCCTAGAGAGCTCCTTCTCGAACTCTCCCTCCTCACCACCAATCTAATCCACCAGCAAATCTATAATCCTTACTGACAAAATCTATCTAGAATCTGACTAGCTCTCGCCTGGCTATGGCAGTCACCTTTTAAATGGTTTTCCAGCTTCTGCCCCTGCCCACTCTCGGTATATTCTCACAGAGCAGAGTGAGACGGAAAAATATGCGTTCCCCCTTCCACTGCTCTACACCCTCCAGGGACTCCCATCTCAGAGTCAAAGTCACTGCCAGGCCCTACCACTGCACGAAAGGTATTTAGAGCAAAGAAGTCCAGATACTGGCTGCAGTTCAACACAGCAGATGTGCTGTAACTTCAGGGCCATTGCCTTCACTCTCCCCTGCCTGGAATGATCTCCTCCCAGGTATCCACATGGCTCCGTCTCTTACCTAGTGCAGATTTTTTACTCAAATGGCACTTTCTCAAGGCCTTTGGGGCCACACTATTTAAACTTGAACCCATCCCAATCCATGGCATTCTCTGTCCCCTTCTGCCTTTTTTTCCCTGTAGCTCACATCCCAGTTAAGACACTGTATAATGACATATTTGTATGTCTATTGTCTGTCTCCTACCTCATCTACCTTATTCACCACTGTACCTCCAGCACCTAGAACAGGGCCAGCACACAGTAGGTGTTTAAAAAATGAATTTGTGAAAGATACACCTAGGATATTGACACCACCCCCACCTCTTCCAAGCCTGGCTCATTGCCCTTGAGCTCCACGTGTGAGTATTGATTCTCACTGCGCTTGGGAAAGTTCTCACACACTCTCGTCCAAATGCTAGTGTTCCCTCTGAGCTGACGGATGTGCTTGCCCGTGACTGCTGTTCCCAGCTTGGCAAGGGCACTTTGCATACAGCTCAGTCTTAGCACCTTCCAGTTTGTGTCATGATTATCTGCATGGCAGTCAGTCTCCTCCCCAAAGACAGTGAGCCCCAGGCCCTCATCTTGGTACTCTCAGGAAAAAGCCCAGGGCCTGTAATTTAGACGGCATTCCTAAATGTTGGATGAATGAATGAATGAATTACTCCCATTCCCCTCTCCAAGGAAAGAGGGGGAATCAACTTTATTACTGTTGGTGCAGATACTCTTCGCTGAACCCTGATCATACCCCCAACTGTTCTTGTTTTTACAGTCCTCCCTCAGGTAATTGTTGTCAGCCTTATTTTATTGATGAGAAAACTGAAGCTCAGAAAGGATGTCATCTGCCCAAGGTTATACAGTTTATAGCTGGCAGAACCAGCATTTGAAACCAGATCTTGCTAACCCCAAATCCCATGCTCTTCCTCCTGGGCCATGCACTCTTGAGTGAAAAATGATTGAGTATCTATTAAGTGCAGGCTGCTGTGCTAAGACACCTCAGGTGGGTGGTTCTGTTGAATTCCCATATTATGAGACCCATATTATCCTTTTCTACAAATGGGGAACCAAGGATCAGTAAGGTTACCTACCTTGCTCAAGGTCAGCCAGCTGTTAAGTTTCAGAACTGGATTGAAACCAGGCTTAGCTTTACCCCAACCTGAAGCTCTTTCTGCTGTGCTACGGTGCCCAGGATCCGAGGCAGTGTCCAGGCTGGTTGACTCCGGGGATGGGCACAGGCTGTTAGAGCAAGGCCTCAATTTGTGTCTCCCTTGCACCTATTAGCTTTTTGCTATCCCAGCTCTGCAAACCGAGGTCAGTGCACCCTCACCCAGGCCAGGCCCGGGGAAGAATCACAGGAATCAGTGGCCAGCGCAGGCTGGTACAGGTCAATCTCCATGTCTCGAGAAACAAGGCCGACAACATGCCTCTCCTCTGACAGTGGCTCATGGGCTCATCTCTGGTCACTGGAGGCTACTCACTGCATGATTCCTGCTTTGGTGCCGAGGAGTAAATCTTAGCAGTGTGGTGGCTGATCGAGAGCTCAGACTCTAGAATCTGAGCTTTGGTTCAAATCGAGGCTCCTCACTGCCTGTATGATTAGTTGTTTCCTCATTTCTTCTGAGCCTCACTTTCCTCATCTGGGGTTAATGATAGAATAATATGATCTCATAAAGTCACAGATCAAATTAAATGAGATAATATTGATCATGTGCTTGGAATAACACACTTACCAGTGTTCGATCAATGGCAGCCCTAATTGTAATCATTTTATAATACACATGGGTTAAGAAAGATTGATCATTTCATTAAGCCACCAATGAACGGGGAAAATAATTCAGACCTCGTGGACACCACCTCCCACCTTTTTCTTATTCTTGGAAGAAAAGCACTGGACCTGGAGTCCAAAGATCCAAGTTCAGTGTGGCTGTGTCCTACTCGTCTAAAAAAGAAAACTGGTGATATTGGAACCTGCCCTGGTTAGCCCCCAGGATTCCCATGGGGCCTGGACAAAATTGTCGATGTAGAAATATTTTGTAAAGCATAAAATGCTGGAGAAACGTTAGCTATCGCGTTAAGATGTTTTCCCTTTCTCGTCCCCCACCCCACCCAGGCTCTCCCTAGTCAGCAAGTCTACCTCCCACCTTTTTTGGCTCTCAGCTACCCTGGAATCAGCTCCCAGAAAGGATTCAGAGCACAGCACAAATTGTCCAAAGGTTGCTTCCAAAGCCTCCGGCATCTCAGCCTGGCCCCAGCCCTTCCTCCTTAAAAACGTCTGGCCTAATGGGAAAGAATGCGGGCTGGCAGTTTTAGTCCCATTCAAGTGCACCAGCATCGGTTGAGCCTCTGCTCTGTGCCAGGTGCTGGGCACTGAGGATGTGGGGATGAGCTAGATGGTCTCTGCCCTCAGAATCTCATAGTCTAGTGAGGAAACAGTCACATCATAGACCAAGACAATATAATACAATACGATAGGGTAGCACTGTGACTGGGAGCCCAGAGGAAGGCACTGTACACAGCATGGGAGAATCAGAGGAGGCTGCCTGGAGGAGGGCATGTCTGAAAGGAGCCAGCCCTTACCCAGTCTTATCCAAATCTGAAAGCCTTCAACCCCATGATGAAGCCTTCATCACGCTAGCACCTCTTTATGCCGGTGGTCATAGATTTGTCCACACTCCAAGCTAGCGGAGGCTTTAAGTTATTATTTCAACCAGCCGTCATTTCAGGCTCAGAGAGCTGAAGTGACTTTCTCAGGTCATCCAGCTAGGTCTGCTGGAAACATCGGGCAACTTTTATGTGAAGATCAGTGTTTCTTCTTGGGCATCCATTTCCAATCCGAGCATCTCCCTGGGAAAGGACACCAACTGGTCTTAAAGCTCGAGGGGGATTCTTAAAGCTCCCTTTTCTAGATATGCCCACTGTTCTTGCACAGCCCTTTACAGTTTACACAGGCTATCACATCCCTCTCAGTCCTCCCAGCAACCTGTGAAGTCACTATCATTTAACATATCTTACAGATAAGGAAACTGAGCCTGGACAAAATCTTCAAGATGTGATTATGAAACTGATTGATTTTGATTTCAGAACTTAGGGAGCCCTGAGTCAACATCATGATTCAACTTCAAACTGGAAAGTCAGCTTTATTACTTGGGAATATGTAGCTGTTTCCTAGCCCTCTGCTCTTTTCTCCTTCTTTCTTATGCTTTTATAAAATTGCCTTCTAAGAAGCAGGAATTACTGGTTGGCATGTGGCTGGAGTGTGGCCTTTTGGACTGGCTCTGCCTTTTCTACCCTTTGGTTCTGCCTGTCATCCTTCTTGCCCCTCTTTTCACAGCTCGCGGTCCCTCTTTCTCTCTGTGTTTCTGTCTCTGTCTGTCTCCCTCCCCTTTTCTCTCCTCCATCCATTCTCTGTTGCTCTGGCTCTTTCTGTCTCTGTCTCTCCGTCCCTTTCTCTCTGTCTCTTCTCTCTCTCTCCCTCTTCCTCCCTCCCTGCCTGTCTCTCTCCTTCTCTGTCTTTCTCTGCCCTGTGTGTATCTGTCTGTATATGTCTGTCTTCTCTCTGCTCTCTGTCCGTCCCCCTCCCAGGAAGGCTGTGCAGGTACTCAGAGGTGCTACATAGCTTTGCTGTGACCAGCTCAGGGGTGCTCAGTGGCTGCCTTCTGCACACTCTCTGGGTTCCCAGCCTCCAGTTCCTGGGCAGTGGGAGGGGGGAGCTGCCAAGATCTCTGACCAGGCCCCTGCCCAAAGCTATACATTCCCTGGGCAAGAAAGGAAAGAGGAGTTGAAGAGACAAACAGGAGACATTGGTCAGTGACAGTCCCCCTCCCAGCACTCCACCCCCGAACATCTGGTCTGAAGAAGGGTGGAGTCCCCCCTCCAGATGTGTGGCCGAAGCTGGAGCACTTGTGGGAGAGACAGGCAGTGACTTCACAGCCGGCCTAAGCAGGGGGAACAGAGGGCATGGATGGGGACACAGGAGTCAGCATTAGTGAAAAGCAAGTCCACGCTCTGCATCTGCTCTGGACGGGGACCTGGTGGCTGCGAGCTCGGGCTCTAGAGGGAGAGGAGTAGAAATGCAACGTGCCCCTCGTCCCCACTGGCTGGGTTCCAGTCCTGGCTCCAACTGTTCATAGCAGTGTGCCTCTGGACCACTGGATTTCCTTCCCTGGCCCCTAATTCCTTACCGGTCAGATGCGAACCATGATTCTTCCCTCACAGAGTGACTGTAATAGTTACTTCTCTCAAGTGCCTGGCACAGAGGTTAGCAATGCACATTGATCCCTTCCTCCACCTTCCAGAAAGTCTTCCTGGACAAGCCCAACTCCCGTGGCTTTCCCAGCCTCTGCTCCTTACAGCCCTTTATTGGTCTTTACCCACCCATCGGTCCTCCCTCCAGGCTACCTTACCGCATGGGTGACACAGCTGCACCATTATTGTTACTGCTATTGCCATTGCTGTTGTGGTTAGTTCTCAAACTGCTTTCTGCTGACCCCTGGCTCCCAGCTGACACGGCAAGCCACTGGTTCTTGCTGACGGTGTCTCAAACTAATAAAAAGGAGGCATTCACCATTGAATATCAGGTGAAAGCGTGGACTTTAGGGTCCGCTTGACTCAGCCTGGGATGTGACCTTTTCTACTTATTAGGTGTGTTCCTGGGCAATGACTTAACCTATAAAATGGGGATAATAAGAATAGGACTGGATTCTGAAGATTAAATATGATGAGCTTTGCACACTGTGAAGCCCTCCGTGAATCAGAGGTCTGACTTCTAGCTGTTATGACATGGCATCTTAGTGCCCTCAGCACCTAGCACAGGACTGGAGGTAAAATGCTAGGCATTCAATAAATCGAGATGTTATAGAATGGAACAACTGTCACAGATCAGTTGTTTCCACTGGTGACTTTCTGTTACAGTTCAGCTTGGGCAGGGACTCCTGGGGATGTCAAGCCTCTCAGACTCAGAAGGATTTCAGGTATCATAGGTCTGCCACCTATTTCCACATTCAGAAGGAAAAGATGAATCCCCAAAGAAGGAAAGAGATCTGCTTAAACTTCTCATAAACATGTTCAGAATTGTTTGTTCTCTAGCTAGACAAAGAGGAGATAGCATCTGGGTTTTATTGATCCCTAACTCCTGAGGGTAGGGTAGTGATGTACAAGTCGCTCTCAGACAGCAGGTCTGTACCGTGGAGAGCGAGTGAGAGCAAGGAGTGGCCTGGGAGAACATGAAATGGGTTGCCTCGTTAATAATCCCTTCACCAAGCTGGCATAGTACATCCTGTGTTCTCCAAGAAGTTCACGTGTTACAGATTACACGATTAGGGGTGCTCAGAGTTGGGATTCCAACCTAGGTCTGTCCGACCCCAGAGCTGGGCTGCCTCTGAATGACACCAAGTAGAAAAGGTGCCCCAAAGAGGAGGCTTGGACCCGGAAAGCCACCTCCCTGCCTCCCCAGGGTGTCCAGCCTCCAAGAGGGAAGGGATGGCACCGGCAGGAGAGGTTAATAGCCCAGGTGGGCCTGGGCTCACCTGTGCTAATGAGAGCCTATAGTGAGGAAGAGCTGAAGACTTTTATCACCTTAGCCCCAGGGATACCGACAGCATACTCTGTCTGCCTGGTGTGGGAAAGTGGCTTATCTCTGCTGCTTTCATTTTCAAACATGCAGCCACTTTGGTGAAATTCATGGAAACCATGAGGCTTACATCTTCCCAAGCAGGTTGGCACAGCCAGCCGTGAAAGCTGGCTCAGCCATCCACCTCGCTCCTCTGTCCCTCTCTTCCCCTGATGCTCCCTCCCTCTCCTCTGCTTTCAATCTGCCCCTGTGCACTGCACCTCTGCTTAGGAGGAGATGCAGGTTACTAGCTGGCTCAGGGCACCAGGATGGCTCAGAGTAGTCTGCAGAGGCCAACCAAGGATTATTCCTTAAGTCCTGTTCGGCTGGTGAGGCATTGTATGTTCAGAATCAGAGCTGGAGTATACTTGGCCTTCGACCACTGTGACTTCCAACTGGGGCCCACCCCCTCCACCAGCCCTTAGGAATCCATTAGTAATTTTCTATGTTTCCCAAAGCGACTTGTGAATCATACCTTTATACTCATGTAAGGGGTTACTGAAATAGCCAGCATTAGAAATTCTGGTTATGTTATATTGATCAACTGATTGATAACTGTAGAAGTCTTTGATTAGTCCAAAGGGTCTGACTTATTTATAATTAATTCATTATTATTTAATAGACAATTCGTTGTGCTATTTTGTGTGAGTTTCTTAGCGTCTCTGTTTCCTCCTCTATAAATGGACGTTCTCACACTTCACAGGGTCCTGGTGAGGATTAAATGAGCTAATACGTATAAAATGCTTAGAAGAGTTCCAGGGACCTGGTTATTTGTCACTGTTAGCTGTTTCTGCTGTTACTGTTTCTGTTAATCTCATGAGTAGATGTGCTATCTTAAAGCACACGATGCATTGTAGGAGAGCTGGCAATAAGTAACACGGCTCATTTTGCAGATGAGAAAATCAGCCCAAGGAGGGGAAATGGGCTTTGCACTCAGGCAGAGCTGCATTCAAATCCCAGCTCACCCGCTTCCACATTGGGTGGTTTTGAGTAAATTGCTTTTCTCCTCTGAGCCTCTGTTTCCTCGTCTCTAAACTGACTTAGAACATGTCTCTCTTGGCCCAGAGTAGGCATTTAGACAACAGCTTCCACGGTGGTGATGATCACGTTACTCCCTGTCCCTCTAGACCTTTCTGCTCTTCCCTCAGCTACCGAGTCAGCAAGTATCAAACCTTTGATCTGAGCCAGGTCTTCTGCCCTTCCGTCCTCTCCTTTTCCAGAAGTTTCTGCAAGACCCCGTGAAAGCCCAAGCCAAGGCCAGGAACCATTCTGGGCTGTGTGGCCAAGTGCCTGGTTCTTTAATTTCCTGTCTGGCAAAATGGAAAGTTCTGAATTAGAAGGGTAGATATCTGGGTTTAAAAAATTAGTTTCCTACGTGTTTTATCTCGTTTATCAGTACAGGTCTGGAGCACTTTGGCTTAGGATACTTGCTATAATCTGGCCAATAACAGACCTTGGGGACACCCTGTGAGAAATCCACCCATAAAGTGAATTCTGTCTCTGCTAATTTATCTGTTGGCAAATAAAGGTTTGTACTAATGCTCAGAGTTCTGTTGAATAACTTTTTTAAAGCCTGTGCCACAAGGGAATGGCACACATTTATACAGTATAATGGTCAAGAACCGGGCTCAAGAGTCAGAATCCTCAGGTTTGAATCCCAGCTCTAGCACTTTCGGCAAATTGCATAACCTCTCTGTGCCTCAGTTTTCTCATCTGGAAAATAGGGACAGTGATATCACTGCATGTGGTTGTGGACTGAATGAGTAACCAGTGCAAAAGTGCTCAGAGCAGTTCCTGTGTAAGAACCAGCCTGTGAACATCACCTCTGCATCGCTCCTCTCCACCCCGGTGCTTAGGTGGAAGACATTTAGAACCTATCCTTGTTGCCCAGGATAAAGAGCCAGGGTCTTCCTTGCTCTCAGACACCTGGAAATAAAATTATCTGAAGCCCAAATGGGAACACTTTAACGGTCCCAAACCTCCTTCCATCCCTTTGCCTACGGCCCTCTTCCCACCTCTGACATGGGACTGCTATGTTTAGCTCTCAGAAAAGCCCAAGGTTGCAATGGACCATCAAGGTCATCTCATCTGACCACACTTTGGATACTGGGGTCTGTTTGCTAACATCTCTTCAAACTGTCCTCCCACCTGCCCTCGAGTGCCTCCCGTGATAAACTCTCATCACATCTTGCTCTTTCCTCATTGGCCCTAGGCTTATGTGCAGACTTTTAAGACCCCCTCACACCCAAAAGCCCTCACGTCACCTCCAGCTGCACCTCTACCCCACAAGCCTTCTCTTCCAGCCACACTCCAGGTACCTGTTTTTAGATGTTGTACAACCTTTTACAACTCCATTATTTTGCATATTCTGTTCCCACTCTCTTCCCTTCTCTGACTGACAATCTCCTACCCATTCTTTAAGACTCTGATCAAAACCCATCTCCTCCAGGAACCTCCCCAAAGGGTTTCAGGGTTTCAGTGTTCTATTTTCCAAACTTCTCCAGCACTTCTCATTTTGCACTGTAATCATGTGTTTATGTGTCTCTCTCCTCCACTAGTGGTGGCCCCTTAATGTCCACATTGTGCCCCCCCAGGCCTAGTTTAACACCTGCAAAGAGTAGGTGTCCAGAAAGTATCTACCCAGTGAACACATGAGGACTAAAGTGGCTAGTAATTCCACCCATTGATACAAATTCCATCCCTCTTCACACAACTGCCCCTCAGATATGTGAAGATAGTCTTCACATTTCCTGAAAATCTCTCTTCTCCAAGTTAACATCCCCAGTTCTGCCAACCTTTCCTTACACGATGTGGTTTCAAGTGCCCCTTCAGCCCCGTCATTCTCCTCTGGACAAATTCCAGGTCTTTTGTCCTTCTCAGTGTATGTCTTCCAAAGCTGCAGCTTGAGCCCCTGTGGTGGCCTGGCATGTGCAGGGGGCAAGAAGATCATGCCCACTTGTTCTGGGCATGAAGTGGCTCATAACTTGGACAGAACACTGGCATTAAGGCCAGCTGGACATGGGTTCAAACTCTAAGTCGTATCCATCAGCCATGTAACCAGGGGTGACACTCAAAAATATTTTACAACTGGCCTGGCCCAGGAGTTGACGGGTCCACTATAGCTTTACAGCAGGTTCAGAAAGCTCCTGCCCTGCCTAGGGTTATCCCTCTAGTTTCAGGGTCACTGGCATGGGAGTGGAGAGGAGGTAGTCAGGACAGTCGCTGATTAGCAACCAGTACAGACATGTCTGATTATTTGAACAGCTGGCCCAGCCACACCTGTGTGTACCAGGTGGCTACGAGCGCTGCATTTAACCAGATTCAAGTGACTTCAGTGCTCTAAGCTTCTGATATGGAGTGGAAATTAGTACCTACTGTGAGAGTCTTTGAAGGGACGCCAAAAGGAGCACCCCTCTTCCCTGACAAAATTCCCAACTAATGAAGGAATAAGGAAAAAGAAAGAGCAGATTGGAATGAAAATATCACCTGTACTACCTTAGAAAGGTTAGGTTGGAAGGTTTGGCTTGTATCTGCAGGTGAGTGGGCTCCTAATTGAACCCAGGATTCCACTCACCTTCAAAGTCAAGGCTGTACCCGGCCAGGATTGGCCTCCCCTACAGTGCAGTCACCACCGAAGTGTCCAGCCTCGCCTCTGTCACACCTTGCGTTCCAGCCACACTGAGCTTTCTGTCAGCTTCTAAACACCAAGCCCTCAGATAACCCGTGCCTCGCTGCTGTTCTTTTTCCCTGGAATACTCTGTCTTTCCTTCTCTGGCTAACACACTTACTTCCCTTCCCATTTACTAATACTGGCTCACATGTCCCCTCGTCCAAAGCCTAACCCCATCTGTGAACTTAATTGGGGGCTCTGGATGTCACGCTTAATCCTGAAGGCAAGAGGGAGGCAGCTATTCAGAATAACCTGATAGGATTCATTTTTACAGGAAATCAGACATCAGGGGGAAGTTTATTTTATTCAGCGTCATGCACAGAGAGCTTCATTTTGGCACTCTGCGTCTACCAGAGTGCAGGGGGAGAAGGAGTCCACCTATGATGTGCTTTTCTTTCCCATCCAGTATATTCAAAAGCTGTTCAATTTCTGTTTCCCGTTTAAGCCCTGTGTTTCTTCCCCTTGATGAAATAAGTGTGAATTCTGTTTAGTGACATAGCGTCCACAGTCGCGGGAGCAGGCATTTTTCAGGCTTTTGCAACTGTTTGCACTATCGCTGGTAATGGAGTTGCTTAGGCCAGAGAATTCTGCCTCCCAGGGAAGGTCTTTCCTTCATAGATCGTTGACAAATCCAGAGCCCATTGGAGGCCACATATCTCTTAAGTCTGTAGGTAAGCTGGAAAGGTAAGAAGAAATTCAAGGAATTGACAGATGTAGAGTGCTTAGCACACAGTGGCTGGTACAGGGTAAACATTTGATAAGAGGTAATAACTGTGGTTATTATTAGTGTATTAGTCAGGATAATTAATGCTCAGCTGCTATCACACACAAACCCTTGAAATCCCGCTGGCTTACCACAGTAAATACTAATTTCTTGCTCATGTGACATCTGATGTGGGTCAGGCAGTCCTCCCCCTTCTGATAACTACACCATCTAAGTCACGTAGCCTCCAGGGTCACCACGGGAAAGATGAAAGAGGAAGATCAGCTCTTAACTGCCGCTTCCTGGAAGTGACGCCCCAACCCCTGCACTGGCCCACAAGCCCAAGCCTGACTCCAGGGGAGGATGGGAAAGTAGGGGTAGTTGGTCATTAATACCATCTCTGCCACAAATACTAGGTGGGTAGGAATAGATTTGCTCCCTCACTTCAGTTCAGAAAAGATTTGGGAACAATGAGACCGTGTATAGAAAAGATTCGTAAGAATGATTCAGTGACATTACATAGCCCCACTAATCCTAAGTTTCCTCTTTGGCAAAATGGAGATACTGAGAGTACCTACCTCACAGTGTTGTTTTGAGCTTTGGGTGATGAATACGACAGTGCATAGGACAGGCTTACCTATTTGGACCATTCTATAAAAATATTATTTGGGTCAGGAGCGCAAGTCAAATTGGCTCACTGGGTCTTATAACATCATTGAACATAGTGAATTTAACATGCTCAAAACCCTGAACTGTTGTTTGCAGTTCTTCCCTTTTTATGCTTCTATAGCTGGGTTTTTGGACTTTTTTCTTTCTTTCTTTCTTTCAGAGAGCTGTGTCTGCTTGTTTACTGGTGTGACCAGGGCCTTGCACATTGCCTGGACCTGTCATGTCAGTACATGTTTGGTGAATAAACAACGGGGTAGGATTTGAGTTTGATATGGAGGGATACATAGGCTTCAAACAAGTAAAGAAGGGGCCGGCAGGGTATTTGAGACCCCTTTAAAGGAAGCTGCATGATACTTTGGGAATCTGGGCTCCTGGATTCTCAACATACTAAATATTCTTCTGACTTACAGTATAATGCTGATCAGATTGCGTCCATGCGTGCCTCTGTTTCTCCCTCTGTAAAGTGGGAAACAGTAGAGCATGATTCTTAAGGATATAGATTCTCGAGTCAGACTGCCTTGGTTCAAATACTGGTTCTAATTTTTATCCATCGTGTATTTTGGGACAATTACATTATCTCTCTTGAGCCTTTCCCTTTTCCATGAAAAGGGTACACTTATAGTACCTACCTAATGAGATTGTTGTGGGAACTCAGGGAGAAAATCTGTACAGAACATTAGCACTGTGTTTGTCTGACATGAATCCAATAATTTTGGGTAATATTATTAAAATAAAAGTGGGTATTCTATACTATGGAATACTATTCAGTAACCAAAGAGAATAAACTATTGATACAAGCAACAATAGAAGTGAATCTCAAAAACTATGCTGAGCAAAAGAAGCGAGATGCAAAAGTACATTCTATATAATTGAAGCTATATAATGGAACTATATAATGAAACTCTAGAAAAAACTAAAATATAGTGACCAACAGATAAGTGGTTGCCTGTGGCCTGGCGTGAAAGGGTCTGTGATGATTAATTTTTTTTTTTTATTACTGAAGTATAGTTGATTTACACTGTTTCAGGTAAATGTGGTGGTTAATTTTACGTGTCAACTTGACTGGGCTGGAGATGCCCAGATAGCTGGTAAAACATTCTTTCTGCGTGTGTCTGTGAGGGTATTTCCAGAAGAGATTAGCATTTGAATCTGTAGACTGAGGAGAGAATATCGCCCTCACCGTTGCAGTGGGCACCATCATCCAATCCACTGAGGGCCTGAAGAGCACAAAAAGGCAGAGGAAGGACAAATTTACTCTCTTCTCCTGCCCTGGGACATCAGTGCTCCCGGTTCTTGGACTTTTGGACTCAGATTGGGACTCACACCATTAACTCCCCTGGTTCTCAGGCCTTTGGACTCAGAATGAATCACTGGCTTTCCTGAGTCTCTGGCTTACAGATGGAAGAATGTGGGAGTGCTTGCCTCCCTAAGTATGTGAGTCAATTCCGATAATGAATCTCCTCATATATATCCTTTTGGTTCTGTTTCTCTGGAGACCCCTGACTAATACAGGGTCTTACTGTAAAAAGGGCACAGTGGAAGTTTGGGGGTGATGGAAATGTTCTCTATCTTGATCATGAGAATGGTCACGAGTGTATCCATTTGTCAACATTCATGGGCCTGAACACTTAAATTCAATGCTTTTATCACATGTAAATTATACTACAGTAAAGTAGATTTTAAAAATTACCAAAATGACCAAAAAATTAGAGGGATAGACTAGATGAGTTCTAACTCTGATTCTAGGAGACCCTAGCAGGTATGGCCGTCTGCTCGGTCCACCAAATAGGACTTGGTGGCCAGGAGTCGTCCTTCCCAAGCCCTCCCCCCGGGCCTCTGCCTCATCATCTGTGCTCATCCTGGTCCCATTCTCTGCCCTCAGGCCCGCCAGCTATAGCTCTCTTCTTTGTCAGTAAACCAAGATAAGGGTGCAGGCTGGAGTGGTATGAGGTCCCAGACACAAGTGGGAGCCCCAGTTAATAGCTCATGATGAGATGAAAATGTTGGCAGCCCCCCGCTGCCCGCTGGGCGGGGGGATACAGTGACCCCTGGACCACTAGAGTCTGCTGACCATGATTCACAAGCCAGCATGGGCGTCAGCTGACGGTAATGCTTCAGGGTCTGGCCTTCTTTTTCTAGTTATTAGCAACTATGTCAGGGATAACTCAGACATGCCCCCTCCTTTTAGGTAATCAGAACTCCCAGAGCCACCAAATTCCAGGGTTACTTATGGAGGGAAGCTGGAAAGGGGACAGATGATGTTTTAGCTTGTGCTAAGTGATTTACACAGATTCATTTACTTCCCACTGCAACATTATGGGTTTGAACCGCTAATAATAGTAATAGTGATAATAGCAGCTAGCATTAACTGAGAATTTACTATGGGTACTATCCCTAAGTACTTTACATTCATTACCTCTGCTAGCCCTTATTCGTACTCTGTGACACAGATACCATCATTATCCTCATTTTGTTGATTAGGAGATCAAGGTGCAGAGAGGTTAAGTAACTTGCCCAAGGTCTTACAGCTTGCAGTGGCAGAGCTGGGGCTAGAACCCGGTGCATCTGATGCCAGAGCCTGCAGAGATCAGATGCCTCACGTCCTGCCCCTCAACACACACAAAGCAAATGGCCAGAAGCCGGGGCCTCTGTAAACACTTGTGTGTAAGAACTCAGTGGCAGAAGCAGAGCAGAGGCAGCAGGAGTGTGCCCTTCCCCTGCACACCCTCCCAGATCCTGCACAGGTGTACCTGGTCAGGGACACCTGTACTGCACCTGGAGCCCTAGCTCCAGCGACATCTAGGAATGAAGTCATTTTAGCTTTTCCTGACTCTTTCAGAGCCAGGTAGGCACATTTAGAAGGAAAGGGGAGTGTATGCTGAGCACCGTGTCGATGCTGAGAAGCACCTGTGAGCTGGAGGAGTCAAAGGCCCACGGAGTGGGTGCTCGGGTCATTAGGCGGGACTCTTGGATAAGAAGTTAGCAGCAGTTAATGCAAGTAACATGCGTAATCAGGGATTTAGCCTAGACATATGGGGAAACTGTCTCATGGACTCCAAAGGCAACAAATGAGTTAGGAATGGTCTGGAGCCAGGAAATACTGTCAGGCTTCCTCTTCATCACTGGTCCTCAAACCTCACTCTGTGCATTTGCGTTATCCCCTCTCCCTCCCTGGAAGTTGGGGGTCCCTCTGC